>NW_027205215.1:0-372500 GCF_024711535.1 Dipodomys merriami
TTTCTTTGCTTGTATTGAGTCTACCACTTAAGCTACATCTCCATTTCTACCCCAACCTGTCAAGTATATATTTTTAACTTTATTAAGTATAATTCACATGTCATGTTTTTTCTTCATTCAAATACATAATTCAATGGTAGTTATTAAGGTCAGAGGTGTGCAACAATCACCAAATAGATTCCAAATATAGAATAACTTTATAAACCCCCTCTAGTTGTTTACCCATTTTTCCCAACCCAGAAAGGAAGTTGAAATTTGCCTTCTAGCTCCATAGGTTCAAGCGTATTTCTTATCTGAGCTGGGCTGGTGGCCTAAGTGAGCAAGAAACATGAATGAGAGCATTAGACAAAGGTCAAATCAACCAAAGGGAGGTGGGTGGAGAAAAGGGGAGAGAAAAAGAGAAAAAGAAAAAGAGAGAGAGAAAGAGAATTTTTGAGTCTTTCCTATAGTCAGCTAAAATTTACTGAGTATGTATAATATGTAAAAAGTGCTGAAGATGGTAGAGCAAATAGTGATTACCAGAGTGCCATGATAAACCAGTCCTCCTTAAGAAGATTATTCACTTTTTTCTTTACATTTAAATTGGACCAGGCCTAACATTTGCTTGCCAGCAGAGGTAAAGAAAAAAGTAAGATCCTAACCAAGTGCTGTGACTTTTAATGATTGAAGTTTTAACTGTACTCTTGTTTACTGGTCAAAATCATGTTAAACAGGGGTTAACTTACAATAACAATTAGATGAGAAAACTTACTTTAAATGATCTCCTATGGATTGTAGCTCATGGAAGACAATACATAAAAAGTAATCTAAACCTATTAATATAATACTGAGACTCCAAAAGAGTCTAAGACAGGTTAGGACTCAAATCCAGAATGCTTTAACTGGGGGTGGAATAAGGGGACAACTTTCACCCTGACAATTAAGGATTTCCAGATAGTGTGCCAATGTGTTTTTTATACATTTCACAACAGTCTAAGCATTCAAAAAACGTAGCTTGTTGATACTGCTTTTTGTAAAATGACAAAAGGCCACAGTTTTCTCTATTCTCTTTTAGGATCTACATAAATACATTATTTTATCTCAGAGTCAGTAGCTACTATTCTCTTTGCTTTCAAACAGATGATAGGGTTTTTTTTTTTTTAATAGAAAAACACCTGTATCAGTGTGCCTCACTTGCCTTTGAGTTACTCTTTGTTTCTCTCCTCTTTCCTTTCCTTTCTCCTCTCCTCATCTTGATATAGGGAACTAGTTCTCTCCCCTGCATTTGGCCAAGGTATTGTGCTGCCTTTTCTTCATTCTTCCACTTGGCTCACTCCCATTTTTTCAGTGTTGATTGGATCCTATTATTAGAACTGTAACTGAACTACTGACCAATGCGCTGGCCCCTTGAATTTCACAGACTCAAAGGAAACAGATGAAGCACAGAGAACTGGAGGCCTAGATGGAAAGTGGAAGAGATATCTGAAGAGGGAGCCAAGCAGTTAACCTGCTAGACTCCATTGCATTCTAGTCTATAACTTCTAAGCTGTTCTTCCATCCATTCCTCACTGATCTCTGAAACAAAGAGGATGGTGGGAAATGCTTTAAGAAAAACAACAACTAGGTTTCTTTTCCATCTATTAGCTTTTTAGTTTTATTTTTCCAAATCCCAATATACTAATCTATTTTTTTGGGCGGGGGGGGGGTCCGGTCGTGGGGCCTGAACTCTGGGCCTGGGCACTGTCCCTCAGCTCTTCAGCTCAAGGCTAGTGCTCTACCACTTGAGCCACAGCACCACTTCCAGCTTTTTGCTTATGTGGTGCTGAGGAATCGAACCCAGGGCTTCAGGCATACAAGGCAAGCACTCTACCACTGAGCCACCTTCCCAGCCCCCAATATACTAATCTATAAAACAGCACTAAAACCTATTTCCCATGATTGTGATTATAGTGAAGGTTCACTGAAATAATAACACGGGATTATTCTAGGGATCCTGATTTTAACTTGATAATATTGTACACTTTACTTTGTTATTATTGATTTAACCATAGGCATTTATAATTAAGTAATCAGAGATAATGATTTTTTTTACTTTTAAGCAAGTAGATTTCCATTTGGAAAATAAATGATTTTACATTCTACCAATATTATTTTGGAAAAATGTCCCATACATATTGAAATACAGAGGCACTAGTAATTAAAATGTGAAGCAAAAGATTTGTTCTACGTTAGTCTTAGGAATGCTTTGTAAGTTTTGTGTATGCTCAGTTTTGTTTTGTTACAATGACAGTGAAATTCATAGACATGAAGTGTGAGACTGGATAGGCTTTGACAGTACACACTCACGTAATCATCAAGTGATCATTCCACACAGTTCACTAGAAGGTTTTTCCAGTCAAATGTCAGGCCTCACAGGCAGCCAACTCCTCAATTACCTTTTGTTCAAATTATCTTTTGATCAATTCAATTGCTTTCATTGTTCAATGTTTCTGCTATTCACTAGTCTTTCCTTGTGTATCAGTCATTCATTTTCAATTGCTTAAACCATTCTACTGTGTGTTTAGTGTAGTGAATTTCTAATTTTTGCATTCTCTTTTTGATGGTCCTAAATTAAAAAACTGTTATTTATTTTTCTTTATTTATTACCAATGTCCTGCACCAATAGACTCCAAAATGGATTCACCCATGCAAAAATTCACCAAACTCAAACGACACTGTCATCTGACCTGTTGAGAATTCGGGAGATCAACCAAATTTCTCAAATAGTCCTGTTTCAGTTGACACAATAATGAATTTCCTTCTGCTTTAATCCTTGCCCCCAAAAATGGTCATTTGAAATAATCCAATGTTAACTAGCTATTTTTCTATTGCCTTTGTGTCCATCTTCATCTTATAAAGAAAATAATTCTGAAGTAACCACTTCTGTTTTGTTCTTGGTTTCTATTTTCTTCTTTTTTCCTGTTTATAAAAATAACTCTTGTGCTGAGCTAGTTGAAACAGTTATTCTATTTATTGAAGGGAGTGTTGCCTCATGTTAGAATTGCAAATAAAGCCAGCTAAGATCTTTAAATTGGTTTTGACTTTGTTCTTTGATATTAGACGTATATACTGTTTACAACTTAGGGTCTTGTGAATAAAAGTACTACAAACACTCCTAGAGTAGAAATCTATTTGTGAACATAAGTACTTATTTCTCTGAATAAACTGGGATCCAAATGGCTTCAATCGTGGGGTATAATTAACTACTGAGGTTTCCAAAGTCCTTTTATCATTTGACACTACACCACTGTTGGATGAGAGTTCCAGGTGCTCTCTATCCTTCCCAATACATGATGATGTTAATATTTTCAATGTTAACCATTCTTCTGAGTGTAGAGTAGTATTACATGGTCACATTCATTATCATTTTTCTAATGACTAATGAGGTTGAACACATTTTCCTGTGCTTGCTAGCCAAAAAAACATTTCTGGTAGAGTGTCATCTAAGTCGTTTTTACAAAGAAAGGAGTCTTCTTTTTGATTAGTAGGATTTATTTAATTGGATACAAGTTATTTATCAGATATGCTTTTGAATAGTTTCCCCTCCATTCATGTTTGACTTTGCATTTTCTTAACAGTATATTTTCATTAAGTAGATTTAATTTTGATGAAGTCTAACTTGGCTTGGCATTTAGGAGTAGTACTTTTGGTGCTCTTCATGAGAACTTTTAACCCAGTTTTCCACAAATTGAACAATCAATGAATAAGAACATATTTCAAGTATAAAGATATTAAAATTTGGAAAATTATTTATGCATAATTTTACACTCAATATGCAAGTACATTGTTTTTTGTTTGCACTGTTTTGTAATTTTTATTGTTATAAAGATGATGTACAAAGGTTACAGTTACATGTCAGGTAAATACACATTTTTGGGGGACAATGTCACCCCTTTCCTCAGTTTTTCTCTCCTGCAATGTTTGTTTTTAAGTTTTAGACATAAATTAAGTATTACAGAGAAGAGCAGAATTAAAATAAACACTTCTATGACTTTGCTTTTATAATCACTGTGCTATGGTTTACTCTGAATCTAGTATTTAAATAGAGGACTATGCATAGTGTTACATGGGTTAGTGAAATGAGCAGCACCTGAGCAAACTTTGATTTGTCAGCATAAATCCTACACCAAAGGTGGATGACCTTCCTCCCTAAGTTTCCAGATAGTATTTCAGGCTATGCTCTCTGTGGTTACCTACTCATCTCAGCGGTGACAGCATGGAAGTAGCAAAGGCCATGTAAAATGAGTATGATTGAATTCCAACGAAATTTTATTTAAGGGCACTAAAATATGATTTTCACATATAATTTTCATGTGTCACAAAATACTATTTTTCTGTTTTCTTGCAATCATTTAAATGTGAAGAAGTCATTCTTGGGTAAAAGGAATACAAAAACAGGCAGCAGACAAGTCTGGCCCCAGAAACAGGAAGTTGCTGGGGCCAGACCTAAGGAAAGCTGAGTGTTTTCCAGAGTTCCTTGCTGTCCCGAAGTCTAGCTCACCTCAATTGCTGGTATAGCCATGTAGGAAGTGGGTCTAGCCTTTGTCTCCTGCTCTCAGCAGTTGAAGCTGTGCAAACTGAACTTGGGGTTATGAGACTTTTGCACATATATCTAGGACAAAAGGTAGCTTAAGTGCCATCCAATGTTTTTGTATTTGTTTTGCTTTTGGCCTCTAAATTTCTAACTTTGGCCTCTATACAATTATACATTTTTTCCAGTATCTACTGCTATGCACAATAGAATTGTTTAGCATATTCGCCATTTTGCTGCAAACATACTCTACTTGAAAGTGATTTTTATCCACACTATTAAAAGATACTATGTTGTTCAATTCTTACATTCTTAGGAGTTAAACTTTAGCCCAGATTTTCTTGATAACAGTGACAATATTGGTAAGGTGGACTGAAGGCTTTATGGCTATCTGAAATACCTGTCAAAGTAGGTAGACACTACCATGAAGACTTTAAAACTATAAGCAGAAATTAGATGTTTTATTAATTATAGATATTAAAGATTTTGAATGTATTTAAATAGTAAGAAAAAAACAAATAAGAGAAAATAACCTTCTCCACTTCTTACCCCCACCCAGCACCCAGGCATGAAATGAGGGGTTCATGCCCTCACTAGTTTTTTTCATTCATAGCTGGTGTTCTACTGCTTGGGCCATACACACACCTCTCCTTCCAGAAATAACATTTTTAATAAATGAAGATTACTCTGCCCATTCAGTCTATTTTGATGTGGGCAAGACTTTACATGGCCAGCCCACAACTTTATAAGAAGGATAATTTAAGGTTTATTACATTTATATGCTCTTAATTTTTCATATTACCACAATTTCTGAAAGTCCGTAAGTGATGTTACTGTAAATTAATTTAGAAATATTAGCTGATTCTGACCTTCTTAAACAGTGAATCTGAACAGACTTTTCCAAATGGAAATTTTGGCTTTCTGTCCAATTTTAAGTGCCATTCAAACTTCTAATGTGTCCACGACTTCCAAATTCTTCAGCACTTTTTTGATGATCATGATTCAAACAGAGTGACAAATTCTGTACTATCAACGTAATTAAAGTTTCACATTTGTTTTTGCCCATTATCTATATTTTGCAAATATTTTCTCCTTTTCCATGGATTGCCAATTGTTTCCTTTGCTGTGCAGAAGCTTTCTAGCTTGACTTGTCGATTTGTTCTTGTTTCCTTGTTCTTGTTTGCTTTTGGCTCCTACCTAATTCACAGAACATTGCTGTACTAATATTTGGAAGCATTTCCCCTATAATACCTCTTGAGTTTCAGATGCTAGATTCATTTTCTTTCTATACAAGATGAGAATAATGAGTCAAATTTCAATCTTCTACATGTGGGAATTATTTTTCTTGAAATGGCTGCCCTCCTTCTGTGTATGTGGGGGCAGTGGGGGAGACACTTGTGCCTTTGTTGAGAATTAGGTGGCCATACATGTCTGTTCTTTTTCACTGGTTTATGTTTATGCCAGTACTGCACTATTTTCATTACTGTAGCTCTAAAGTATGCCTTGAAATTAAGTATACATACGTTTCTTGCTTTGATCTTTTTGCTCTGGATTGCTTTGTCCGTTAGTGGTCTTTTGTGCTGCCCTAACAGTTTTTGGGTTTCTTTTTGCCTAGTTCTGTGAAGAATGTCATTAGTATTTTGATGGAGAATTGCATTGAAGCTATATAGTGTTTTTTCAGGTAACATGGACATTTTAATATGGTCTTTTTCAATTAATAAACATTTTCTCACTTTGTGTGTCTTTCTCAACTTCATTAATGTTTTGTAAATTTTATTATAGAGGCCTTTCACTTCCTTTTATTTATAGCTATTATAAACACAATTCCTTTCTTAGCAAATTCATTGTCATATAGAAAAGTTACTTAGTTTTGTGTGATTTTTGTACCTTCCTGAATTCATTTAGCAGTTCTAATAGTTTTGTCTTTAGAATTGTCTCTCCATAGAATACCATATGCAAATAGACTGTTAACTTCCTCCCTTCCATGTTGCATGCCTTTTATTTTTTCTTGCCTAATTGCTTTGGCTAATATATCTAGCACTACTTTGAATATGTGGTCAAAGTGACCGTTCTTACTTTAATCCTAATCTTAGATGACAATACTTTCAGCATTTCCTCATCTAATAAGAGGATGGTTTCTTACATATAGCCCTTATCTTAATGTGGGACAACCCTTCCATACTTATTTGTTCAGGGCTTTCATCACAAAAGGACATTGAATTTTAGTAAATGTCTTTTCTGCACCTACTGAGATGGCTGTATTTTACCCTTCCATTGCTGTGATGGACTACATTTATTGATTTGTATACTTTTTACCATCCTTGTATCCCTTGAGTGAAACGAACTTGATCATGAAGGATCTCATGCTTGCTACCACTTGAGCCACACCCCTAACCCTGAAAATGATCTTTTCAATGTGCTGAATTTAAGCTGCTAGCATTTTGTTAAGAATTTTTGCATCTAAATTCATTAGTGATATTATAGTTCTTTTTTTTCCTTCTCTTTTGAATGCCAAAATCTTATCTGGCTTTCTCAATAGGGTAATGGTGGCCACAAAGAGTGAGGCCAAAAGGGTTCCCTCCTCCCTTGCGATGCTTTGGAATGGTCTGAGATCAACTGCTATCAGTTCTTGGCTGAAAGTTTGGTAAAACAGAGCAATAAAGTCATCTGGTCCTATGCTTTTCTTAAAGGTAGTTTAAACTAATGCGATACCTCAGGATGGAGGCTAGATATGCCAGAAAAACTAAGAATCTGACAGAGAGTTGTGATTTTAAGCTATGTGTTATGAATCTAACCACCACGGAGATAAAATGTATGGAGATATGGAGATTAACTGTATAGCCAATGATCTAATCAATCATACATATGCAATACATCCCCATAAAACCTGTGCATCTTAATTTTATATGATGCTGATTATTACTTTGGAAGTAAATCAAACACCAGACATACTTTTCATGCAATATACCTTTATTATGTTCTATATACACACTGTAGTTGTCAAGATAAAACATAATTTCTGTTGTCAGTGAATTTACAATGCTGAACAGACAAATCACTGGAGAATTAATTAGTTCTGAGGACAGCAATGTCAGAAAAAAATGGGTGGGGAAGAAAAACACAGGTGTGGAAGTATGACATCAGGATGAAAGTATGAAAACTGAGTGGGGAATAATAAGGAGGGAGAAATAAGAGGTGGAAAAGAGGGTGGCATGGAAAGCAGCGAATGGAACATTCTGTTAACACCTGACCTCAAGATCAACCAGTAGCTGGGAGAGACTATAGCTGTGGCTAGAGAGGAATGCTGAAGCCAGATGATAAAGTGACTTTTTAAACAGTGTCGTACATTTCAGATGTTTTGTATTTAATATGGGAGGGAAGCAGTGAAGGAATTTAAGTAAGGGAATAATAAAAGATGTGTTTCATAAAATAAACATTTGGGGAGTGGTGATGAAGAGATTTAATGTCAGATAAAAAGATTAATTAATCTTAAGAAGTAACAAAGCAATTCTGGAAAAACAAAACAACAAACACCTTGGAATTAGGGCAGTAAAATGTAATTAGAATCTAGAGACACTACAAAGGTAGAATGGATTGGATTTCATGAAGTTGAGAGGTAAGGACATGGGAGGAATTACTGCTTTAAATAGTACTTCTCTTTATGATAGGGAAATCAGGAAGGATATGCAGTGGAAAAAGTCCTGCTTTTCACATAAATTGCTATGGAACATCCAAGTCCAGAGGATACACAGACAAGCACACAGTATGGCAGTTGAGAAAACTACTCCTATATGAAAATGCAAACCATGAGTTAGGGCTATAACTAAGATAGGGAAGCCAAGTAGGAGAATGCTTCATAGTATACAGAGAAATGGCAAAGGACAGAATCATAGCTTGAATATTAGAATGACTGAAAGTATTAGAATGATTCAAGAAGTATTTAAGACATAAAATGATAAAACATGGCAATAAGGAGCAGGGGATGGGGAAGAATACTTTCAGAGTCACTCAATCTAAAGTACAGATTGTAACTAGAATGCCAGCCAACAAACTAACTTGGAGTAAATTTTTTGAATAGGGACTGTGTAATAGCTGAAATGCTACTGTATTATTAGTAGTAAAACTGGTTATTCAGAAGTATCAGAAAAGAGTAAATGAGATCTTTTAAGTATCAAAATGTAAATGCAGATTTCAATGAAAGGATGAGCCTGGAACTGAGAAATGGCCAAATATATCCACATATGATACAATGAGGCTGAACTCTTCTGGTTCCTCAGGACCACCAACTATACTATAGCTTAAGCAGCACTGTTAACAAATCGGAGGAATATGAAAAAACCAGGACGGAAAGTAGGGTTCACAAAGGAACTTTTTGATATGGGGCTCAAAAGAATTCCATTAACTAGAATGTCATGAAAAGAGAAGTATTTCCTTATGTCTTTCCTTATGCGATATCCATTTGTTGATTTGGCTTTAAAGTAAATCAGCTAATTTTCAAATTGGTATCTGAAAAAGGGAAGTCCTTATTAGGAATACATATTACTCACCTCTCCCTAAATCCTAGTGGATGTAGAAAATGGCCCCCAGATTGTTGTATTCCAGAAAAAAATAATTTAGTATTATTCTATTAAGAAACAGGTATTCTGGGCACCCTAAAATATCTAGATAACATGTATGTTTGAAGGCCATCTGCAATAATGTCCCAACTGTAACAAATTTAGCTCCTTAAACAACATCCTACTGATACAGATCACCCAATCCAAGACATAAACAAACTCAGGTTATCTGGTGACTAGTCTTCTAAACCATCAAGTATCTGGAAAGAGCTCCAATAGGGGACCTAGATATTATGGAGACTACAATTCGATCAGTCTAATTGAGCATTATTCAATTTAATTACCACCACCCACTTCAGTTCTCCTACTGTACTACAAGGCTCGCTATGATAGCATGTAGAACTGCAAATATTTTATTATCTTTATGGAGCTCAGCCATTTATGTTGTCTTCTTCTCTGGAATATAATTTCTAAATGGTTCAAATAGTAACTAATGCAGCTCTTTGTCCAGTCCAGTACAAAGTGCACAGCCTTAAGCGTGAAGGACAACAAATACCCATTAGGAGGAACAAGACCAGTCAGGTATCACAGTGCTTCAAATGAGTTGTGCAATTTAAATTTCTGCATGTAATGGAACCCAGGCCAGTGCAAAAATCTGTCGACACTGTGATCCACCAAAAACACGCAACTTTAGTCTCAGGTTTCTTGGCAGGATCTAGAAAAGTATGTCAAATTATTTGCAGAAAAGAGCAGTATTCTCAACACACTGCCTACTTATTTTGCACCTAGTGAATTATAAAAAGGAAGAAAAAAAAAGTACCACAGCTCACAACAATGTGCTTGAAATTTCACCAGGAAACTTGTAGTAATCAAATGTATGACAGATTAAGAAAGACTTAAGAGTTTGTGAATGTATCCCTTTGCAGTTTTCAGTATTGTTAAATTGAATGATGAATGATGGTACTTTGGAGTTAATTTATTTTGATTTTCTTGACATTTAACATAGCTTCTGTAAGTGGAGAGTAGGTTCCAGTTTAGATCATCATCAACGCCTGCCCTTTCCTTCCAAATTTCACAAGTCCAGGGTCACTTACATTGATTTATATATTCAAGGCATCTCAAGTTGTCATTAAATACACTCAGACTGATTACTGTTTTCAGTACTGATCAAGCCAATGGCAATAGTTCATCAAATCACTTTCCTATCTGCAGCCTCAGTCCAGCGGCCCATTAGCATATCTTTACTTGCCTGCCCCAGGTAGTAGTAGTAGGAAGCAATATGGTCAAGATAGTGTACCTAGTCTACAGATAACTCATTTACTAAGAGCACAGATAATCTACTGATAATACATTCAATATGAACAGACTCGGTAGGTGTTACAGAGGAACACTGACCTTGCCCTTAAAGTTTGTCGGGGAAAAATGTAATAACAAATAAGTAATGAAAATCAAAAGGAAAGAAACTGCAGCTTAGGTGAAGTGAAAAAATATAACGAATGAAAGCCTTCTGAACACAGATTCCTATGTGATGAAGTATGGACAGAATCGGTCAGGAATAAGCAAAGATTGATGATAGTGAGCCATGGTAGCAATGAGCTGAGACAAACAAGATACAAAACAGATAAGAACACATCATTAAAAAATAAGACTATAAATACTGAGACATGCTATCTATGAAGACCACTGGGCAGGAACACAGTAGGTGACAGTTTAAGAAATAGTTACACAGAGCTGGTGGCTCACACCTGTAATCCTAGCTACTCAGGAGGCTGAGATCTGAGGATCATGGTTCAAAGCCAACGCAGGCAGGAAAGTCCACTCTTATCTCTAATTAACCACCAGAAAACCCAAAGTAGAGCTGTGGCTCAAAGTGGTGGCACACTAGCCTTGAGCAGAAGTGCACAGGCACAGCGCCTAGGCCCTGAATTCAAGCCCCATGACTGACATAAAAAAAGAAATATTTAAGTGTTCATGAGGCCCCCTGTACCATAGCAATGCGTGGAGGCTATGTAAATGGTAACTCTTCAGCATACATTAGTTGTCTGAGGAGTAATCGCATCATAAAATTTCCCCACATGTACACAAGGGGCTCCAGTCAACCTCATTCCCTCTATCATCCTTCCTTACCTCATCTTAAAACAATGGGAACAGATTTCACCGTTCCATTTTCATACACAACAGATGAACTATTTCAACTATATTCATCTCATTCAGCTTCTTCATTTGCCCTCACCCTCTCACTGGTACCTGCAATAGAACCTGTTTTACTTTCCTATCATTAATATAATTTTTTAGTGTATTAATTGTACCAAGAAGTTTCACCATGGTAGCATGTATTATACTTTGATCAAAATAACCCTTTCTATTGTTTTCTCTTTCCCTGACTCCTCAGTTCCCTATTGATCAACAGCTTTCACTGAGGTTCCTACACTATTTTCACAAAGTTGCACTGTGTTAGGAAATTATTCACCCTCCATCTTTTTTCTCTCTTCCCTTCCCCTCACTGAATGGCAACTCTTGAGATTGTGCCTCCAATCTATTCAAAAGGGTTCAATGACACTTATGTGAGTCCCCTGATGGGACCTAGCTTTGCAAAAAGCTCAGTCATGGGGAAGTAGGCTAAGAACTCAAGGAAATCAGTTCTAAGGCTCAATCATTTGTGTGTGTGTGGTGTTGGCTGGTAAGGGGGCTTGAATTTGGGGCTTGAGCAATATATCCCTTAGCATTTTTGCTCAAGGGTGGCACTCTACCACTAGAGCCACCACTCTACTTCTGGGCCTTTGTTAGTTAATTGGAGGTAAGAGTCTTATGGACTTTTCCGTCCAGGTTAGCTCTGAACCACAATTCCCCCAACTCGGCCTCTAGAGTAGCTAGGATTACAATTGTGAGGCCTAGTTTCAATCTCTTGAAATGAATCTAACTATCCCTGATTTTTTTTTTTTAGACACAAACTTTGAAGAGCTGCAAAGTATAAAAAATGCCTTACAAATAAACAACAAAAAACACTTGAGACATGGGTGCATAAGGCAGCATTCTAGGGAGCCACTTTACACAAATACATAGGTTTTAGGTGACTTCTTTTAAGTAAGGATTAATGAGAAATATTGCATGATTTTTAGAGAAACAGATTTGGATTTGTGGTATGTATGGTTGTTTAAACATTATTTATCCATTTTACTTCATCATACAAAATAAATGCAAAACAGAGTGACTTTTTTCCTAAGTAAATCAATGCAACCATAAGTAATTTAAAATCTTTTAACCTAGGTAAATATAGTTCTTTTAAAGTAGCGCTATCTTTAATTGCCACTTATTTGTGAATTGTTAGAAAATAATGACTATCAATCACTTCAAGCTTTCTAGACTCAATGAATATTAATCAAAATTTCCTCTAACAAAGGCAATTTCTGGGAACGTGTAGGTTAAAAGGCCAGCTTCAGAGTAAAATAGTATTCGCTATTCATAATAAGGTCAGATGGAGTTTAGTCATTCCCCCAATGCTTTCTTTTCAAGACAAACAACAAGCTTACATAGGAAAATTGAAGGATGACTTATTTTAGTTGTAAGGTAATTAAAATGTGCCCATAACATAATGTAGTATCTCAACCCTGTTATTACTTTAAAAATGCAAGTAACATATAACGTATTTATGACAATGAACATCTCACTCATATTTTATGATCACTGCCTGAAGATCTCAGATATAAAAATTTCCCATCGTGAGGGTTCCAAAAAACAGGGGGGGAAAAAAAGCCCTTTTCAGGCACTATTCATCCTATTATCCTTTAAGTTAAAAAGGAACTTTTTGTAGCATTTTTTTCTTCTTTTTGATCTGGAGTCACTATTTTCTATAGTCATTCCTCTCTTCTGTCATGCAAGAGATGTGAAAAATGCTATAGTATTATGAATAATCTGTAATTATGATCTTTTATTATCATTATATATATTATATATATATTATATAATCTTTTATTATCATTAACATAATTTTACAGTGTGTTAAAAATAATGAAACTATTAAAGTAAAATGATCAAAGCTCAGCTTTAATTAGGTAAAGAAATGGTATCATTTAACATATATTTAAGTTATTTGGTTAATCTGTTACTAGAAGGGAGCTTATTTTTCAAACAAAATGCATTTAAAAAAAAGACAGGTTGGTATCTATCTGGGCAGATGGATAAACATTTGATAACCCAAATATAAAACCAGTTAATAGCTATATAACCTGAGGTGGCTATACTGTCATTTATTATAAAATTGCTTCAATTTTCCTGTTTGAAAGTTTGCCTAATAAATTGTTAGGTGAAATGCAATAATTTGAAACCTGTTTTATATAGCAAGAGAGAAATAGCCAAATCCCACTAATAGTTCTGCAAAAAGAGATGAAGCAAAATTTTGCTATTATTTGAGTTGAAGAGAAAAAAAAAAGACCATTTTATTTATCCAGCTCTGGGAAAAAGTACACAAATACTTTCATTCCTATTGAGGAATGAAGGCAGGAAAAAGGTAGGTTTGTTACAAATTCCAAAATACAGCTCTTCTGGCTA
The DNA here is from genome assembly GCF_024711535.1 of Dipodomys merriami. Lineage (NCBI taxonomy): Eukaryota > Metazoa > Chordata > Mammalia > Rodentia > Heteromyidae > Dipodomys > Dipodomys merriami. The sequence goes on from NW_027205215.1 coordinate 13,654, forward strand.
AGTTTGGAGAAGTAATTAAAATGTCTTGCCAACAGAGAATAACTTCGCTTTCAATATAGATTTTTCTAAAAGGAAATAAAACATATTTTCGTTTATTTATCCTTTTTTGGCAACATCCTTGTACTGTCAATCTACATGAAATTGTTCAGAGAAAATCTGAACACATACACACACAAACACATAACCAGTACATGGGAAGTTTGCTTATGGACTCAGCAGTGCACTGAACTATTCATGATGTGTCACAGGTCTTTCAACACAAATGACCTCCTAAAGTGATATGAGGAAAGCATTTGTTCATGCTTGTTATTTTATCTGCAACATTTTAGAAGTCATTTAAGATACCACTTCTGCATTTTTTCAGAAATGCTTAGCTATATGTAGATACATAATCCACAGGCAAACATTTGTTCAATACCTACTATGCGACAAGCACCAAGTTAAGCCTTAAGAGGCAGAGATGACATTGTAAAACTGATGGTTTAATTACAAATTACAGACTGACAACCAGAAAAAGACCTGTTATATATAGGCAGAACTTTATTATAAGAGAGAAGACACTTATTTTAGTTTAGGGTATTGAAGTACTGCGGGAAATTTTTCTGGGCTTAATTTGAAGGGATGAGTAGTGGTTAGCTAGGCAGGAGAGCATGGGAGACAGGAAGTAGCATGGAAGCACAAAACCACATGTTGTATGAACACAGAACTACAAGCAATTAAGTACTGGTGAAGGAAAAATTCAGGGTGTGGAGAGAGATGAGGCTAGAGAAGTAGACAATGACCATACTCTAGAAAATCTGGTGGGATGTATTAAGAGCCTGGACTTTTTCTTGGCCTCCCAAATGACGATTTTAGAACGGGAGTAATATTTTCAGACTGTAGCTTTAATAGAACTCCCTGATCCCTTAAAGATGTGAGGGAGACATAAAGACCAGCTGAAGGAGTGACAAAATAAGGACCGGAATCAAGACAGATTAGCTATAGCTTCAACTGAGGAAAATAAGCACATATGACTACATGCAGGAGTGACCCTCAAGTACGCGGCTAAGTGAATTATGGATGGAAATTGTGTACTCTCATCTGAACTACCACAGGTGACTAAGAAAGAAAAGCCAACCTGGAAGAGAAATTGATGGCATTAGTGGTAGAGTATGCCTCTAGCTTAGCCAAGTGGAGATTACCTGGGGGAAAAAAAATTAATCCACAGGCCGAGAAGAGGCTGGAATGAGAGGTTGAAATTTGAGCTAGCAAAATACCAGGAACCTGGAATTGTGTAAGTGGACAGCTGATATTTCTGTGTTTCTTTTTTCATTTTGGCCATTGTAGTAGGTGTATAGAAGGATCTTGTGGTTTAAATGTCTATTTCTTTAATGTCTAAAGATATTTAGTATCTTTAAAACTGCTTATCTGTTTCAAGCATATCTTCTTTGATGTTGGTTGAAATCTTTTGCTCATTTTAAGTTGAACTCATTGCACTTTGAATTTTCCTTTATGCAAGTCTTTTATTGAAAATATTTTCTTTTGGTATATGGCTTAGTAGTACCTTTTGAAGAGCATAAATTTTTATTTTAAGTCCATCTTAAATAGTTATGCATCATGCTTTTGATGCCATACTGAAGAAATGTACGCTTAAATAAAATCATCTTCTTTTCTTCTGGTATAGTTTTAGGTCTTGCCAATTATATCTGTGTTTTAATACATTTTGAGTTTTTGTTTTGTAACATATGAGGAATAAGTCAATGCAAGAGGGGCAGAATTATTCATGAAGCAAGTATCAAATGGGACATACAAAGGACAGACAGACCTACTGAAGGGAAAAGGGGGTGGGGGGAAGCCAAGGCTTAGCAAAAGGAGTGCTGGGCCAGGTGCTGGTGGTTCATGCCGGCAATCCTATTTACTCAGGAGGATGAGATCTGAGGACTACGGTTCGAAGCCAGTCTGAGCAGAAAAGTCTTTAAGACTCTTCGAATGAACCGGCAAAAAGCCATCAGTGGAGAATGTGGCTCAAGTGGTAGAGCACCAGCCTTGAGCAAAAAAGCCCCAGTACTGGAGAGCACGTGCAACACACACACACACACACACACACACACACACACACACACACACACACACACACACACACACACACACGAAAGAGAGGAGAGAATAAAAAATGCAAAGGAGTTGGGGCAAAAAAGATAATGTCTGAAAAATCTGAATATTCAGCAGCGAGTACCAAGATAAACTATGAAAACTGCCTTTTGAACTTGGAGGGAGTCACCGGGGCAAATCATCTTCAGTGATGCTGGAATCACAGCTAACCCACCACCCTTTAGACTCCTTGGGTGCGGGTGCCTGGGAGGGGCCCGCGATGGGATCTCAGGCACGGGTCGGGGGGGAAGGTCGCTCCTCTCCGTACAGGGAGATCCGGGCGTCCGGGCATCGAGGATGGCTAAGCCAGGGCCTGTGGGGCAATCAGGCCGGTCGAAGGTCACGGGGGCAAACAGAAGGGGTCAGGGGGGGTGGGAGGGGAGGAGGCCCTGCAGGGAAATGGGCGCCCACGTGCCGCCGGGGCTGCCAGCTTGACGCCTCGCCCAGGAGACAGCAGGATGCACGGGCCGGGGTGGCACCGGGCCAAGCTGCCGTCCGCCGTGCCCGGACGGCGGCCGCAGCCGCCCGATCCCGACCGGCCCTTCCCGGGCTCCGAGTGACCGCACTTACCCGGGACCCGAGCGGGGATGCTGAAGCCCGTTTAAGCCAACGGTGGCGGGGAACGTGGGCAGGCCAGGTTCGTTTCCCCGGGCCAGGGCCGGCGCTGGAGCCCTCCACCAACACCCCGACGCCTACTGACCCTTTACCTTCCGACCCGAGAGGTCAGCGGGTCACCACTAGTAAAGCCAGTCGGTGGGAACCCGCGCGTCCCCGGGACGCGGCTGGCCCCGCCCCCTCCGGAGAGTCGTGAAGTGCCGTCACGGCGCCGCAAGTGTCGCAAAGACGTCGCGCTTTACGGCACCGGAGGCCCAGGCGGCGGCGTGAGCGTCTTTGCAGCTTTAACTGCTGATTCTTTTTTTTTTAATGAGGAAACCCAGCAATCGGGACTCTGTGGGGTCTGGCGAGTTGGCTACGGTCGTGTCCTCGAGTAACTGGGCCAAACTGGTGCGGCTGCTTCTGTTTTAGAAACACTTTTCATTCCTGCAGCGTGACACGAGGGTCCCACAGGCCCGGCCGCTGCTCTTGGAGCCATTTGGCTCCAGATTGGGGTGTGTGTGTGGGGGGGGGGGGGATCCTCGGTGTAGCTGACGTGGTCTTTCTTGTTCACTCCGTCCCGCAGTTCCCAACCTTTCCCCCTGGGGCTGGAAATGCTTTACCTCGTCGGCTTGGGCCTGGGAGATGCCAAAGACATCACCGTCAAGGGTCTGGAAGTTGTGAGACGCTGCAGTCGGGCCTACCTAGAGGCCTACACCTCAGTCCTGACTGTAGGGAAGGAAGCCCTGGTAGGTCATGGGGGGGGGGGGGTCCCCAGCCTCCAGTCTAACATCTGAATAGCATACAATAAGCAGAATAGAAGGTTCCAGCGTCTGCTGGTTTGACTCTTTTAAAAACACATCCCCTGGTCTTGAAGAATTCCCTCGGAGGAGTACAAAATAGGAAATCATACACCAGCCTGATGACTTGGAAAATGAAAGAGCAGTTTGTCCTACCTTACAAATGGAATGCTGTCTCTCCCTCGAGTAAACAAAGGGAGGAAGGGGGAGAGAAGGAAAGTTTTATACTCCTGGGGATTGTTATCACAATCCTTTATTTCATGAGATAGCCAAGAAATCCTTTCTGAGAGTGCTAATGAGGTACTGAACCGGCCTTAATGAGTTGGTTGTATATTCAGAAACCCAGCTGAAAGCTTACCCCTTTGAAGTATTTCCATGGGGAATGGTGATCGCCTTTTTGTCTACAGCATATCCAGAGTGATCGGATCTTTAAGTAGAGGCTCACGTTCCCATGTGTATATCTAGCATAAGCCTGACACTAGGAAGCAAGAGGATTTGTTAGTGTATTATACATTTAGCTGGTTGTCATTGAGGGCTCCGCAAATTCTAGATGAAGGGTTAGTTTCAGGTATATTGTCAAACTCCAAGTGGAATAATGATGAAGATTTTAAAAAAAATCGTGCATGGACTTTATTATGGGAAGAGGGAATGAGTTTTTTAGAATCTGTCAAATCTTCCAAACAAAAAAGTTCCTGCAGAATTTCAGATCTCTTTCTTCTGAGATTAACAACCCAGAGAAGTTACTTTAAAACTGAAGAAATTATATATGTTCTTTGAGTTGGTCATGCATTGGAATAAAAGTTGTTTTTGATGAACAGCTATTGGGCACATTTGTTGATTTTCACTCTTAGGATGGAATCAAAATATCTAACCTCAACATGATGGAAATGTGTCTAAACAGTGACCAAGGAAAACTAGAATGAATTTAAACATCTTAACAGAATGGAAAAAGATGACAAACTAGCAGTTTAGTAGAATAAGGTGTTAAATTAGAGCATGGCACAGAGGAAAGTTATTCTGTGTGTGTGTGTGTGTGTGTGTGTGTGTGTGTGTGTGTGTGTGTGTGTGTGTGTGTGTGTGTGTGTGTGTGTGTGTGTGTGTGTGTGTGTGTGTGTGTGTGTGTGTGTGTGTCCTTGGGAACTTCTTTTAACTTTAGTTTCTTACTGTGTAAAATGGGGTAAAAATGTCTCTCTCGTAGATTCTTACTTAACACAGTGCCTAAACACAAAATGTTTAGAAATAGACATTTCCCAATTTCTGAATGTCCATCAGTTTCTTCATTTGTCAAATGGAAACAAGTAATTGGAGGGTAATGTCAAGTTTTAAGATGTGAAAGTGCTTTACAAATGTTTTATGGTTTTGGCATAATTTGTGCAATTGTTCAAAATAAGGGGTTTTGTCATGACATTGTCAGGCACATATATGAGGTACTTTGTCATATTTACCAGCCTAATACCCTTTCTCATCTCCTCTCAGGTGTATCCTTCCCAAATATTTCTTCAACTTTCATGTCTTTAAAAAGAAATCTAGATTCCACATATATGAGGAACCTAGTAGATTTGTCTTCCTGAGCCTTCATTTATTTTTCTTAACATGATAGTTTCTAATTTTATCCTTTTTTTGTGGCACAATTTGATTATTCTTTATGGCCAAATAATCCTCTATTGTGTATACATCCCACATTTCTTTATCCAATCATCTATGGATGGGTACCTAGGTTGATTGCTTTATATGGTTCTTGACAGTGCTGTACCACAAATGGGTATGTAGGCATCTATTTAATGCTAGATTTGATTCCCTCAGGTGTGCACCTAGCAGTGACTTAGTTGGATCATGTAGTAGTTTGGATTTTAGAGTTGTAGGACCCTGTGTACTGATTTCTATGACTAGCAATTTACATTTAACACCGAATATGTGTTTCTTCTTCTCTGAACCCTTGCCAACATTTGTTTTTTTGTTCTTTTTCTGACTGGTGTGATGTGGAATCTCAGTGTGGTTTTTCTTGGGATGAGAACTGGGGATTGAACCCAGGGTCTCATGCTAGTTATATCACTTGAGCTATACCTCCACCCCCTTTCCCTTTTTTGAAATGAAGTCTTATTAGTTTTACCCTTAGTAGCCAGGAACTTAGGATTTTCTGTCTCTTTTCTACTCAATATAATTTTGATTTGTATTTTTCCAAATACAAATCTGAAAATGCTGAATCTTTTTTTTGTTCTTCTTGAAAACTATTTAGTGCATTTGCCCATTCACTGATTGGATAATTTGTTCTTTTGATGTCTAACTTTTTGAGTTAAAATATGTGTGTGTGTGTGTGTGTGTGTGTGTGTGTGTGTGTGTGTGTGTGTGTGTGTGTGTGTGTGTGTGTGTGTGTGTGTGTGTGTGTGTGTGTGTGTGTGTGTGTGTGTGTGTGTGTGTGTGTGTGTGTGTGTGCTTATACTCAGGGCCTAGGCTTTGTCTCTGAATTTTTTGCTCAAGATTTGAGTTACAGCTCCACTTCCAGCTTTTTGGTAGTTAATTGGAGATAAGACTCTTGCAGACTCTCTTGCCCTGGCTGGCTTCAGACTGTGATGATCCTCTCAGTAGCTAGGATTACAGGCATGAGCCACCAGTGACTGGCTATGTTTTAAAAAATTATTTTGATCCCCTGTCAGATGAATAGTTGGCAAAGAGTCGTTCTGTTCATTTTGGTAGTTGTTTCCTTTGTGTTCAGAAGCTTTTTAATTTCATTCAATCATATTTGTTAATTCTTGCTATTGTTTTCCTGAGCTATTGGAGTCTTATTCATAATGTCATTGCCTATGCTTATATCTTGAAGTCCCTTCCTTATATTTTCCTCTAGTAGTTTTCTGAGGATTTTAAAGTCTTATAGCTATTTTGAGTTGATTTTATACTGGGTGAGAGAGGGATCTAGTTTGTCTTTTATATGCTTTTCCCAGAACCATTTGTTCAAGTTGATATCTGACCCCCTTCCCTTCCCCCTCAATGGGTTCTTGTCATCTTTGTTGAAAATCAAATGGCTAGAGCTATGTAGGATTTTTTTATTTTCTTATTTTCTGATCTATCTACTCTATTCCATTGGTTTATATGTCTGTTTTTGTGCTAGCATGGTACTGGGTTTTTTGTTGTTATTTTGTTTTTGTGTCAGTCCTGGAGCTCAAATTCACACCCAAGGCACTGTCCCAGAGCTTTTATGCTCAAGGCTAGCACTCTTACCACTTGAGCCACAGTTCCATTTCCAGCTTTTGAGGGGTAGTCAATTGGAGATAAAAGTCTCATGGACTTTCTTGTGTAGACTGGCTTCTAACTTCTATCCTCAGATCTCAGCCTCCTGCTTAACTAGGATTACAAGCATGAGCTACCAACACCTGGCATGATTCTGTTTGGTAACTGTGGCTTTGTAGTATAATTTGAAATCAGGTATTGTGATAATCTACAGCATTACTCTTTTTGTTCAGGATTTCTTTGGCTATTTGAGGTCTTTTGTGTTTCCATGTGGATTTTAGGATTAATTTTTCTAGTTCTATGGACAATATTATTGGGATTTGGATGGGAATTACATTGAAACTGTACATTCTTCAGTGTTCGGTAGTTTTAATTATAGAGGTCTTTCACCTCCTTAATAAAGTTTATCCTTAGGTATTTATTTTGAGACTGTTTTCTTGATTTCTCTCTCTGCTACTTTGCAGAAAATGAGTGTTATAAACCTTTTAGTGCTTTATTTTTTTTCTCTTGTTGCTCTGGCTAATAATTCAGACACTATGTTAAATAAGAGTGGTGAGAGTAACATCCTTGTCTCATGCTGGATTTTACAGAAATGCTTTTTAGTTTTTTTTCCCCATATGGTATAATATTGACAGTTTGTCATATAAAACCATTACATTTTGAGGTATAATCCTTGTATTCCTAGTTTCTTCAGGACTTTTATCAGGAAATAATGTTGAATTTTGTCAAAGCCTTCTTATGTCTATAAGATGATCATCTAATTTTTTGCTCTTCATTATATTTGTGTGTTCTGTTATGTTTATTGGCTTGCATAGGTTGAACCATCCTCACATCCCTGAAATGTAACCAGCATTATCATGGTATATGATCTTTTTAGTGGGATGTTGAATTTGACTACAAAGTAGTTGTTCACAATTTTTGCATCTATTTTTATCTGAAAAATTGGTTTAGTGTGTGTATTTTTGTGTATGTGTATTGTGTGTGTGTGTGTGTGTGTGTGTGTGTGTGTGTGTGTGTGTGTGTGTATCCCCTTTTCTGGTATTGGTATTTGAGTAATGGTACCTTTGTATGGATAGTTTTGAAGCATTTTTCTCTTGCTGTTTTATGTTTGAAGAGCATTGGTCTTTAATGCTCAGGTAGAGTTTAGCAGTGAATCCATGTAATTCTGGGCTTTTCTTTGTTGGGAAATTCTTTATTCTGCTTCAATGTCATTGCTCCTTATAGATCTATCTAGTTTGCTTATATCCTCTTGATTCAGTTTTGATAGGCCATTTATTTCTTCTAGGTCTTCCAATTTGTTAGAAAATACATTTTAAAAATATACTCTATAGATCATCTAGATTTTAGACGTATCTGCTTTAATATACCTTTTTGTTTTTAATGTTATTAATTTAAGTCTCCTCTCTCATTTGGTTAGTTTGTGTAAGAGTTTGTCAATCTTGTTTTTCCAAAGAACCAACTCTTTGTTCAATTAAACTTTTGTATTCTCCATTTCATTGATTTGTACCATAATTATAATTTCTGTCTGCTACTAATTTGAGATTTGGTTTATCTTGATTTTCTCAGACCTTGAGTTACATCATGAGGTAGTTAATTGAAATCTGTCATACTTTTTAACATAGTCACTGATAGCTATAAGCTACCACTTAGAACTGCCTTTCAAACCAGGTGCCAATGGCTCATGCCTGTAAGCCTAGCTACTCAGGAGGCTGAGATATGAGGATCATGGTAGAAGACAACTTGGGCGACAAACTCTGTAAGATTCTTATGTCCAATAAACTACTCAGAAAAAGCTGGAATTGGTGTTGGGTCTCTCAGGTGGTAGAGCACTAGCCTTGAGCACAGGGACAGAGTGGAAGCCTTGAGTTCAAGCCCCAGGACTGGCAAAAAACAAACAAAAACTGCCTTTCTTATATATCAAAGGTTCTATTAAGATATATTTTCATTTTCATTTAATTCAAGAATGTTTTTAATTCTCTCCTGATTTGTTTAATGTCCTGTTTACTATTGAAAAGCATATTTTTAATTTTCATGTCCTGGTATTGATTCTGTTGTGTCTCTTAGCTATTGGTATTTGTTGTTTTCTACATTATATTCTGATAAGATACAAGAAATTATTTCAGGTTTTTGGTATTTTTGTCCTTAAATGTGTTGTAATTTGGAGACAGTTCCAAAGGCTGATGAGAAAAATGTATGCTCTACCGCTATTATATGTTATAATCTGTAGATGTTTGTCATTTGTCCTGTGGTTAAGAACAAATGAAGTTCTGAAGTTCTTTTGTTGACTTTATTTTTGGTCTGGATATTGATGAGAATGATCTATTGAAACCACCTAGAATTATTATGTATGGATTCATGTGTCCCTTTATTTATTGACCAGCAATGTCTTATGAAATTGGATGCACCAGTGTTTAGTGCACATATATATATATATATATATATATATATATATACACACACACATATATATATATATAGTTACATAGTTATATCTTCTTGATGGCTCATTCCCTTTAATAATATGCAGCCACTTTCTTTATCCTTTCTGGCTAATTTTAACTTGAAGTCTGCTTTGGATAAATTATTTGGAGTGATATAAAAATAAAAGTTTGAAGAAGTAGATTTAAAAGTTTTGTTAAGATTATTTTTCCAGTGTGGAATAGAGCCACCTGCTAGTGTGTGGCTTCTTGATCTTTTTTTTAAGGACATGTTAGTTCAGTAAAAAACTTTTTTTTTTCAGTTTTCTGTAATCATGTATGATGTCTTCTTAGATTTGCAAACATAATTCTTTTAATTATTCAGTTTTCTGATTCACAAAATCAAAGTAAAATAAGAAAGTCAATGATAAGGGATAAAAGTATATGGCAAAGTGGAAATAATGAGAGCATTTTTTTTGTCTATAAAAATATTGACATTGGGCAGTTATGGAAGATTACACCTTGATGGAACCTTTTCACATTGAAGGTGTTTAGTATTAGGAAATAATTATTAGAATTTCACCTGTAGCATTGATCTTGGGATGCTTAATCATTTGTTCATTAGCTCATTTGTTTGACAAATACTGTTGTGTGCCAGATGCTCCTCAGCTACAGCAACCCTCATAACTTTTTGTAACTCAGCTTCTCAATATGTAAAACACGGTATTATTTATCTATGAATCTTTTACTTAATTAGAGGTGCATATTATCCCATAGTTAATCAGTTATAAGGTTCTTGTTTTGGCACAAGAGTTTTTTTTTTTACCAGTACCACATAAACACTGGTTCACTGGCGTATTCTATAGAATGTGTTCTCTACACTTGAACTTCAAAAGATTAATTCACAAAAGTCCTTGTACGTTTAGAATCCAGTTCTTTTTCCCAAAGCTTTTCCTTCTTAGCAGCATAGGGAATACAATTTTAAATTTGTCTTTTAAAATTACAAAAGAATGTTTGCTGGTTTTGTAAACAGCTAAATCATTTCCTATTATGTCTTCTTGATGTTGGCTTTTGTTTTAGCTAGGGTGCCATAGATTTTTATCAGAGAAAATTCAATAAAATCTGAACCACCCTGCATGTTTATCATTAGTGTTTAATATATTCTGTATTATCATGTTTCTAAACTGGGACTCATGCATACATATTCTCTGTTCATTCGCTAATGTTCTGCCTGGTCTATTAGAGCCAAATTTAGAGGCCTCAGATGTTAAGAGGTCGGCCTCCTCTTGGGATATTATGATAGCCCCAAAGACAGAGTTTAATTGCAGCATGATATAGAGTGCTGGCTCACTGATGAGTTGTATTAAACGATCTGTATTTGGATAGTTGCCAAGTTTTGCACAGCTCTAGACAAAGATTGTTTTGGGGTGTGTGCCTGTGTGTGTATGTGCATAGTTACCTGCTGTCTCTTAATTTGCTATTGAACTTAAATCTGTAGGAAGAGTTTTATGGAAGAAAATTAATTCTTGCTGATAGAGAAGAAGTGGAACAAGAAGCAGATAATATTTTAAAGGATGCTGATATCAGTGATATTGCGTTCCTTGTAGTTGGAGATCCATTTGGGTAAGTCAGAGCAGACATTTTGAATTTTTTAAAAATTAATTTAGTTTATTGCTATTATAAAGGTTATATATAAAGGGATTATACTTTGAATTCTATATGTGTGTATATATACATATATTTACTTAAACATTTAAAAATATCAATTTGTAGGTATGTATACCTTTATCAATGATACCCCTCCATCATTCTTCTTCATCTTTCCTAGCCTCAAGTTACATGGTTCCTTTTCACATATGTGCATTGAATATTTATTGAGTACCCACCTTTCCTGTCTCCATTATTTAAATTTTATATATTTTTATTAATCTGCAATAACCGTTCTATTTCATTTAAAATTTCCTTGTCGGGTCCTAATTCCATAAGTCCTATTTAAATTTCATAGTTAATGTTAGGTGTGGTAACACACACCTGTAATCCCAGCACTTGGGAGGTTGAGGCTAAAGGATCACAGATTCAGGGTCATCATAGTTGCAAGCTAGGCTGCACAGCTACATCATATCAGAAATGCTAAAGGAAATAAAGTGGCACAGTATAAATTTCCATTGTCTTTGAGATTAATGAAGAAAATCTGCTTGGTAAAGATGTGCTACTGTATTATGAAGAATCAACTCTAAAGTTTATTTTTTTGATTCTGTTTTAGATCATGTTGGAAACAAAATGCTTTAACTAAGTGTATCATTATTAAATAAACTATCCCATTATCAAAAGTCATGCCTGCTATTTGCTGCAGATAATTGCAAACATGTTCATCTTCCTTAGGCTTTTCTTTTTAGTCATCTAATATTTGACAACACTGCTGTCACTTTACTTGCCTTGAATTTATCATTTATCAAGCCCTTGATTTCAATTCCTTATATCCATTGGGAGCTCTGTTCTTTCTCATTACCAAGAAGATGGGCTTCTACTTGTCTAGTCAAACGTCATCAATCTCTAATGTCAAGCCAAACGGCAGAGTTCTTTGTCCACAGCTGGTCACTCAGGATTTATGTTGCAGTTTTAAGGAACATAAGGACAATTAAATCACTCTGAGCCCACCATCAAGAATGTTTCTAAAAACAATGGAGTTACATGTGCATGCATGTGTCTGTCAAAAAGAAAATAATTTATATCATGAATAGCCAAAGATTCTGTATCATAATTATGTTTGATTACAAATAACTGTGTGGATAATTACACATTTGAAATATTTAGTAGCCTCTGACCTTGTTTTATGTAATTTAACTTTCTGAAAATTAGTAGTACCTATCTTTTTTTTTTTTTTTTTAGCAATAAGATAGTAAAATAAATTTTAAAAATCCTAGCTTTAAGTATATTCTAACTCTTACAGAAGTTTCTCATTATCACCCTTGACTTCTTCTGCATAATACCTGTGTTTTCCATGGGGGACTCTTCCCCACCACACATCCCAGCTTGGCCAAGCAGTTGAGAGTTGCTTTTTACTTTCCTGCATACCAGTCACTCCCAGTGTCAATTTCACAGTACAGATGCTACTCAGAGTGTTATTTACACACTGGTGCCAGCACATAGACTTACTAGTGCTCAATGGGATACATATAGAAATTGAGAGTTAGCATTTTAGAAACCTTTGTAACTGTTTTAGGAAGTAAATCTTATATCTACTGAATCTAATATTAAAAATGTGGGGCTTAGCCAAGCACCAATCACTCACACCTGTAATCCTAGCTACGCAGGAGGCTGAGATTTACGGATCATAGTTTGTAGTTCAAAGTCAGCCTAGGCAGGAAAGTCCATGACACTCCCATCTCCACCAAAAAGCCAGACTGGAGCTGTGACCCAAGTGGTAGAGTGTTAGTCTTGAGCAAAAAAGTTCAGGGTCATCTCTCAGGTGCTGAGTTCAAGCCTAACACACACACACACACACACACACACACGCACACGCACGCACGCACACACACACATACACACACACACGGCTTTTATTTTGTATTACTTTGTTTTTTTTGCTTTCTGAATAGTTATTTATGGGGCTTGAACTTGAAGTCTGAATAGTTATTTATGGGGCTTGAACTCGAAGTCTCAAGCTCTCTCTTGGTTTTAATACTGGTGCTCTACCACCTGGGCCATACCTCTACTTTCCTCTATTTTTGGTTAATGGGAGATAAGAGTCTCATGGACTCTTTTCTGCCAAGGCTAGCTTTGAACCAGGATCTTCAGATCTAAGCCTCCTAGGTAGCCAGGATTATAAGTATTAGCCATTGACTCTTGGCTTGAGTAACTTATTTTTATTACATTTTATAAAACTATTATTCGGGGCTGGGAATGTGACTTAGTGGTCAAGTATGCATGAAGCCCTGGGTTCAATTCCTCAGTACCACATAAACAGAAAAGTATACAAGTGGCGCTGTGGCTCAGGTGGTAGAGCAAAAAAGTGCCTTGAACAAAAAAAAAAGAAGCTCAGGGACAGTGCCCAGGCCCTGAGTTCAAGATCCAAACTGGCAAAATAAACAAATGAACAATTAATCCTTGACAATGTAGAACCTTAAAAATGAGCCTTTCATTTTAGTCTGAGAAACCCTGCTATTGGCTTTTGCTTTATCCAGTTTTTCATGTCATTTCATTCCTTTTCAATGCAGCTGCCCCTTCTACCTAATCCAACTTCATATACTGTATACCTTTGGCGTGGTCCATTCACAAATTCTTAAGTCATTACCCATAGTGTGATCAGATAACTGTTTATAAAGCCACAGTTCGGAAACCTTACCTGGGCTCACAGATGAGATCTTTATCAGCTCTATCGTTAGCAGATATTAAAAATACTAATCTGTCTGTATTCTGCCACTTTTGTATTAAAGCCCATACTCATGCTTACCAATGTCATGATCCTTCTCACCTTCACACCTTAGTTCAGCCTACCTTCTCCATCTCTACTACTCCATCACTTATCTCTGCCAGAGTACTCATCTTTCAAAACAGCTTTTCTTGCTTTTGTGCTTTATTATGTCAACATATATCTTTTATACTTTTAAGATGAGTCTTACCATATAGTTCATACTGGCCCAGAACCTGGTATGTAGCCCAGGCTAGCCTTGAATCTGTGATCCTCCTGTCACAGCCTCCCCAGAATTGGGATTACAGGCATGTTGCGCCATACTTTATGCTTTGGTTACTTTTGCATATGTGAACAAAATACCTGAGAAAACACTAACGGTAGAAAGTACTTACCTTGCTTGTGATTTCAGAAAGTTCAACCAATTGTTGCTTGGTTCCCGCTGCTTGTGCAGAACATCATGGTAGTAAGATGGTAGGTGAGGAGCTTCTTTACTATGGCAGACAGGAAGCAGAGAAAGATAGAGACAGATAGGAAAGAACCAGGGACAAGACACTGTGAAGACCTGCCCTCTGTAGCCTGCTTCTTCCAACTAGGTCTCACCTAAAGTTTCCAAAATCTCCTCAGCCCACCACTGGTGACCATGCACCCAACACAAGAGTTCTTACATCTAACTCATAACAATACTAGTTTTACAACATGTCATAAGTAACATTGTACATCTGCATTGGTAGTCTACCTTTCACATTTTTGTCTCCCTAGTATGTACTTGGTATGAATTAAGTATTTCTTGAAGATTTGGGGTATTTCCTAAAGTCAACAAAGAAAAAAAAGGGTGATGCATTATCTTCGACTGACATTTATCCACAAATATACACATATTTGTGTCAAAATTTCCTGAATACATGGGTTTGCCACTAGTAGGGAAAGCCAACAGTAATCAAAGAAAAAGAACTAAAATGTTAAAAGGGGAAAAAGACATAGTAAAAAGAGACTCATCTATGCAGGGTCATATAGAAAAGCTTTTCTGTAGAGGTGATCGTTAAGAAAGTGTCAGAAGACTGAAAAGGAAGAGGAAAAGGGAAGGACAGGAAGATAGGACTGGGGAAACAAGAAGGCTGAAAGGTTTGGGTGGGCTGCTGCACAGTGACTGAAAGAAAAGGAAAGGAGAAGATGGTAGACATAGGAAGGAGCCACACTATCTAATAAGGCCTTGAATGGGGTTTTCATTAGGAAAATTCTTTCTAATCATGGTTTTGTTGTATTCTGTGTATTCTGTAATTGTGTGTCTGTACATGTGTGCAAATGTGTGTTATATCAGCACATATATCAATATGTGTATATAAAATGTGTGGTTCTATAATAGATAATACAATATGATAAATACATAGTATAGATTAAATATGTAATTTTTTGTAATTGAACATGCAATTTTTATTCTTCAGTTGTATGCCTCTGCCTTAATAGTGTACGCACACACCACTTGTCACCAATGTGCCCTAATACAGGCCATTTGTCTGTTCACATTTAATGAACTACACTTGAACTGATACTGTTCAGTGAATGTCAACATTATCATTAGTCCATTTTTTCCCTCCAGGATAAAGTTGTGGTTTTATAAATTAATGTGTATGATTCCTTCCCCCTCTTTTCTTCTCCACATTTTAGATTGTTTCTAATAAGTTTTCAAGATCAAATAATCAAATATTGTTGACAAAGACATTTCTAATATATAAAAGTAACTGTCAGAATATTTTTCAAAGCAGTATTACTAATTTATATTCTTTGTAGTTGCTCATGAGAATGTAATTTTCATCGTTACTGGAAATGTTAGTTTATTTCCAGGCCACCAACCACAACTACGTCAAATATATCAACTGATATGATAAAAGAAAATTTAGAAGTCATATCAAGTCTTGTACATTTAAGCTAGTCACTTTTATGTACATTATTTTATTGATTCCATTCCTTAAGTCTTTAAAATAGAATAAAACTTAAATAGAAAAAAAGAATAAAATGATGGGAAAAATTAAGAAAACAAACTGATAGAAAATAACAAGTATATTATTAAGAAAAATTTTCTTGAGTATTTGTCAGCCTGTGACTCAATCCACATAACCAAAAATATTAAACTTGTATGTGTATGTACATGTATGTTTATATATGAATCTGATCATTTAAATGAATTTTTGATAGATAAGTTTTTTATCTAATGTATTTAATAATGATAAAACTACTTAACTTTAAAAAAGAACAGTAAATAACAGCAAAAGGCTCACTTTTCCTTGTTCCTAATAATAAGTAGTGTGATCCTGTTGAAAGTGATACTAAAATTATTCTTTCCAAATGGCATTCATGCTTTAAAAAAAAACTCTAAATCAAATGACTAATTATTTTTCATACTCATTTTTATTTTATCTATGTGATTAAAAACAGGCTTCCCTGGTGGATACTGGCTAATCTGTATCTGGCTACCTCATGGGGTTAGCCCTTGATCTTCCTACTTGGTATGCATTGACCAGTTGACAGATTCTGCTTGTTTGTAAGCAGTTTCTCAAACATGCTAATGTCACTTGCCCCAGTAGGGCTTGGCATTTTTATCAAGAGGGGGAAAAAACCTTTGGTAATGCAGTTCTAAATTGATGTGGGGTTAGTTTTTACAGTGTTCAATATATTTTCATATATTCTGTAGAGACAATCTAACCAAGCCTACCCAATTATAGTCATGAGACTTACCTCAAAAAAAAGGCAACAGGCAGAACATGCATTCATACACACAGACACACAAACACATACACATATACACAAATTATACATACACAAATTTTACACAGTATCAAGACTGTAAACAGTTATAGAATGACTACTAGATAGATATAAACTCCAAGCAGGATTCTATTAGACAGAATTCTAACAGAAAGACTAAAAGCTAACATTCTGTGTGTTCTGCCTCATTTTTCAGAATACAGAAACAAAACTTTCAAAATTGAATAGAAAAATAAAGAATTGGGTGTAGTTTTGCCACAATTTACAACTTGAAGAACTAAAGGATCTCACTTATATGTGGAAGCTAAAGTAGTTCTCCAAGAAGTAGAGTTTATACTAATGATTGTCAGAGTCCAGGAAGTACATGGGGGAAGGGGTCAATAAAGGAGGATTAATGGGTAGGGAATTACATCTAATGTTTTATAGCACAATAGGATAATTATGGTTTACAACAATTAATTGATACTTCCAAATAGCAAGTTGAGAGGATTTTCAGTGTCTCCACATAAAGAAATGACAAATGTCTAAGGTGAGGCCGATTAAGTTAATCTGATCACACATTATATACATATCCTGGAGTATCTTATTGTAGTCTATAAATGTGTACAACTAAATTTTTTAAATGAATTTTAAAAGGCCCTGAGACCAATGAGTTATAACTCAAGAAGGAAATGATTTAGTTTATATTTCACAGATGTCTTTTGTAGATGTCCACAGGAAAAGAAGCAAACAAATTTGCCCTTCAGTAGCTACCAGTACTGGAGTTCCAATTCCACATTGTAAAGGACATGGATAGGACAGAGATAAAAACCTTAAGCAGAATTTGAGGAAAAGGAACTCTTGACTTAAATGCATAAAATCTTTTAAAATTTTAGTGTTGTGTAATTTGATTTCTCACTGCAGAGCTACAACACACAGTGATCTTATTCTGAGAGCAACGAAGTTGGGAATCCCTTATCGAGTGATTCACAATGCTTCCATCATGAATGCTGTAGGTTGCTGTGGTTTACAGGTAATGCTGCAAAGAGAGCATTTTCATGTGTAATTTTCTTTTTTTATAAGTTATAAGGAGATTTTATTGTATTTCATGAATTATAAAACATCATTTGATAGTACAGTATTTAGTATATACTGCTTTTCTTTATAGCAAGTTTCTCCAAAACTTTTTTATTCTGTTTCTTGGAGTAAGCACTTAGATTTAGCTATTGGAATATTTTAATTTTATCTGCAGAAAAATGGAAAATATACATAATCAACAAATTCGACTGTATTTTTTATATTCTTTCTGTATTCTTACAAATGACTTATTCAGCATTGCAGAGGACTATATTTTTCCAGTATTTTACTTTTGGTCATCAAAGGCATAATGATGACTTTATTCCTTCCTTCCTTCCTTCCTTCCTTCCTTCCTTTCCTTCTTTTCTTCCTTCCTTCGCTCCTTCCTTCCCTCCTTCCCTTCTCCTCTTCCTCTTCTTCCTTCTCTCTTCCCCTTCTCCCTTCTCCTTCCTTCTCCCTTCTCTCTTCTCCCTTCTTCTTCCTTCTCTTCCTCCTCCTTCTTCTTTTGTACTGGGGCTTGAACTCAGGATCTTACGCTCTTGCTCTTGCTTGTTTTTTCACTCAAAGTGTTCTCTCTATTGAGCCATACCTCTACTTCTGGCTCTTTGCTAGTTAATTGGAAGTAAGAATCTCTTGGATTTGTCTGCTCAGGCTGACATCAAATTGAGTTCCCCAGATATCAGCTTCCTGAGTAGCTAGAGTTTTTAGAAAAGATCTTTTCCTTTAATATTCCTTTACTCTGTATTTATTTGGAAATAATAAACTTGAATGAGTGTTTCTCAGATTTTAGTGTTGATCAGAATCATCTAGAGAGTTTGTAAGATTGAATACTATGTCTTATCCTCAGACTCTCACAGTAGATCTGGGATGGGGTCTAAGGATTTATATTTCTAACAAGTGCCTAGGTGCTTCTGAAGCTGTGTTAATACAAGTTCCATGCTTTGAGAACCACCAACTCACAAGTGAAAAACCCTAGAAAGGAATCTTAGAAGGAACTATGTTAATTCTTTTAGTTTCCAGTAATGCATTTGCAATATATAGAATGCTAACAGCTTGTCTTGTGCTCTTACATAATTTTTCAAAAGGGAAGTAGGCACCACTTTTCTCTGTGAAAGAACTTTCCTATAATTTCAAAAATGACCAGGCCGTTGTTTTGTTGTTGTTGTTGTTGTTTTTTGGGGGCAAAGAGGTGCAACTTTGAGGGCTGTGGGAGAAATTAGCACATATATGTTAAGTGAAAGAAGCCTGATCATATTGTATAATACTGTTTATAGAAAATGTTTCCAAAAGGCAGATTTACAGACAGAACATACTTGGTGGGCATTACAGGAATTAACTGTAAATGGACATAAGAGATTTTAGTGGGGTCAGGAAAGTGTTCTAAAGCTGGGTAGGGTAATGGCTGGCACAGCTCTAAATTCTCTAAAACTTAGTGAATTGTACACTTGAAACAGGCAAATGTTATGCTACCTAAACTATAACGAAATTAAGTGGTTAAAAATGAATTACAAGAAGTTTGATAGATAAGAGATTAAGACATTACTTATAGATTTGGAAACTAAGAAAGCTGATCTGTTTTTTCAACTTTTGGCAAAAGTTGCCTTGACCAAAATAGACTGAGCATTCAGACTTTTTATTGAATAACTTTTAGGATTTTTTATTGAATAACTTTTAGTTGTTCCAGAACAAACTGTTTAGTATATTAGAACACTCTCCAAGGTGCCATGAGACCAAAGAAAAGAGGTAGACAATCCAGAATTGCACATAGTGGTGTTTATTGGGGCACTTACTGACAAGAGCATACTGTGGGCAACCTTAAAATGGGTGGATTCCTACAATGTGAGTCACAAGGTCTGGGTTTATTAAAGGTGGTCAGGACTAAAGTTGAATGTATTTTGTTTATGTTTGGCTAATTTTAAAGACTTAGATTCTTGACAGTAGGATGCAGCTATAGAGCTCCACATACAACCCCTAAGAGATTATTTGTTGTTGTTGTTTGTTTTTTGTTGGTTGTGGGGCTGCAACTCTGGGCCTGGGTGCTGTCCCTGTGCTCTTCAGCTCAAGGTGAGTGCTCTACCTCTTTAGCCACAGTGCCACTTCCGGTTTTCTAGTGGTTTATTGGAGGTAAGAGTCTCACAGGTTTTTCTGCCCCGGCTGGGTTTGAATAGTGATCCTCAGATCTCAGCCACCTGAGTAGCTAGGATTACAGGCATGAGTCACCGGTGCCCAGCCCCTAATAGTTTTGTCTATTTATTATGTGCTGGGAAAGTGTGCAGGAAAAAAAAAAAATCAACCAGCATAGACAGTCATGGTGGTTCTGATCAAGATGGCTGCATTTATGTCAAACTGAATCTGTACATTATCTCTAAGCATATAACTTTTAAAATCATGAGATTTGAAATCCTGAGTAACTATCATTCTTTGATATTTTCAGATTTTTCTAATGAAAAGAAAGTATTTATCTAAAGCTAGACAAGTTCGTTGATTTTTTAGTACACAACAACAAGAAGAGTAAAGTCCTTCTTTTCTTGGGTTTTCTCTTCCCCTTTCCATTCCCCTTCCTTGTTCTCCTCTCCCCTTCTCCTTTCTTTTATTGCTGGGGATGGAAATCTGAAACTCACACATTCTAGGCAGATACTCCACCACACTCTAGCTCTTCTTGACTGCTTGGAGATGAGCATTTCTGCAGAAGCATTTACCAGTTAGTAATACAGAATTGGAAATGCTTATATTTCATATTGTTTCTGCTTTATTGTTTGAAAAATAACTTTTGATAATAAGTGGCTGACTCATGGAAAATTAAGAAAATGCAATGAGTATAAAGAAAAAAAAATCCATGGTCTATCAGCCTAGAGGCATCCACACTTGTTATGCTATATTTTCTTTCAGTCTTCAACAATTAGCATGGCCTTTTAGCAAAACAACTATAGAAAGGCATTGCACATACTGAAACATTTCTGTTTTTAAATCTCTTCCTTTTTTTTTTTTGTACGTGTGGAGGAGTTCTGAGGATTGAACACAGACTTGTGCATACTCAGAAGATTCTCTGCTGATGAGATTACCTATAAAGCCTCCTATAACTATCATCTTCATCAGTCATTTGTGTGACAAAATATATAAATTCTTTGGCAAAAATTAGGTGACCAAAATGGTTTTGAAACACTTCAGAGGACAGATAAATGAGTCAGTTTTATGAAAACAGGTAGCAATGTTTTCTGGGTAAAAACTTTCATCAGTTGAAGCTACTTTCAGGCAGAGGATTGTATAATTTTCTCATTGTGAAATGCTGCCACTTTCTCTTGCCGTTGCATGAGTGACCTTGAGTATTACCAAATGTTCTTTTGTTTATATAATACATATCTGTTCTGGAAAATGTATATTTCTTTCAAAAAGTAACAACTCATTTCCTTTTTTTTTTTTAATGCTTTGACGCTCCCAATAATCCTTGTTGACCTTGTAGTAGTTCTTCCTGTTTTTGAAAGCCTTAGTTGGTCTTGCGGACTAATATAGGAGTGAGGAAATCTAGTCCAATACACTAAACTAGTTATCAAGGATATCAGAGCTCTGTAACCGTAGAAGAACTCATTCAAGCTCTTTATTTTCCTTTAGTTTAGAGTAACTCTTTGACTATATGCTAAATCATTGGCCTATTAAATTTTTTCCATTTTCTATTTACTACTCTTTCTATTGTTACTTATTTTGATTTTCTGAAACAGCATAACCCAGGCCTTGAACTCATGATCAGTGCAATTCATATTTGAGCTTAACTACTTATTTATCCCCCACATTAGCTATTGCTTTTGGAATTCTTTGAATTTTAAATTTTGATTTATGAATGAATTTTCTCATTTATATGTAGGCACATACATTTTGTTTCTGTTCTATGCATTCAGTCATAATCAACTTTAAGTTGGTCCATATACCTTGTGTATGGCTATGCCCATAATCTTTTTTTTAGTTTCAGTAAAACTTAATTATCACATCAGTGTTATGGAGATAAAAGCAGTACATCAGCAATAAGACAACTGCAGCAATAGTATCCTATCTAGAAAAGAAAATACTCAATTATGTGATCCAAACAGACGTGTCTCTGTTTTGACAGGTCTGCTGACTCTGCATTTCCTCACTCTTCACAGATTAAACTAATTTAAGCTACATAAAATATGAGATACATGTTGAGCCACATTTCTTTTAGCAAGTTAAAATTTCGAATTTTACATGTCTATAATATTTGTTAATATTTATTAATGTTAAATTAGTAGACACAGAAAATGGGTTCATTACTAATATAAAATAAATGCATTAATGACTAATTATAAGTAGCGTTTTACAAAGCATCTACGTTTGTGAAAATTAAAAAACAATGGAGAGAGAAGAGGTAAGAATATGGCGAGGTCCTGCTGAGGGCTAAGCAAGGCAGAAGGAAGGAAATGAGTGGTCAGCCTCTGTACAAGCTGTATACCTTGAATGGATGGGAACTGGCAGTTGGTATCAAGACAGGAATTAGAGACACTGCTTAGAGCAAGTCAGGAGTATTCGCTATGTCTATACAATGCCTAGGCACTGGGGGTGCTGGACACTTAAAAATTTGATAATTACCTTCTACTACCTAGGATTATTTGTCTCTCATCGCATTTTCTCACTCTAGGTAGTACTTTACATATAATGAGTGACTGGATGGTTTCGAACTGAGTATTTTCGTTGTGCTGGGTTTTTTTAAAGTGGTTTTTGTATTTTCTCTAATAGATTAAGCACAATTTAATCTGAATTAGGTCCATTGTTCTGTCTCTGAGTTACTCTAGGTTAAAATTTTAAAAATCGGTGTTTTCTATACTGTTTTCTTAGAAAACAGCAGGTTTTGTTTGTTAGAAACCGTAATGGGAACAGTGCTGGGAACAATCAATCCCCTCATCAAGGCTCACATTAGGAGACAACTCAGTATTTGGACTTCTGCAACCTCAGTTATTGTCTGTGTTACTTGCTCTAGTTTCTTTTTTATAGCCTGCTGGTAAGTGCTCTGGTTGTGAAACACAGAGTACGGGTCCTTCTGGTCTTTGAGGTACTGACATCTGAATGGTGAAACTCTTTGCATAATGTTCTAGGATTCATTGAAGAAGTTTGTCCTGCAGCCACAAAGGTGCTTCCAGTTATAAATCAGGGTCCTAGAGGCAGTGCTTATGTGGAGTTTCCTTTAGTCCCATGAATTAGACAATTCAAAGATACTTTTACACAGAGTACTTCAGTTAGTGTTTTTATGTGACTAGCATCTTAACTCTCTTTTAAAGAGACCTCTTTTCTTTAGAATGGAGAACTTATTTACTTCCATAGCTATGTTTCTGTGTCTCTTAAAGCATTTAAGACCTACTTAAAGTAATTATATATAATTGTATTTCATTGATATTCCTTAATGGTTTTCCTATGAAAAATTTTCAAGGAAATAATACTAATCTTTCAACGTTTGACCAGAGAGTAAGAAATCCAGTCTTAGAATATATCTAGTTGAGCTCATCAGAATTGACTCATAAGCATAACTTCAGGTATTTGGTAATTTTTGCCCTTATTCTAATAAGGGAAGCAGTTAGATTCTGTCAGGACACAGAATTTTAGAACATTTTCATGTCATCATAATAAGCATCATCATTGCTCTTAACTGTAAAGGGCACTACTGGGCACATAACATACCCTTTTATTATTTGACCCTTACAAACTGTGCTGCTAGAGCTGTTGTTACTATACTCATCTGTGTGTGTGTGTGTGTGCGTGTGTGTGTGTGCGCGCGCGTGTGTGCGTGCGTGTGCATGCGCATGTGTGTGCATGCGCATGTGTGTGCATGCACATGCACTTGTGCCTTCTGGTTCTTGGACTTGAACTCAAGGCCTTGTGCTTTTGCTTGGCATGCTTACAGCTAGTACTTTACCACTTGAGTCACACATCCCAAAGTTTTTATGAGCTTGAAATATAAGATATGAGAAAGTTGAGCTGCTCTGATGAAGCAAGGATGAATGCCCCTGAGAGTTCCACCTTCTCTTGTTTCCTTCCTTGCTTCCCCATTACCTCTCACAGTACCTCTGAAACTGATGTGAGATGCCTTAGACTACTGGAAGCAGAATCAGACCAATATTTTCAAATGAAGATAAAGGCTTTAGAAAGGTAAATGACTTCCTCAAGTCACACAGTATTTCAGTGCATAATTAATCTGTGATAGAGGACTAGAATGCTTTCCAGATCTGTTATAAATTGTTTAAAACACTGTTGAAAGAATTAGATCTTTATATAATACATTAGTAGTGTGTTTAGCCATACATTGTCTTTGAAAATATATCTCCTTTGTCTAGTTCCTGGATAAAAGCTAGTATTAACATAATCGCTTAGACATTGAATACATTTTTATGCTGTTTGGACTTCACACCCCTAAGGGTAGAATGGATAGCATTTCTCGCTATTCCTCTATTAGACATACAGACTTAGAGTGATGTCACACAATTAACAAATTGTAGAACTAGAACTGAAAACTAGATTTTCTCAGCATACCATCCAGAACTGAATACATGTAAGTGAACTGTTACAGCCAGCTTAATTCAGAGAAGCCAGCCTCTTGGTTGCAGTAATGGTGAGTGGGTAGGCTACTTGAGCACAAAGGAGGAAAGTTGGTTAGTAGAACTGTATCATTGGACTTTGAGAACAAATAGAATCTTGCTATATAAAGAAGGTGTAGGTTTTGAGCAGTGGCTGGAATGATCATGTGCCTTGGGTGCTTTGCTGAGATAGTACAACAGACAGGAGCATTTTCTTGGACCTATTTGGAGTTTTCTCCTTCATTATTAACTAGCTGTATGACCTTAGCAAAGTCAATTGACTCTTCTGAGCCTCACTAATCTCATCTGTAAAATAAATCCTAATTTATGAAATCTGCTTCAAGTGATAGAAGGCCTTTTTAATTTCTGGAGTCTTTATATTTTAGTATTTTTAGCCACTATATAGGTAACTTATAAATTGGTTACCTGGTGCTATCCTGAGCTACTAGAAGCTTCCTACTAAAAAAAAGTTTTCAGAAAAGCACTGCTACTGTAAGAACTTCTGCTACAGATTTCATTTGTGATTTATCTCGTCTGGTTCTCACTTTTTATTTTGGTTGTTCTGTCTTTCTCAATGAATTAGTCATGAATTACTTCATCATTGATGAATGTTTTTGTCTTTTGTAGCTGTATAAATTTGGAGAGACCGTGTCTATTGTGTTTTGGACGGACACTTGGAGACCAGAAAGCTTCTTTGACAAAGTGAAGAAAAACCGACAGAATGGCATGCACACATTATGCTTATTAGGTGAGAATTTGGATATTTTCATAGAGTGATTTTGATTTTGTGTTAAGTAAAAACTGTTCTAAGGGCAGCTAGTAAAAGGTAAGGAAGGGCGTGGACCAGCCCCGTTCCCCCCACTCTCAGCTCCCAGCACTACTTGATGTTCTGTGTTGCTATAATTCATGCTGCTCCTCCCAACCTAGAGATCCTCTCTGACATTCTGCATCCTACACATTGTCTGCCATGGCCCCTTGTCCACCTCCTGTAACTGAGACTTGCATTGGGCACTTATTCCCACCACCCCAGACTTTTCTTCATCTTCTTGGAATGTCTCTGAATACTGCAGAATCAGTTCTGTCAGAATCACAGATTGGTACATCTGAAAGAGACTGCAGAGCCTCTCACTGCAGCCTGTGTTACAGATGTAGTCAAGACCCATTTCTCCACTCCTAACCAGCTACTGGTGGCAAAGCTATTATTCATTGCTCTTTTCCCTGGATTGTCTGCCCAAATTTTATTTCTTCTTTAGTGTAGAAAGCACAATGCTAGCTCTTCCCACACTCAGGGCTTTGCTTTCTAGCAGAGGCCCTGAAAGCTTCATGTTTAGTAGGCTGTATTCTAACAGCATATGTTGTAAAAGAAATGCTAGTGTTAACATTTTAAACTACAACTAGTGAACAGGACACAGCCAAGTGATGTCTTTGGTAACTTTGAAATGATACTTAAGGTTGGAATCAAAAGATTAAATCCCAGTGTTCATGCTTACTAGAGAGAGAACATTGTAGAACACTTCTTAACCTTTGTCTTCAAAAAGACACATTTGTTCCTTCAAAAAGGAATATACTCCTTGCTGCATGGGGTTGTATAGAGCAATTCTTCTCAAACTGTACAGTTGAAGGACCAAGATTAGTAGTTGTTTTTTTTTTAATATTTTTAATTTCTTAAAAACTTCCCTCTCCCCCCCCCCTTTCTTTTTCTTTTTGCCAGTCCAGGGTTTTAACTCAAGGCTAGGTACTTTTCTTGAGCTTCTTTTGCTCTAGTGCTCTATCACTGAGTTACAGCTCCACATTCCGCTTTTTTTTTGGGGGGGGGTAGGTTGTGGGGCTTGAACTCAGGGCTTACACACTCATCCTTGAGCTTTTTCTCTCAAGGCTGGTGCTTTACCACTTTGAGCCACAGTGCCACTTCTAGTTTTCTGTTAATTGGAGATAAGAGCCTCATGAACTTTCCTGCCCAAGGCTGGATTTGAGCTGTAATCATCAGATCTCAGCCTCCTATTAGCTAGAATTGCAAGCATAAGCCAATGACACCCAGCAAATGCTTGTAAATTCTTATTCTCACATATGTAGTTTATAATTTATTGGTAACAAAAAGCTCACATACTCGCCTTGATCTTGGAAACATACTTGAATTAGACTTTCAGTAATACAGTATGGGAAGTCAATCAGCAGGGCAGGAGATGGACCCATAATGTTGGCCTCTACAATAATGCACATATTCAGAACATTAGGAAAGGTTTCTATGTACTAAAAATAAATAAAGAAATAGTTTACATAATATAGCTACTCCTCTATTACTTAAAGATACTATCATTTTGTACAATCCCATCAGTATGTCTTAGTGGAGAAGAATACTGCTTACTTTTACTAGTGGCTGCCATTCTACATACACTGCCATTCTACTACACACATAGTACTGAAACTAGAAATTAATGTTCAGAACAGGGTTTAGTAAACTAGTGCCTGGGTATCAGTTCTGGCCTGATACTTGTTTGGTCAAAAAAATTGTACCCCAGCTGACTACCAATGGCTCCCACCTGTAATCCTAGCTCCTCGGAATCTGAGATCTGAAGATTGTTAGAAGCCAAAATGGGCAGGAAGGAGACTCTTATCTCCAATTAACCATCAAAAAGCTTGAAGTGGAGCTGGGGCTCAAGTGGTGCCTTGTTAGCCTTGAGCGAAAAAGCTCAGAGACAGTGCCCAGTCCCTGAATTCAAGCCCTAGCACCATTAAAAACAAAAAACAAAAAAAGTATCACAACATGGCCTTTGCATTCATTTATGTATTATCTATATAGGGTAACTAATGCTGCAAGGGCAGAAATAATTTGTAACACACTTTTTTTTTTTTGGTCATAGGGCTTGAACTCTGGGCCTGGGTGCTATCCCTCAGCTCTTCAGCTCAAGGCTAGTGCCCTACCACTTGAGCCACAGCGCCACTTCCAGTTTTCTGGTGGTTTATTGGAGATAAGAGTTTCATGGACTTTCCTGCCCGGGCTGGCTTTGAACCGCAATCCTCGGATCTCAGCCTCCTGAGTAGCTAGGATTACAGGCGTGAACCACAGCACCGGCATTTGTAACACACTTTATGATGCTCAGAACCTAATACATTTATTTGTCATTTGGCCCTTTTTACAAGTTTGCCAGCTCCCAGTGTAGAGTGGAATTTCCCGTGCTCCCTCAGTGACTCCTCCTTTATGTTATTTATGTGTAGTCTCACCACCTGTTGGAATCCCTTTATCAACTTGGTTTATTTTTCTTTGCTTCCAAAGAGCAGGGACTTCTCTGGTTCATTTCTCTCTTCTAAACACCTAGATGTTTAGCACAGTATACCTCCTGAACAAATATTTGTGGAAGTTAGTTGGTTAAGCTTTTTATCTTGTGCATTTTTTTTGTCAGTTTATTGGCACAAAAAATCTTGAATCTTTGTTAGGTCATTCAATCTAGCCAGAATACATTTTCTTTTATTCTATTTATATTGACACCCAATTGGTTCTGCATCTGGTTCAAGCTATAAAGTCTTCTAACATTTTCCTTTTTGTCTTATGTCTGTATTCTACAGTTTACTTGTTTGGTATGTTATGTTATTGCCAAAGGGATTAAGTGCTTCATTAGAAATTAAGTTAGTGGGGGCTGGGAAGATGGTTCAGTGGTAGAGCGCTTACCTTGCATGCCTGAGGCCCTGGGTTCGATTCCTCAGCACCCCATAAGCAAAATGAAAAAAGCTGGAAGTGGCACTGTGGCTCAAGTGGTAGAGCTCTAGCCTTGATCTGAAGTGCTGAGGGACAGCGCCCAGGCCCAGAGTTCAGGCCCCACAACCGGACCCCCCCCCCCAAAAAAAAAAAAAAGAAAAAAGAAATTAAGTTAGTGTTATAATTGGCCCTTAGATTTTCCATGTGGAAAGAGTCTTACTTTTTTTTTTTTTGTCATTACTAACAAGAGCACTGTAAAGCACTTACTAATTGGTGTGACAGATTTGTTAGTCCAAGCTTAGATCCAGTTAAGGCCAGTGATGGGTTGAAGCTCAAAATGTTATGGGGAAAAAACTCCTTTGGAAAAAACTTTTGTTAAAGGAAGAAAAAAATATATATATATATTTAACTGAAGGATGGCAGTGGGGATTCAGTGGAGTTCAAATAATAGAATGGAAGCATATTTTACAAGAACACTGAAAATTTTAAAAATAGAACAGAGAAGGAAGTCTAAGCTATAGAATGCCTGGAAACTTCCCTATATATCCATTAACACTGAGAGGATATCAAGAATATTAATATTTGGAAAACTTTGAGGAAGCAGGTAGAAAGATGTTTTATAGAAATTTATTAATTGCTTGCCCTGTGTAGTTCAGTTCATTGGGTATGCTAAGGATTATTAGACATTGGGCCTGCAATCGGAATTTTGAAATGTAACTTGGAACTAAATCATGTGTTACACACATGAAAGTTAAAGGCACAATTAAGTTCTATGTATGGAGAGACAGGAATGATGAACCACAACTTCAGCTCTTGAATTCTTGGCTTTCTTAGGGAAATACAAACAAAGCTAAGCAATATTATCTTTCCTGCTCTAATAACCAAAGCAGGAACAGGGGTGTGAAATATGGGAGCTCGTGATCCCAAAATCTCCAACTATAGATACTGTCATTTAATTATCTGGCATTTTCATCATTTAAATTAGTGTGTGTTTATTGAGTGCTTGTTAGGGGCCAAACCCTGTAAGGAATAGTAAGAAACAAACATGATAAGAAACTAGAGAGAATTTAGAAGAGGTAAGACCAGAATACATGCTGTAACCACAGATGGATAGACAGATAGCAGGAGTGTGTGTGTGTGTGTGTGTGTGTGTGTGTGTGTGCGCGCGCGCGCGCACGCGCGCGTGCAGGCGCACGCATATCAAGAACAAAGATCACTAGAGGAGAAGTCAACAAAGACTATGAGGGAACTGAAATTGATGCTTCTTAAAGGTAGTTTAAAATGGACTGGTAAGTTGGTGGTGGGAGAGTCATATGGATAAATTTGTTCAGTAAATATTTATGGAATTTCTGCTGGCTACTTTCACATTATGCCAAACCTTGGAGCTAAGCTAAGTAGGAGAAGCTTACATTCTAGCAAGCAAACATGGAATGAAAAAATTATACCTTATGGGAAGACAAGGAACAAGTAGTCAAACTGGTCTAGCTTGATTAAGGCTTCATTCATAATGAAGTCTTAGGTTCAACTAAAGTACATTTGCCAGTAAAAATTCTCCCCAGCTTTCTTCATTTTAAGAATCAAATCTCTTGTAGAGCACATTATTAAAAGCAAAGTTTTCACAAAATGAAAATATGAACAATAAGGTTAAAATGATATTACAGACTCAAACCTGTATTCCTAGATATTCAGGAGGCTGAGATCCCAGAGGATCGTGGTTCAAAGCCAGCCTACGCAGAAAAGTTGGTGTTGCTCTATCTTCAAAATAGCTAGCTTAAAGCAGGGCTGTAAGCATGGTTCCAATGGTAGAGTGACAGCCAAGCAAGGAGGCCCTGAGTTCAAATCCCAATACTGACAGAAATCAATAAATTAGAATAACAAGTTGAGTGTGGTTTTACACTCCTGCAGTCTCAAACACATAGTAGATTAGAGGCAAGAGGATTACAAATTTGAAGCTGGCTTGGACTGCATAGCTAAACCAGGTCTCTATAAATAAATTAAGAAGTAACAACATTTTAGAAGTTCAAGGTAAATGAATAAAGGTGTTGAACTTTCAAAAATCGTGTAATAGAAAGGGAATCTAAAATTTGACTTATGCCATTAATTGTATTGAAGGTCATACTTCTTTATAGACATTCATTTTTTCCCTATATTTGCCAGACAAGTGGAAATATTAAAGATATTTCAAAACTGAAAAATAACTCTGGTTCCGCAAACACCAGAAACTACTGACTAATCTCTGCAATTGTTTTAAGCACATTCTTTAATAGTCTTCATAAGAAAAAAAAGCCTTTATTACATTAAGAAAGTTGTAGACGTTTATCAACAGCTCCTCAGTTACACCATATTAATTCTGCAGAAGCAAACTTTGGCTGAACCATGTTTCAGCATGTAAAACAGGAAGCAGCTGCTGTCCTTGCTGATGGGTAGAGTTCCATGTGAAGATGAAGAGATGTTCTGCTCTTTCACCTTTTACCACATAGTTTAGCAGAGCATCAGTGATTTAACAGTATGCGGGATCAAATGTTTGCAGTGAGATTCTGTGAGTTCCAGGGTTCTGTCCAGGCAGGTCCCTGTAATGCCTACTACCTGACATAATGTCACCCACAAACCCTGTTAAAAGTATGAGTGCTGGTGGCTCACACCTGTAATCCCAGCTATTCAGGAGGCTGAGATCTGAGGTTTGTGGTTTGAAGCCAGACCAGGCAGAAAAGTCCCCGTGAGACTTATCTCCAATAAACTACTCAAAAAAAGCCAGAAGTGGTCCTGTGGCTCTAGTGGTAGAGTGCTAACCTTGAGCACAAAGAGGCCCAGGGACAGTGCCCAGGCCCTGAGCTCAGGCTCCAGGACTGGCAAAAAAAAA
This sequence comes from Dipodomys merriami, assembly GCF_024711535.1. Classification (NCBI taxonomy): domain Eukaryota; kingdom Metazoa; phylum Chordata; class Mammalia; order Rodentia; family Heteromyidae; genus Dipodomys; species Dipodomys merriami. The sequence continues at coordinate 44,182 of NW_027205215.1, forward strand.
GGTATGAGTACTTGATGTCAAAGTATTCACAATTATGACATATCTTACAATTCATAAGAAAGCCAACATAGAATATGAATTTTGTTTGTTTCTGAATAGGCCCTGTATGAGACTTCTCATTGAGCCTGTATAATCACCAGCTGGTAGAAATGAAAACAAAGATTTTTATTAGCTGTTAGATAGCCGGTATTTAGCTGTTTTTCCTTTATCTTCTTTTTCAACAGGAAATTAGATTCCCTGTACAATGTTCTCAGAGCCAGGCCCATACTTGTTTTCTAGATAGTGGCCTTAATTTCCCAAATGCTGGGGAGATGCACCTATTCCCAGATGAGCTTCATGGCACTTGGGAAGAATGTTTTCTAAAAACTTAGATGACTCTTCATTGTAGTTTGTGGATTTGGGATAAAGTACCTAATTAAATTATTTTTCACTTCCTACAGACATCAAAGTAAAGGAGCAGTCTCTGGAAAATCTAATCAAGTAAGTCCTATTTATTTCCTTGTGGATTAAATGTGGGGCCTTGTGCATCTGGGCAAGTGCTCAGCCATTAAAACTACATCCCAGGCTCTCATTCTGAGAATATATAGATCTTTTTAAATTCCCTAACTATACTTAAATGATATGAGTTCCAAAGATTGTTGAAAAAACTGAGCTCTCATTCATAGTTAAGCAGTAAGCATTTTCTTCTTGTAGAATGACACAGTGTTGTAGAGTGGAAACAGGTATGGATTCCATAGCTCCAACCTTGACAGTAGCAGTGGGCGCTTTCACATCAAAGAACTAGCGTTGGAGTCCCAAGCCTGCCTCTAGCGCTGTGATCTTGGCCAGTTCACTTCTGCCTGACATTGAATTCTCCGTATGTATAGTGAAGGCAGTCATCCCTTTTATTTGTTTAGAGAGGCAATATCCAGTACTGGAGCCACTTCCCATACGTGGCTATTGAGCACTTGAAATGTGGTTAGTGTGATGATGAAATGAAGTTCTGGTTGCATTTTAATTAATTTAAAATACTCTTAACAAATTTTAAGTTATTTATAATAAATTTAATATATACATGTTTTTTATGACCACAAACCTTTATGAAACATAACCCAAATATTTCCAATGAAAATTTAGCATCTAGATTGGTACATTTTAAATACATATAAGATTTCAATAATTTAGTATAAAACAGTCTCTTTAGTAATTTTTATGTGAATCAATATGAAAATACCTAAAAATATATTGGATTAAATAGGATGTATTATTAATACTGAATTTGCTTTTTAAAATTTGGCTAATATGGATACCAGAACATTTGAGATTGTATTGTGGCTTGCATTATATTTCTGTTGGATAATACTTGACTTAACTATTGTGGAAGTCAGTAAAATAATCACTGAACCATTTTGTAGATACTGAAGCTCACATTTTATTACTGTCATCGTTGGGTAAACCTTAGGAGGGAAGCATAAATATATGTCACCTTTTCACAGAAACTGCTTAAACAGAAACTGCTTAGTTTAAACAGGTTAGGAGAAAGGTGTCCAGCATGCTTTAGGTCCTCGGGTCACTCCTTAGAACACTTATAAATCTGGTTAAGCTGAGATGTAGACCAAGTGGAAACTTAGTTTGAATTTTGCTTTACTGAAGGCATCACTTTGAATAAAGATAACTGACTTAGACACCTGTCTGATTTGCTGGATTTCTGTGACATAGAAGGACAATTAGAACCGTGTGAAAAAGTTTCATACTCTGTACTGCTTTGGTGTGTACTTGAAGTGGTCTCCTGTGCAAGCCCGCAGAGTGAAGGTGTGCTGCCCATGCGTCTCTGGGTGGAGAGGGGGGTAATTGCATTGTAGTGCATTCTACAATTCTGGTGAGAAGCCTGGCATGTGGTTTTGTATTTACAGGGGAAGGAAGATCTATGAACCTCCCCGGTATATGAGTGTAAACCAGGCGGCTCAGCAGCTTCTGGAAATTGTTCAAAATCAGAGAATGCGAGGAGAAGAACCAGGTACCAACACCCTAGAAAGGCTCTTCTCCTATTGCCCTCTCCTGCAGGCAGCAGGGGCGCAGAGAGACATAATGAGCGGAGTGCTTTAAAGTCAGATTAGCACAATTCCAGAAAGTAAGGGTTTCTCACCAATTACTGATTGACAGATTCGATATAAAGAGATAATGTAAAGTATTCTGATAAAGTGGGAGCTTCCAGTTCAGCCACCATTAATAGTAAGAGCCATGCCAAAAACATGTTTCTACTCAACACTTGAGACTAAAAACCATTTTCTTCTGGGTAAAGACAAGAGAATTTGTACTTATACTCTCAATAATTAGACACTGTGGTATATAATATGTATTGTCAATCTTTATTGAGATGTTCTTAAATGTACCTGTCATAGCAATGAGCCTACATAGCAGTGGGCAGCCTGCAGATGACCTCCCAAGCTGCTCTTCCATACGTTAGGGTGCCCTGCTTGCTTGAGGATCTGCTACTCTGGTATCTGACGACGAGAGGACATGGAGTGACCATAGTGGTACAGCTCAGTCCCTCTTGGGGAGCACAGAGCAGGACCCTCTTGCACAGCTTGTGTGAGCCCACTATCACAGTCCACTTGTGGCAGATACCAATATACCCCTAGGAGCCTCTGTCCTTCTTCCTGCCACCCCTCATATAGCTGTTCTGTCCTGGTCCCAGACTACAGATTCTAGGTTCTGAGATGTAGCAGACCATGGCCAGATCACCACCATGGATCAGCTGATCCTAAACCAGAAACAATAGACAGTGGCTGGTGATGGGAGTGGTGATGGGGCTTGTATGTCAGGGCCTGGGCCTCTCAGTGTGGAGGCCAGACAAAGACAAAGCCCAGATTCTTCTCTTTTGGGGAAAACCGTGCTGGTCTCCATCTTCTCACTGCTAATCTCTCAGTAACTCTGACTGCATTTGTGAAAACATTTGCAAGGATAACTTATATTCCTGACTTTTACCAAGTTCCTTGTGTGCCTGGTCAAGTTGTCACCCCCATTTTGATCACTTCATCCAGGACAGCTTTCTCCTAAACACTAAAACCAGCTCAAGGTCAGCCAGTCAGCTTTTGAACCAGAGAGAATGACCCTACAGAGGCCTCTCAAATTAATTATTCTGAACCTAAAAACATAAGTAATATCACAATGATTGCTGTCTGTTAAGGGCTCCATAGTTTACTAAATATTTTTATATCCATTGTGTTCACCCTCACAACTACATATTACAGTTTTTAAAATGAGAAAATGGCTGGACACCCATGGCTCATGCCTGTAATCCTAGCCACTCAGGAGGCTGAGATCGGAGGATGAGATTCAAAACCAGCTGGGGCAGACAACTCCTAGAGATTCTTACTGCCAATTAATCAGCAAAATGTAAAAGGAGAAAGACACAATGGCAGGGAGGGAGGGAGAGAGGGAAGAAGATGGAGAGGGAAGGAAAGAGGAAGAAATAGAGAGCTAGTTTGTCTCATAGCTGATTAGATAGAGAAGTAGAAACTCAGAAGTCTATGAGTTTTTTTCTAGTATCTGTCAATATGAACTTTTCTCAAAACTTATTTAAACTATGTGTCACAGTCATGTTCATTCAGAATCTGTTTTACAACAAATGCTGTACAAATATAAGGAGTTATTTCAAACAGTTATGTTCTAAGAAGATTTAACCACTCACTACAGACTTAGTATTGGTCTGTACTGAAGCTTTATTCAGTGTACTAATATCTTTTTAGTATTGTACAAGATGGTACATTGCTGAACTGAATGGCATTCTTTCTGGCTCTCCCCCTCCATCCCTCCATCCCTCCTTGCCTCCTTTTCTCTTTCTTTCTGTTTCTCTCAATAGCAATCACCGAGGATACACTCTGTGTTGGCTTAGCCAGGGTTGGAGCTGAGAACCAGAAAATTGCAGCCGGCACTTTACAGCAGATGTGCACCGTGGACTTGGGGGAGCCCCTGCACTCCCTGATTATCACAGGAGGCAGCATGCATCCACTGGAGATGGAGATGCTAAGTCTGTTCACCATACAAGAAAACAGCTCAGAATCCTGAGTATTGACGGACATTTCTCGTTTCATGTTTGATATGGATGTTATATATTTGTCTCTATAACAAATTAAGCAGACTTTTGGTTTATCTAATATGCACAAGTGACAAAAAATAATAAATTGCCAGGTACTGGTGGCTCACGCCTGTCATCCTAGCTATCCAGGAGGCTGAGATCTGAGGATCACAGTTCAAAGCCAGCCCGGATAGTTCATGTCCAAATTACCTAATATAGAAGCTGGAAGTGGAGCTGTGGCTCTAGTGGTAGAGTATTAGCCTTGAGCAGGTAAACCCAGAGGCAACACCCAGGCCCTAAGTTCCAGCCCAAAAGTCAGCACGCATATGCACATGCACACACACACAAGAATAATAACTTGACTCAGAAATGTTTGGTTTCCGACAGCAGGGATCATCACTTGTAGCTTTCAGGATCCATGCACGTTGAGCAGACCAAGCTGGGAAGATTGTGGTTAGACATCCATAGGCAGAATCATGTAAAAAAACAGTTTTTACTTATGAAGCCAGTTAACTAAAGTGGCCCTTTGAGCCTAGTTTGCAGTGGTTAAAAAAAAAAAAGTGGGGGTGGGAGGTGTAGCAAATAAAAGACCAATAACTGTTCACATACAGTTTTTATAATTTTCTTCCATTATAAAAGTCTATATCCTGACTGTAAGTCGAGTTATCCTAACAACAGCTGGCACCAAGACTTCTAAAAAGAAGTGGAAAGCGTCCATCTTCACCCAGCAGCCCTACTTAGCACAAAGCTCAGTTGAGCCACTGCCACAAAATCACGCCCTCTGGGCTGATGTCCCAATTATGTGACTTGTATTCATTCTGCTGAAGTCTAGAGGCATTTTGTTTTATTCTCTAATCTTTTCTTTTTTCTTTCCATTTTTTTTTTCAATTACAAAATATGGACACTTAAGACGTTGTACAAGGGGGTTTCAGTTCAACATGTCAGTTTATGAATACAATGCATCTTGATCAGTGTCACCACTTCCATTATTCTCTCCCAACCCCACCCATCCCAGTTTAAAATAAGATTCATTTATTATATATCATAACCATAAAGTTCTGTACTTTGTTTGTTCAGAATAGAAAGATCTTCGTTATAGGTTAGTTCAGTTCTGTGTATTTTCATGGCCTAATCAATTTGACCTCTTGAATTCATTAGGAATTAAATATTTCCCTCTTTTTAGTATTATCAATAGAAATTATGTTAGATATCTCATTTAGAATAAAAGGTTTTAATATGTTTGAACATCTCATGCATCCATTGGGCCCTAAAAGGAAGAGAGCCTCATATGTTAAAGTCATTTCTGTGTTATTTTCTTTTAAAGTGTTTAAACATTTAAGAATTTTTAAATGCTACTCAGGTAGAGATTGGAAGTTTGACGCCAGCCCAGGCAAAAAGTTACCAATACTCTCATCTGAAAACAATGAAAGCATCAATGGGCTAGATCAGTACTCAAGTGGTAGAGTGCCTGCTTAGTAATCTGAAGAGTTCAGACATTATTACTGCACACCCAAAAAGCCTAAGCTGAAGGGCTTCTATTTGGGGCAATAGTGGAATGGCCTATAATGTTCCAGCTTTCTGTTAGAAACTCTGGAAGCAACTGTCTAAGGACCCTTAGGGGTCAGATGCAGACAGAACTGTGCTAATACCTGGCTTTTGCCCTTGTGGCACTCCCAGAACTTGCTGATATATGGGGATGGTCAGAACTACAGAAAGTTGCCATCTTCTGGCTTGAGGGAGTAGAAGACAGGGTACTGTTAGGGAGCCCTTAGAAACAAAGGTGCCAAAGGAGGAGTCTTGTCATCTGTCTGTGTATCTGAAGTCCTGGGCTGACTCTGAACTACACACATGTCAGGGGGATCCCAAAGAATCTGGTGGAAGCCCCCACTAGAGAAGGCTGCAGAAGCTAACACATTGTATTTCCAGAGAAGACAGTTTCTAGTTCGAATTCTAACAAGTGATAAGGGCTTGATATGCACTTGGGTTTTGCTTTTTTTTTTTTTTTCTCAAAACCCAAGCATGATCTATTAGTAAAATGTAGGCCTGTGCCTAGATATTTCTATCAAAACTAAGGGAAAATTATTTAATCACAATGTAAAATCATCCCTCCATCACGGTGATTAGCCAATAATTTAACTGCCAGCTAGAACAAAGCTTAATGTGCTTCAGAGTATATAAAAAATGGTAAGACAGTAAAATGTTGTAAAACCTGGTTTTATTTAAACATAACTTAGAGATGGCACAGGTGGTAGTGTCAGCCATTGAATGAAAGTGTCAGATCATGAGTTCAAATTCCAGTCTTGGAAAAAAAAAAAAGGAACAGAATTTAGTCCAGCAGGATTTTTTTTTGGGGGGTCCAGTTGTGGGGCCTGAACTCTGGGCCTGGGTGCTGTCCCTCAGCTCTTCAGCTCAAGGCTAGCGCTCTACCACTTGAGCCACAGCGCCACTTCCAGCTTTTTGCTTATGTGGTGCTGAGGAATCAAACCCAGGGCCTCATGCATGCAAGGCAAGCACTCTACCACTGGGCCACCTTCCCAGCCCCCCAGCAGGATTTTTAAAACAACTGTTAGAACTATGTTCAGGCATGAAAATGATTATAAGGTATAAATATCAATGACAAATGGAAACTCAAAATGTAAACAACATAGACAACTCCAAATTGTCGGGCATAGCAGCACAAAGCAGATGTTCACCCTGAGAGAATTCTGGGCAGAGTCTTAGTGTGTGGCATTCACAAGCAGTTTTGTAGATGTAACTGAATTCCCATAAAGAAAAGAGAAAGTAAATAGAGCAGAGAAAATGTGAAAAAGTAAAAGCCAAAATTGTCCCAAATTTAATAAAACAATCAATGTAGATCCATTAAGCTCGGTGAATTCTAAACAATAAGTACAAAGAAAACCATGCCTGCCATATCAGTTAAAACTGACAAAAACCAGAGTTAAGGCAAAAATCACAACTGATGGGAAGGGAACTCTTTGTATTTAAAATGAAAATTTATGTATCTTTATTTTTTTTGCTAAGCCTGACAAACCTATTCTCGATGTAATTTAACTTTGACATAATGAAATTACAAAAGACAATTCTACTATTTACTAGTAGGAAAAGATGACCAGTATTGTTGTTTGCTATCCTGAAATTGCAATGTTGGGGGCAGGGCTTTTGAACTTGATGTCTTGTACATACTTATTGGCAAGGGCTTTCCCAGTAACTTATACCATCAGCTGTGTTTAAATTGTTAAATGTGTTTAAATGTTACATTATTCTACAGTGAAACCTCTCCGTTATCTACATACATATCAATTGCATGACCCCAAATAACTCCATTCCATGGTCCCTTTCTATTTGTTTCTTCCGACCCATAATCCCTGGCGACCTCTGATGTGTCCTTTATTGTTTTTCATTTTGTTGGATGTCACAATGAGTCTGACCTCTATATACATGCTTTTGAGATTCATACAAGTTGTTGCATGTATGGAACATGTATTCCTTCTTCTTGTTAAGAAGTGTGCTAAGCAAGCTTGTTGAGATTGGTTTGGGAAGAGCAAAGAGGGACAAGGGAAAATAATGGAGGAGGTGAGTCATGTAGGTGCATTGTATACATTTATGGATATATCAAAATGGAACTCCTTTGGACAGCTTATACTAGTAAAAAAAATAATTTTAAAGGGGTAGAAAATAATTTTAAATGGGTAGACTTTATTCCTTTTGGGGAAATATTTAGGTTATTTCTATTAGCAATTATAGAGTTCTTAAAATGTTCACATACATGCTTGTAAGTTATTTCTCTAGAGTATGGGAGAATTTCTGGACCATAGTAAGTCTAAATTTAATTCCATAAGAAACTGCCAAGATGATTTCCACAGTGGTTGTACCATTTTTCATTCCTGTTATTATCTAGGACTTCCCATTGCTCTGAATTTTTGCCAGTTCTTCCTATTGAGAAGTTGCTTTTTTTTTCTATTTACAAAGGTGTGTAGCCATCTGTCATCATGACTTTAATTTGCTCCCCTTATGACTAATGTTGCTTAGCCTTTTTTCATGTGTCTATTTGGCATTGTTACATTCCATTTGATGAAGCATCTGTCGATGTCTTTGCCCTCTTAAAGTGGATATTTTTTATGGGTAAGTTTTGGATGATTTTTATAGACTTTGGTTTTTCCTGACAGCCTGGGTAGGAAACTCCATGAGTCTCTTACCTCCAGTTAACCAGCACAAAACTGGAAATGAAGCTGTGGCTCAAGTGGTAGACCTGTCACCTTGAGAAAAGGGATCAAAGGGACATTGCCCAGGCCCTAAATTCAAGTCCCAGTACGTACACAAAAACACTCATACCTACACAAAAATCATGAAGGAACTGCTTAATGTCCTGAGCTAGAACACTGAGTGCAAACTGAAAGCGTTACCTTAGTCCACACAGGGAAGCTTCTTTTAAAGAAAGATTAAAATACTGGTGCATTATTCTAGGAAGCTTCCTGCCTAAACCCATGTAGATGGAAGAAGGCTGCTCGGACGGTGTCCATGGGTCACTCTATACTGTGCTCAGGCCAGAGGTTAACTCCAGAGGACACAGAAGTCAGCCAGGCCCCGGGCAGGTCTCCATACCCAGCAAGTCAGTGCAGGACACAGCTGGGACTGGCAAAGGTAATCAGGAAGGCAATGGTTTCGAAAGGCCTGAGCAGTCAGTCAGCAAAATTTCCTGTACTCCTTGTCAAGGCTAGAATTGTTTTTGCATGGGGGAGAGGGAAGGGAGTGGTTGAAATGAGTATGACCGAAAGCTGGGCCTGGACCAGATTAGAATCAGGCCATTCCCAAATGTGATCCTGCTTGCAACCATCAATCAAGCCCTAGGCCTGGGCAGGAAGAAGGGAAATGGTAAATTTAACAGATTTCAAAGAAGAAAGGGAAAGACTCAGGAACAGAGTTGGAAAAGGCAGTGTTTACATTTCTAAGAATTCTGACTGGAATTGGGGGTAAGAAGAGACTGGAATGGGAAAGATGAACTTGCGTTTGTTTTTTGGGCTTTATTTTGACTTTTTGATGTCGGTAGTTCTGCATGGATGTGACAAAGGAGCCACCAATTATTTTGAAACAATGTTGACAAGACAGAAGTCAGAGAGGTAGGAGCTGTGGAAATGTGGAACAAAGGAACATTTGTACTCCCTGAAGAATCCAGCCCACTGCAGATAAGCAGGTGTTAAGGCCCAAACATAGTGTTTCAGACTGAGGATAAAAAGGTCATTTTGATAGGAATTGTTTTGAAAAGGTAGATGAGCAGGGCCTGGGATTTTGTGGAAGAAGTGGCTCACATTTGAAATCCTAGCTACTCAGAAGGCTGAGTTCTGGGGGGCAAAGTTTGTTTGAAGCCAAACTAAGCAGGAAAGTCTATTAGCCTCTTGTCTCCAATTAACCATCTGAAAGCTGGAAGTGGAGCTATAGCACCAGCCTTGAGCAAAACAAGCTGAGGGACAGTGCTGAGGCCCTGAGTTCAAGCCCAAGGAGTGACACAAGAAAGAACAGAAAGAAAGAAAAAGAAATACTACTTCTGATTAGAAGGAAAACCTTGGAAGGAAGATGAAGGTTCATGTCAGGTATGTTCTTGTTTAATATGAGATCATAGAAAATGAGGTAAGGGGACAATCTAGCTTTAATGGAAATAGCTGGAATACACAGATTTTTTTGAGGTGACAGGATGAACAGAAGCTACTTCCAACCTTTTAGTATCTGTTCTCTCCTAATGAGATGTGCAACAGTGCTCTTTCCCAGTTCACCCAACTTGTAATACAAAATTGAGGTAAAGGTTTAAACAAAGTTTTTGAAAGGAATTTTGATACAATTGAGGTAAAGGTTTAAACAAATTTTATTGAAAGGAATTTTGATACAATTGTTCATGATTCTTTTAAAATACATTGGAGGGTAAACAAAATGTAAATGTGCAAGTAGAAAAGAGAAATACACATTACGAATCTATGGTATTGCACTTGGGCCAATCATAATGCTCGAGGTAGTGAGCATCTTCACACCATACTGTAACAGCCTGAAATGTGACACCTAGCCTTCTACCTGAATGCCTGTACAACTGTTTTGATGCAATAATCTTCACCAAAGGAATCAAACCCAATCCCAGACTTGGCCATATGTTTAAAAAGCAGAGAGGTGAAATGTTAGTGGGTTTTTATAATATATTAGGAAGCGATTTGGCAATTTCCCATTCACAGTATTTCCAATTTCAAACAATCTGTTAAACGGATAAAAGTTAGGGTAAAGTATCACGTGGAAGAAGTATCACTGTCAGCTTCTTGAGAAAGCAATGGAATTACCTGACAGACTGGACATTTAGTTCAAAATATATTCACTGTGGGGAATGCACAGTATGCGAAACAAAACTAAATTGCCAAAATATAAACTACAGCTTTTTTTTCCTAACTGGAAGTCAAAGCAACAATCCCAAGTGGAAGCAACAACACAAAGGAAAATGTAAAGAAATCGTGGAGTGTTCTACTAAAATTCAGGAATTCACAAGAGAACAAAATAAAATGGTAAAATTTTTCAGGAAAATTGAAACTGGTGAAGGCATTGGGTTTCATAGAAGCACCTGTAAGGAATACTCCCTGCAAAGAGTTTTGGATGATGATACATCTGGATATAAAATGAAGACAAACATTGGCTCTTAATACAAATATGACAACTTCCTCTAAAATCAAGAGACTGCAGTTACTGATTTAGCTCAACACAATTCTAAAAATTCAAGTGACCCACATGGTAGTCTCAGTTCTGCCAAATTATTTTTCAATAATATACAAATGAAAGCATCCATATCCATCCACTGTATGTTCAAAAGAATGTGCAGCGCACATGACTACTTTAAAGAAAACGGACAAAGTTTATTCTGTAAAACGCCAAAGAAAGGCTAAGATATTTTTGTAATAATTACTGGTTTAGCCTCTCCTTGATCCTTGCTTATCACTAACAATCACAGTTACTATTTGACTGAACATTTAGAGACTGTAAAAGTGTAAATCCATGATAAACTGAGATAAAAAGATGGACAAGACAAAGCAAGAAATCTTATCTACAAGTTTTCCAATATCATGATTTAAAAAAAAAACAACAACACTGGATTTTCAAAACTGTGTTGACACATTCATGAAATCGATTTCTTCATTTCAAAAAGTTATGTATGGGATGTAATGTTCTAAATTAAGTCATACTTATCTTACTCCTACAACAGAGAACTAGTACTTCTTGGTAGATGAGTTTACAGAGGGCACTTACAGGGCTTCCTCTGTAGTTCTGCTTTTTAAAATTGTCTTAAAAGTGCTTATTCGTTCTTTTCAGCCTGTAATTTTAGATCACATAAGTAAAGTATGTAGAAAGGAGAAATCTGTTAAAAGTAATTTACAAACTGCTCCTCCAAGACAAATGTGTCAGTGACATTAACTTTCACCATTTTTCTCCTCCTGTGGTATACAGGTTTGGGCTCAGGGCCTCAAGCTTGCTAGACTGGCACTCGACCACTTGAAACAACATCTACCTACTGTACTGATTTTCTTTTTGCTTATGTGGTGCTGAGGAATCGAACCCAGGGCCTCAGGCATGCAAGGCAAGCGCTCTACCACTGAGCCACCTTCCCAGCCCCTGTACTGATTTTCTAGGAATGTCTAGCTGTGCTACAACTTCTTGGACCTTGAAAACATTATTGAATGGCATCCATAAAACAGAATCATCATTAACCAAGTACTGAGTTTGGATTTGGTACTGTACTGCTGGCTCTCCCCAAGAAAAGGACGGTAGAGTCTCATGTAATGAGGTAAGGATTCCTTGCTCAGGTGTATGAGAACTCGAAAATACATTTGGAAATGTTGTCAGATGAGTTTAAATCATGAAATCATGCAAAGTTCCTTTTGTATAAAATGTCAGGAAATGCTTAGGTTAGCCTTCAACCTCTGAAGCCACGCCCTCAGCAAGGAAATGCTTAACATAAGGCAAAGCTCACCTCATCCAAAGGGCTTCCAGCCATCTGGCCTTTGAATAGAACTGTACTTCTCTGATGGTTCTTTCCTAGGGCTTCTGAGGGACGTCTTGAAACAATCTTCCTCTAATAAGACTTTTAATAAATGTTCTTCAAAGAATAGTTGCCATTTTCTAAGGTTTTTTTTGCATCTTGGAAAGTAATTTGTTTCAACAATGGTAAATTTTGTAGCAGCAACAAGAACAAAGCTTAATTTTGTCACACTATAGAATCTAAGCAATCCTTGAAGTGGGCTGAAGTTCTGCTTGAAATAGTAAAAGATCCATTGTAAACCCAAGCACCAGCAGGCACATACCTGGAACCCTATTCAGGAGGCTAAAAGCTGGAAGATAAGGCCACAGATGCAGGTGAGTTTATGAGACTTATCTCCAAAATGACCAGCCAAAAGTTGAGCTGGAAGCATGGTTGAAGTGGAAGAGTACCAGTTGAACTAGTTAAGCAAATGGGAGGCCCTGAGTTCAAATCCTAGCTAGCATCAGCTAAAACAACAACAAAAGTAGCCATTGTACTAGTGTCATCAAGTCAGGAATTTGTTTCCTATGAGTAAAAAAATATTTATTGTAACATCTTCCACAAAGGACACTGTGGAAATAAAAAAAATCATAATTAGATATGAAAAATGAGACAAAATTCCATTAATAAAGTGCCTTAATGTACCAAAGATGGAGGTCATATGACCTTTATTTACAAACAAACAATAGTCAATCACATTTACAGAAAGGCAAATATTACACTGGAAAAACAGCACAGTAGGGTCTAACCAACTCTCCACTTGGAGTCAGATCTGAATTTTAGTGTTGGCTTTGCCACTGTCTGTCCAGCACAACTTCTCTGGGCTTCATTTTTCTCATCTTTTGTAAAATGAGAGGTAGAGCTTGACTACTTGCTTCTAAGCCACAGTCCATGCTTAGATGTCAAATTTCATTCATGTAATATAGATATTCTTAAAGCCCAGACTTACACATCAGTGTTAATCTTGGTCAAAACTGCTTCCTCCATAGGTGCAAACACAGAATTCTGATCACTACTCGGGCTGCTTTTTCAGAAGTGCACAAAAGTCACAGTATTTTGGTTACAGTATGCATATTTAGGCTTTGAAGAACGGCAAGACATTCCAGACGCTGTCAGATGACATCTGGTATCACCTCCTTCTGCCCACACTACAGGGGGAATAACCTAGAGAAGAAGGGGCTACTGCTCTCCACAATGGGTCTGGGAAGTTGCTAGCAAAATGAGCAGGTCTGCCAATGCTAAACTCTTCATCTTGAGCAAAAAAAAAAAAAAAAAAAAGGAATTTTAAAAATACAACTAGGATAGGTGTGTTTCTGAGCAATACAATTTTTTCCCCTGGAGAAAACTTTGGTCTTTAAATTGGTGGCAAATTTTTGGTTTGGTTTTGTACAAGTCAACCCAATCTTAAGGGCATTCTAAAGTTATTTTATAGCCATAATCAAGTGGTATTTCTCAATGAACATACTACCTACTTTAGTAGTACCTGTGCCACAACACTGATAAGGAAGCCATTTCCTTTGAAAAAGCAGTTCTGTTCACATTAGTTTTTTTTTCCCCCTGGTGTGTACATGGGTGTACAGACATCTAATTAAACCACAAATGCTAATGCCACCCTGCCCAGTGTTCTGGCTGGCAATCTCCTGTGTGTACCACCAAGCTCGCTCTGCATACTCTGTGCCTTACCAAAGGGAAAAGTCATCCATGGATTTGTGCTCTACAGCTACAGTTAGATAAAATGGGACAAGAAGGGGGGTCAGTGAAAAGCACATTTGGATTTTCAAAACCCAAGGGCAAATTCTGTAAACTAGTGCAACTATCTCCATATGTGAAATGTCAGAACAGTTTCACATAATTAGTTTGTGTAGGCACACATCCAAAGTCGCTGCCTACATCCAGAGCTGTCATTTCCTCTAATATACCAAAATCCACAGAAGATCTCCAAGGTCTTACTTTGTAATGAAAATAGAAAGACTAGTATCTGGGCATTTGCTTTATACTTTCCCTCCTAAAAACCTTAACTGTTGTTTCAATTAAACCACCTATGACAGGAATTCTTAGCTTTAGAACTGCCTGGCAGGGAGCAAACATGGTAGGAAATCCCACTCCATTTGCAGTTTAGAAAAGCATGAAGAAAGTGGAGTATTTATCAAAATATAGAACAAGCCACAAAGTAGGCTACAAGTAGAGCGAGAGAGAGGCTCTAAAACCTAGAAGAAATTCAATAATAATTTCTACCACCATGCTAAAAAAAGTGCTTATTATTGATCTACATTCTTAGCAGTGAGCAATCATTTTCCATTTCACCCTGCAATATCACCCTCACCAATATCAACATTTTTAGCTAAAGGGAATGTATATTATGATAAAATTTAGTATAACAGGAGAATGTCCAGTATTGGTTCATAAAACAGAATATTTGAGTGTGTAAACACTTGTCATCTCAAATTGATGTTTTACTTTTCAAACAGAGAAGAACCTAGAAAAGCAACTAATTTTTTTTTCCCCCTAAGATACCTGTGTTAGATCACCACATTTGCTTCATACCTCTACCTGTGCAAATGCAATCAGATGCTGCCGTCGGCTCTGGAGAACAGCGGCACTGACAGCTTGCACCCTGTGCCTCTTGGCATCTGAATAAAGAACAGGAACTCAAAACACGGCTGCCACCTCCGTCACTGCTTCAGTCCACACAGCCTTTCCCAGCCATTAATAGTCCATAAAAATAGCAAGGAGAGCTGTTGGAAGTTGTTATTACCAAGCCTTTATAGAAATTTGGAATCGAGTAGATGTTGCAGGTCAAAACAATTTTCTCTGTAATAGAGCCATCTGTAAAGGTCTGAAAACACAGTCCAGTTCACAAAGTAATTTAATATGATTATTGATTTTTTAAAAATCGAACACTTTTTTGATGAGATAAAACAATAAAAAGAAACTTCAATATCTATCTTAGGCTGGAAGTACACAACAATCTGTATACTTTACTTGCAAGAGTCTTATTTTATACAGATTACAGAATACACATGAACTTGATGGTACACTTCTATGTTGGCAAATACATTTGCTAATACAAAGGCACTTTGAAAACCCAATATGGTTTGGTTCATAAGTTTGCAAGGTACAAACAGTTTTACAAACATATGATTATACTGAAGATCGTCAACAACTGTGACATTATGTATAAAACAGCTTTTCTTTTTTTTTTTTAAAGTAACACTGGTTTTGAGAGGATAAAAGCAGTGGCTTCCAGCAGCTTCTGTGAAGATAGTTCAGATGGCTGCAGGCTCACAATCTGAATTTCTCACTGGCTGGGTGGGGTGAGGGGACAGAGTGAAGGCATCTAATGTGAACCTCCACCGCCATTGCCAAATAAAGAAGAAAAGAAGTATATATAGGACAAACCAACACCCTAGAACAAAACCAGAAACCTCAGCAATCAGAATGGCTTGGTGGGGAGAGCACAAGGCAAGACCCATGCAGCGACCCTGTCTCAGCAGCGACCTCTGCCGTCTCCCTGCAGAGCCCACCTGGCCGGCTACCTGGTCTGCCAGGAGCTGGGAGTTGTGGCGATGATTTCTCTAGTTTAAAGAGCTGGGTACAATGTTTTGGATTGTACAGTACCAGAAAAATTTGGTCCAGAAAGTAATTTCTCTTCATTTACTACATGGCCGCAAAGTCAATCTGTACATAAAGCTGCCTCACTCCAGCCTGCAGGTTAGAAAGAAAGAAAGAAAAATTAGGAAACCAGCCCGTAACAAACATCCTTTCTGGATACATCCCCATCTCCACTAACTTGGGTATTAAAACCCCTCAATAGGTTACTCCTATTTGCTGTCTATAATTCCTTTTTTCTCAAAGTCATTCCAACCAAATTTTACCTCCCACCACAGCACTGGACCCTTGAAGGTCCCCTTCATCTCAGTCAGTCCAGCCCTCCAGCAGCTCACTCTGCAGCTAACCCTGCCCTTCTAAAGGCCTCCAACGCCTGCACACGCTGGTCCATTCCTGTCTGAATTCATTGTTGAATCCACCACTACCCGCTCACTGGCTCATTCTGCCTCCACCACACCGGCCATTCTGCTTGGAACTCCCTCCTGTTCCACAAGACATCCTCTCTCTCAGCATATGCCCACAGAGGCATCAGTGAGACCTCTCCGGACCACTTCCCTACTCCAACACTGTTACTGTGCACTCCATGCAGTGGAGTTACACGTAGGTAGGAATACCAAAGTAGGCAAAGCAAATCAACACTAACCTGGACTCTTAGTTTATGCTCTGTTGGGAGCTTGGTGAAGGAGGACAGATGATGAGCAAATAAGCAAGGAGACAGTTGTGTCAGAGAAAAAGCACTGCTTGGAGCAGAGGAGGGAAATGTCTTTCCATCCCCATTCTCCCAAACATACTCTTCCCATGATAGATTACTTATCATGATAGGTTACGCATCTTACTCACTGGACTCACTGGTTACCATGGTTCTCTGCAGGGAAATAATGATGCTTTCTTTTGGGCATTCCCTACTTCCAGAACTTTATGTGATACCTGACCCATAATACATGACCCATGAACATTTATTGAAGGAACTAAAATTCTATGAGTTACTTTCTTCAAATGAATAAATGTAAGTCACAAATAAGTTCTTTCTAATCCACACCTTCTAGGAAAAGGTACAAAGCAGGGCTAGAAAGTGGATCACCACCACTACTTCCTTTGGCATTCAGGTAGGAGGTGCCAAGGGTGAGCGCAGGAGTCAGGTCTGCTCTAAGGAGCACAGTGGGGCGAATCGTACCTAACATTATCAGCCAGCCACAGAAGTTAAAAAAAAATAAAATTCTCCCTAAGGTATGTCACAACTTTGACTCAAACTTATAGCACATATTGTTATTATCAGTTTTCTCTCTTAGTTAACACTTATGGTAGAAAAATGGGTAAATTTAGTACGCCTAAAGTCCACAGCGACAAATGAAAAGCAAATCCCAGTTGTTCTCATTTTAAAACTGATGAGCTGGGCACCAGTGGCTCACATCTATAATTCTAGCTATTTAGGAGGCTAAGATCTGAGGATCGTGGTTCCAACCCAGTCCAAGCAGGAAAGTCTATGAGACTCTTCAGTTAACTTCCAAAAAGTCAAAGTGAAGCCATGGCTCAAGTGGTAAAGCACTAACCTTGAGTAAAAAAAGCTCAGAGACAATGCCCTGAGTTCAAGCCTCAAAACTGGTACAATAGAGGCTGGGAAGGTGGTTCAGTGGTAGAGTGCTTGCCTTGCATGCATGAGGCCCTGGGTTTGATTCCTCAGCACCACATAAGCAAAAAGAAAAAAGCTGGAAGTGGCGCTGTGGCTCAAGTGGCAGAGCGCTAGCCTTGAACTGAAGAGCTGAGGGACAGCGCCCAGGCCCAGAGTTCAGGCCCCACGACCAGACCCCGCCCCCCCCAAAAAAAAATTGGTACAAAAGAAAAAAGAAAACCCAGGTAATAAATAACCACATGATTTGTCCTGGAGAACACCAAATATTTGTATATATGTACTATATATATATATATATATATATATTTACTATATATATTTGACAAATATTTAATAAATGTTTGATACATACCAAGCACTGTTGTAAGGATCTTGTTATGAATGTGAGAAGAGAAGGCATTTTGGTGGTATAAAAGCTTCATAAAGTATTTGAATTGTATGATTTAATTTGCTCAATCTAGATGACTCCAGAAATAACTGCACTTAGGAATTACTTTGCAAAATTCCTGTATTTATAATCATAAAGCAAATAAACTGTTCTTATCTTTTCTGTTTTAAAATTGTTAATGAAAGCAAAATGGAAAAATAAGCTGAGCTGCTCTCATTGTCTCTGGGTTTGCTTATTCCAAGCCTTACCTCAGTAAAGCTGGTAATAAGAAATGAATTGCCCAAGGCAATAAAAAAGAAAGCAGGAAAACAAAGAGGCTAGATAAATTATCTTTGCATAATCATGAGTTAATCACTCAAGCTGATATCAGGCCCCCAGGGGCTACAGCTTTCTACCAAAGCTCGGTCTAACAGCAAAAATGAAAACAAACAATTTTACTTCATCCATTTGTTCCAATGGGGGCAACTTCAAATTCTCCAGCTACTCATTTTCCTCTTTCAGTTTCCTTCAAAGTAGAGAGACAGGTAGAATTTCCGAGGATACCACCAATTCCCTGAATGCAAACCAGGTTTGCTGTGCTTTACCGACACAACAAAGACAGCATATTCCAGCACTCAACCATTTTTTAAAAGGGGGGGCAGGGGTAGTTACTTTGAACACTTGTAAGCTTATAAAAACAGAAATGTCGGGGCTGGGAAGGTGGCTCAGTGGTAGAGCGCTTGCCTTGCATGCCTGAGGCCCTGTGTTCGATTCCTCAGCACCACATAAGCAAAAAGAAAAAAGCCAGAAGTGGTGCTGTGGCTCAAGTGGTAGAGTGCTAGCTTTGAGCTGAAGAGCTGAGGGACAGCGTTCAGGCCCCACGACCGGGCTCCCTCCCCCAAAAAAATAAAAATAAATAAATAAATAAATAAATGTCAGCCTAGTTCTACAAGCTTAGAATATCCTCAACAAATACTCATTGTTACAGAAAGGAGAATAAAAAAGAAGTTTAAAACTTAGAAAAAACAAACAGGAATAGACTACAGAAAATAATTGTATTCTTTACCAGACAAAAGCTATAAAAGCTTTCTACTTTAGTTTTTGCCAATATAGTCACTTCTAGCCCTTGAAGATCAAGTCTTGAAAAACCATCTTACTCTATCATGTGAAACATTAAAATGGTGGGTGAATGAGACTAACTCTTAAGAATAATAGTGGGCCTAGGTGTGGTCCTATAATCTCAGCACTGAAGAGGCAGAGATATGAGGATGTAAACCAACTTGGTCTACACAGCAAGACCCTCTCTCAAAAAAATCAAGGGTTGGAGGTATACTGAGGACTGAATGCTTGCCTAGCATGCACCTTGGGTCCAACCCCTAGCACTGCACAAAATAAAAGTAGAAGTAACAATGGTATGAGTCTAGGTTTCCTTTTCTGTACATTGTCTTGTGAGGACAGATGAAGATGTTCCAAACCCATCTCAGTGTTTGTAACTGGCAGGCCCTTGGTAAAAGCCAGGTATTGATGCTGTTGCTAATCTTACTGTTGTTGTTATCCCCACTATTATTAACCAACCGATGCATGTAAACCAACTGCATTAATTAAAAACAATGAACCTACAGGTATGCTGGCCTGCCTATGGATATGCTGTTTACATCAATACCCCAACCTCCTTCAGGTAGTGGTCTGGTAGATTTCACATCCATGTGAAGAAAGATAAGGAAAATAGCTAAAGTTTGCAAAGAAGGCAAGAAAAATTACTATGTCTTAAAGACACAGTAAGGAAAAACTGTTTTCCAGAGTGGTTGAACAAGTTTACATTCCCACCAACAGTGTAGAAGAGTTCCCTTTTGGGCACATCCCTGCCAGCATCTGTTGGTTTACACCCATTCTAACTGGGGTGAGGTGGAATCTCAATGTTGTTTTGATTTGCATTTCTTTCATGGCCAGAGAAGTTGAACATCTCTTCATGTGCCTATTGGCCGTTCTTACTTCCTCTTCTGAGAGGTTTCTCTTCAAGTTTTTAGCCCATTTATTAATAGGGTTGGTTGGTTGAGGATTTGTTTTTTTTGGGGGGAGGCAGTTAATTTTTTGAACTCTAACTTTATTTTAGATATGAAATCTTTGTCTGATGCATAGCTAGTAAAGATCTTATTCAACCCTGGAAAGCAGTACGGAGGTTCCTCAAAAGACTAAACAAGAGTGTCCTGTCCCTATGACCCAGTAATTCTACTCTTGGGCATTGACCCAACTGACCACAAATAAGGCCACACTAAAGTCACCAGCACAAACATGCTCATTACAGCATTGTTTACCATAGCCAACATATGAAATCAACCCAGCTGCCCTTCAGTGGACAAATGGATCAAGAAAATGTATATATATACACAATGGAATTCTATACTTCCATCAGAAAGAATGACATTGCCCCATTTGTAAGGAAATGGAAAGACTAAAGAAAAAATTATATTAAGAGAAGTCAGATCCAAAGAAAGTTTGCATGGTTTCCCTCATTTGTGGTAAGTACCTATAAATCTACAAGTAAACACATGGATAATAAAAGACAGAAAAAGGTACACTTGGATAGGATAAAGTAAACAGGTCTCCAAACATTCACAATGAGACCAAAGGAGGATATTTTTAGGAGAGGATCACAAAGGCTCAATAGTTATGTGCATATGACCATATAAAATGATGTTGATCAAATGGAAATGAGGTTTGTTTTTTATTTTGCTTTTTGTGGTTTCTTTTTCCTGTTTTTCTCCTTTTGTTGCTGTTTTTGTTTTCTCTTCTTTTTTTCTTGTATGTAAGTTAATGTGTTTTGTGGAGGGTTAGGAGGAACACAGAAATAGTGGGACAAAGGGTGAAGAAATTCAGCAATGAGACTCACTAGACACTATATTGAAAATGAACTATACAACTTGTGGGAGTAGGGGATCAAGATGGAAAAAACTGGGAGAAAACGAGGGAAGAGATGACACTATTCAAAAAAAAATGAACTCATTACCTGACATATGTGATATGTAACTGTAACCTATAATATGTAACCTCTGTACATCATCATTCCAATCAAAATATTAAAAAAAAAAGGAAAAGCTGGAAAAGGTGGAAACATAGCAATCTACCTACATAGGGGCAGAGCCCTTTGGCTCCCCTCTGGTACTTCATGCTGGGAAAGCAAGGCTGGATGAGGTTACTGGTCAGAGGCAGGAAGGAATTGTGGCCATAGGAGACTGCGGAGGGTAGAGAGTCTGAAACCCAGGGAACTCCCATTTGGGTTTGGGAGGAGGATTTTGCGTTCCTTCCTGGCTATCAGTGTTAACTTCTTTTTTGAAGTCAGAAAACAGCACACAAAGCTGAAGCTTATGAGTTAATAGACACAATAGACATGGCAGAAGAGCTAGAAGGGACTAAGGTGGTTCCCTGTGGGAGAAAAATAAAATACGCAATAGGAATGGCAGTTTGGAGGAGAAATGAAGAGGATAGAGTACCTCAAACATAATCTAGTGTTCCATTTTCCCCCCATTTCCTGGAGTTATTTTTA
Source organism: Dipodomys merriami (assembly GCF_024711535.1). Lineage (NCBI taxonomy): Eukaryota > Metazoa > Chordata > Mammalia > Rodentia > Heteromyidae > Dipodomys > Dipodomys merriami. The sequence continues at coordinate 65,433 of NW_027205215.1, forward strand.
TATGATTAGAGGCACATAGGCATTGTGCTTTTGTGTTCCTCCTCTAAGTATCTTCTTTTGTTCTCCCTGCATGTGAATGCCTAGATAGCTTTTGCTTCAGCAGTATTTCTAACAAAATAAAAGTGCATTAAAAATGTAAGATTATAGTATAATCAGGAAGTCTGGGGTTTAAAAATTAGGTGATACCTGTCAATTTAAAATATGAAATGTTTAATTGCTTTATAATACAGTATCTTACTTCCTTTTCCCTTTCCATAAAATCTAAACTTTTCATTTCATCAAATCCCAAGTAAAAACCTCTTGTTAACAGAAAATAGTGCAAATGGATAAAAAGAAGACTTTTTCTATGGATTATTATTTAACTAGTAATGTCAGAGTGTGATTCTGAAGTGACTTCCAGCAATTTACAGTATTATTCTGTATTCAAATACAGCAAGCCTATTTCTTTAGCTGTTAAAGATTAACTAGTAACTCTGATAAATGAGATTTCAAAGGATAATAGCTTAATATTAGTTCTAAAGTAGTGACAAGGCTATAGTTTATTTATAAGCAAAATAACGTTATAATTCTCAGTCTTTTCAGTTTAAAGTTATTCTCATGGAAGTTTTAATGAGAATTTTTTTAGCCTACAACTATTAAATTCTGATTTAAGACCAGATATAAGAAAGATATCTATATTGAACATGGAGGCTTATGCCTGTAATTCCAGCTACTTCTAAAGCTAAGGCATGAACATAAAGAGTTCAAGTCTAGGCAAAATCAGTGAAATCTCAAACCAAAATACAAATGTGGGAACATGGCACAAAAGGTCGAGCATGCATGTAGTACATGCCAGTCTCTAGGCTCAATTCCCAATACGAAAAGAAAGAAAGGACCAAATTGAGTTCATTTTTGATAGGTAAAATTTATGACTGAGCTGTAATAAAAATAAAGTATCATTTAAAAGATTTTTAAATGTATGAAATGAAAATGTTATTCAAATCCTGACATATATTCATTTTCTAAAGACATGCATTGCTAGAGTATAAACAGAGAAGGAAGACAAATTTAAAGGTTTTGAATTTTGCTTATGTAAGAACTACAAAAGTAAGCCAGGTGTTGTTGGCTCACACCTATAATCCAAGCTACATAGGAGGCTAAGATCTGAGGATCAAAGTTCAAAGGCAGCCCAGATAGTAAACTCCAAGAGACCCTTATTTTCAATTAACTACAAAAAAATAAATAAATAAACAACAAAAACAAAAAAAACCAAAAACCAGAAGTGGAGCTATAGCTCAAGTGGTAAAGAACTAGCACAAAAGATCAGGGACAGCACCCTGGCCCTGAGTTTAAGCCCCAGGATCAGCACGTACGTGCACATGCATGCACACATGCACACATGCACATATATACACACCCTACAAAAGTAACCATAAAAGAACTTTAGAATTATTAACCATTAAATGTATAAATGAAAATCATTAGTGGGGTGATCCCTCACTCCCTCCACCCTGGCAGGAAAAAATGCATTGAACTATATACATCGCAAGCTTCAAAGAGGAGTCCCTGGTGTCTGCCGAGAAGAAAAGGAAGCTGTCATGACCTTGGCTGATAAGAAAGTTGAACTTATCCCAAGCCCAAATGCAGTTTCCAAAACCAAAGCGGCAGCTGAATAAACTTTCAAGTTCAGCCTTTTTGAAAGCCAAGATTTCTGAACCTCCCTCTGCCTACTTCATTCAACTTCAGTGATCCTAAGCCTAGACAGCAGGCTGGCACACTTCTCAACCTAGAAACGTCATTTCTTTTCAGAGAGAAAACTGCCTCAGTGCCCAGGCCTTCGGAGGGCCAGTGTGTCTCAGAGGTGGGCAGGGGCAGTTCCTCCAGAAGGATGGCGGAGAAAGGTCAGGGGAAGGAGAGAAGCTTGAGGGGCCATGGTTCGCCTCCTCCTCCTGCTCCTTAAACATGGAGGAAGTATGCACAGGAACTCCCGTGAAGGACTTGCATGCTTCATTATGAAAGTCACAATAATGCACACTTACACACAGTGTCTGTTACAAAAAAAGATCTAGTTATTAAAGCTCCAGAATAAACGGATGTTCTAGCGTATTGTATACTAGCGTAAATCCTGACTACATGGAAGAATGGATTAGAGTAAGTCCTAATTACACATGATTATGTCATTAATTCATTCCCAAAGGGACCTCCCCACACATCTCCTCATTACAGAATAGACTGTTTAATTTATGCTAATGTCCTGAATCTAGCTGAACTGTGTATCTTGTTCTACTGCCCAGAACACCAGGAATGACAAAGAAGGAGAACGGAAGATGTAAGATAGGTAGGAAAGAGAGGGAAAAAAGAGAAAAAAGCAATTATGTGTGATGTGATGCCTATGTCATAGGATGACATAATTCTGCCCAGGGATCTTAAAGGTTAAAATAGAATAGGGTTCTGTCCTCACAGACAAGCCAACAGTCTAGTGGGTCTGGAGGAGGAAACGCCTGGCAATGGAAAGTAGGAGGGAGACTTAGAAAGTTACCTGAACTATGACAGGAAGTTAGTGCTTTGTCCTGTTAGCAACGGGAAGCCACATTTTTTATTAAAAATTCCCCATTTTATTAAAAAATATTAAAGCAAAAGAATAATACAATAAATACCCTCTCCAGTTTCATTCTGCCACATTTGGTTTATCTCTCTACATCCTTATTGATCAATACTTTTATTTTTCCTGAAATGTTCAAAGATTAGGCATTCTGACACTACTAGGATACCCTTAGCACATAGTTCTCTAAGGACAACACCATTATTATGCTGAATCCAACACCTACCTGCCTATGTGAACTACTACACAATCCAAGTTCACAAGGGAGTCAACTGACACCCATTTTGATGCATTTTCAGATTTTCAGATTAGGGATACTCACCTGGTTAAGGTCTATAAAAATGTTCCCAAATCAGGAAAACAAATCTGAAACATTTCTAATGTTAAGCATTTTGGAAAAGAAATACTCAACCTGCATTGAGGAAAACTCAATAGCCTATTATAATTAAGCTATTAAAACACACAGAACATATATAGTTATAGTTATGTATGGTGTCTGTTAAGAAAAAGAGATTACAGATTGGCTTTTAGCTAATGTCACCCAGTATTATGTTTATTCCCATACCATGATAGAATTCTTGGCCTGAAACAGCATCTGACATGTCTTACAAGGGGTAAGATTCTACTACACAGTAGGAGAATCCACTTTCACTTGGAAGTCATCAAGTTGTAGCTTATAAATAGTGAATACCTTAAATAACTGATAGATACAATAAACTTTAAGACCCTGAAAAATGGGTGGTAACAAAAAGTCATACCTGAGTGAAAATATTATGTGTTTGGCTTAAAATCCACCTGGCATCAGCATCAGGTGCTACGAGTAACTTCAAGGTCCCAACATAGACATCAGAACATAAAGTCCAGAAGTGTTGCTCTTGTAAACTGTAAACTCCTTGTAACTGCTGCACCTGAAATTCAAGGGCAGACATTAACATCAAAACCAAGTGTTCCCCCCCTTAAATTATCATGCAATGCATCAGTAAACACAGACTCTTATCTTGTAGTTGAAAGGAAAAAAAGTGCAGTGACTCACACCAGTGTCAAGCTACTTAGGAGGCAGAGATTGAGAGGATTTGTGTCAAGGCCAGCTCAAGGCAAAAAATTACCAAGACCTCACCTCAGAAAATAAACTGAGCATAGTTAGTGCCACCCTGTCGCCCTAGATATGTGGGAGATGTACACTGGAGGACAACAGTCCAGCTTTTGCCTGGCCGAAATCTCAACACCTTATCTGAAAAGTAACTAAACCAAAAACAGGTGGTAGTGTGGCTCAAGTGGTAGAGAGCCTTCTGCAAGAGTGAAGCCCAGAGTTCAACTCTCAGTACCAAAAACAATAACAACAACAAAAGATGTTCGCACTGACAAATAACAATAAAGAACATTATTTTCTTCTTATTCATTTTTGGAGAGTTAGAACTTAAAAACTTCAGGTTTGCTAGGCAGGCACCCATAATAATTTGTTTTTTTTTTTTGTCAGTCGTGGGGCTTGAACTCTGGGCCTGGGCACTGTCCCTCAGCTCTTCAGCTCAAAGAGAGCGCTCTACCACTTGAGCTATAGCGCCACTTCCAGTTTTCTGGTGGTTTATTGGAGATAGGAGTCTCACGGTCTCTCCTGCCCAGGCTGGCTTTGAACCTCGATCCTCAGATCTCAACCTCCTGAGTAGCTAGGATTACAGGCGTGAGCCACCGGCGCCCGGCTGTTCTTGCTGCTTCTTTGCATGTTTTGGCAGTACTGGGATTTGAACCCAGGGCTTCACACTTACTAGGCAGGTGTTATACCAAGGTTCTTTCTTTCAGTTATGTTAGCAGACACACTAATGAATAATTCCTCAAAAAGTGGTCTCCGTGTCCTTCTCTCTTCCACAATCCCAGTCACTGGTCTTGCCTTCAATGTTAACAAAAGATCTTAAAAAGATTTTCTGATAGTTTCTTCATTTTCCTGTAGCATTGTAATCTTCCTGAATGATATCACTGCTTTTTCAATAAAGAAAAAATAGAAGCCACACACAAAATCTTTTGTCACTGTCTGCTTTCCTCTTTCCACTGTCTGCTTCTATTTGTAACGGAACCTTCCAGGAAGTATGGGTATGTCCTTGCACTGTCAGGAGCTCCACTCCTTTATCAATGTCCTGCAGCTTGATCAGTTCCGCCACTTACTCCCTCACCCCCAGCACCACTATTATCATGATCTAGAACTCTGCTCTCCAATACATAGCCACTAGACATGCATTAATTAATTTAAGAAAGGCAGTTATACCAATCACACGTGGCATCGATTCCATACTGGACAGTGCAGACACAGAACAGTGTGGACATAGAATATTTCCATTACTGGGAAAAGTTCTATGGGATGATGATTATCTGAAATATTCTATTTTAAAAACAAGTAAATACTTCTTCTTGTGAAATGACACCAATATCTAGACTATGAACTTATGCGTTGGCCTCCATTAACGATAACTAAGCAAGCTGTCAGAGCTCAAGTGGTATCATACCAGCCATGAGAAAGCCTAGAAAGTGTGGGGCTCTGAGTTCAAACTCCAGAACTAACAAAAAAAAAAATCTGTTTAAATTTTTTATTGTTATCATAAAGGTGATGCACCAAGGGGCCACAGTTACAGAACTACATTATCTCCTAGAGTAGTCTCAGCAATTCTTTGCATGTTATCCATATACTGACGACTCGGTTTGCTAGTCCTAATCTGTCCCCCAAATCCCAGATTTTCAATTCCATTGCCATTTCCCTGGAAGAGCAGGCAGTTCACTATAAAATATCCCAACTACAACTCTTGATGGGGGACTGTCCATCCCCCTCCAAGCAAGCACCAACCTAGCCTCAACCTCAACAAGTAGCATTAGTGCTCACCAAGCTGTGAGGCAACACCTTTCTCCCACTAGGAATCCACTACCCAGAGAACAGCCTGAATGTCCATCTCCATCTTCACTGCCACCCCTACAGTCTCAACCACCGTTTTGTTTTCCTCACTTAAGATGACAATGGTTTCCTGACTGGTTTTCTCTGCTGCCTGTAATTAGTTCAATACATAGAGAAAAAATCATCTTATAGACACAGATCCATGACACTCCGCCTACCCAAACGCTCCTGATGCTTCTCATCAAACTAGAGCTGAGTCTAAGCCTTAGTGTCCAAGGCCTCCACAGAACACATAGGGGGCACTGCTGCCCCTCTCTAACCCTTCAAGCCACTCCTCCCTTTCTGCATCATGCCTCAGCCACCGTGGTCCTCTTTCCTTCCTTCAAACACACTAACTTAGCTCCAGCCATAGCCCTTCCAGGTTAGTGGTTTTCTTTCTGGAACATTCTTCTTCAGGGTCCGTCCATGGCTGGCTCCTTCTCATTTCAGTTTCTTGAATACGACTTGTTCACCAAGTCCACAGTAGCCATCCATGCCTATCCCACTGCCTTGCTTGCTTTCTTTTGCAACTATTATGAGTGATATTTTATCTATCAACTCATTTAGTGTATTCCCCATTAGACTGTGAGCTCACGAGAACAGAGCTGGCATCTGTCTTGCTTAGCATTATTTCCTCAGCATGAAGACTATCTGGTACACAGTGAGAACTAAAACCAATTATGATGAGTAAATAATTATTTCTTCTGCTGTCCATATTCTCTATTTTAAAAGAACTGCTTAATTTCTAGATGAGGAAACATTTTACTACATTTTCATTAGTCAAACTCAGTATTTTCCATTGATTTTTATTATGGTTTATATAAATGGCATTCGTGGTCAGCATTTAATCTTGGAAGAAAGACTAAATTATACATGTATGTGACCAATATTTATAAAAGCTGAAAACAACATAAAACCCACGGTTTAGAAGCTATGAAACTTACCCTCTGATAGCACTGAGGCAGAGAATTTTCCAACAGGGGAGGAGTTCTTTGCATTAATATTCCAACAGATTCTCTTAAAAGAGGAATAACACTAAGGAAAAGACAACAAATGATCAAGGCCACATTCTGACAATCTCATTTGGCAAAACAGTAAGAGTGTTCTTTCTTACAGTAAAACAAAGCAGTATTTATCAGACTAATACAAAGAACCACCAGTCAATGGTCTAGATTTTTCAATGTGACTATAAGTTACCAACTAAAATAAAAACAAGAGAAAATAGATCAATGTACAAAAGACCAAACTTATAAATAGAATAATGAATCATTTAAGTCTAAACACAGCATGAGTTCAACCTTCTAAGGCAAGGACATCCTACTTGAGCCCATTGGTCCTTCATATTAATCAAGTATGTACATGCAAATTACCCTAATCATTTTGTAAAGAAAAAAATAAAATTCATATATCAGTCAACTTGTTGAATATTTCTCATCTGTGGTTGGTTAGCATTCATAGTTTATTACTTAAAGTATACAGGAACTGGATATGAATAGCTCGCACCTTAGTCCTAGCTATTCAAGAGATCTGAGGATCATAGTTCAAAGCCAGCACAGGTAAGAAAGACTATAAGACTCTTCAATTAACCATCAAAAAGCTGTAAGTAGAGCTGTGGCTCAAGTAGTGGAGTACCAGCCTTGAGCACAAAAACTCAGGGACAATGCCCAGACCCTGAGTTCAAGCCCAAGCTCAAGCCCAACACACAAACAAATAGGAATTTTGGCTCTATCTACAGATGTAATAAGCTCAGCATTTCTAAAAAGAGGACCCTAAAAACGGTGTTAATGTAATTGGTCTTCAAGCCTGCTGCTTTAGGTTGTATGGGTGATTAAATGTACAAAATCCAACAGTATAATGGTGACTTGTCTCTAATGCAATATCTTTCTAATATAGCTAAGTATCAGATTCACCCAGCAGTCTTGTTTGCTTTGTACTCTGACAAACTGAATCAGAATCTTTGAAGGAAGGCCTAGGCATCTATGCACTGACAAAGATCCCCAGTGACTGCAATGAGTTACAGTGGTAGCAAAAGCTCCAGACTGAGTTGAAGGCAGAAGTACCTTCAGGCCCCTTAGTAGCTTAAGCTAGTACACTACTTTTGAACCCTACGGAATCTCAAATTGCCCAAAGTACAATTCGCTTGATAACAGCTGTGGAATATCTATCTTATACAAGACTGTAAGTCAAACTGTGCCTTAAGAATTAGTGGTGGGGCTGGGAAGGTGGCTCAGTGGTAGAGCGCTTGCCTTGCATGCCTGAAGCCCTGAGTTCGATTCCTCAGCATCACATAAGCAAAAAAGAAAAAAATCCGGAAGTGGTGTTGTGGCTCAAATGGTAGTGCTAGCCTTGAGCTGAAGAGCTGAGGGACAGCGCCCAGCCCAGAGTTCAGGCCCCACGACCAGACCCCCCCCCCCAAAAAAAGAACTAGTGGTATTTCTGACAGGTGCGAAGAAAAAGATAAAGTAGTAATTACCAAAAGGAACAGAAATGATGTTTGTACTTCCCAATATCATATTCCCAGTACCCTAGTAAAATACTGGTCACTCAGTAGACCCATGGTAATTGTTGGTGAATGAATAAAAGATACACAGATATCAGATACTTCAGGTCAAAGAAAAGAAACTAGGAATCTGTTCTCATATTTAAGTATAGGTTTTTGTGTAATTTGTTACATATCCATTGATAATGAAGGCAAAATTCTTTATAGAAGTACAGAATAATCTATTCAAAATAGGGAGGCTGAGGCAGGGTGAACAAGAGCTTGTGATCAGCCTGGGCTACATAGCAAGATCCTGTCTCAAAATAACAACAGAGAAGCAATATTGTCTATGAAAATATTACACTGCACAGGAATCACGAGGTAGTTCCCTTCTCACTCCACAGTGAAAACTACTTTAAGGGGTGAGCTGTGTGTTAAGTGTCCCCAGGATCTCAGGCAGTGTTTGGTACATAAATGTATACAGAACAGAATTTATAGCTGACTGAATCACAGATAGTTAATTTTTTAAAAGTACACTCACGGCCCAGGGTCAATAATAAACCTTTTAGAACACATAGGATTTTTAGCAGTTAGAGAAAAGGCATAACAAGCAAATACATCTGGAGAAACAGGAAAGGACTTCTAGCAGAAACAAATGCCATAATGAAAGAGTTTTTCCAGATGAGTCAAAGCCAGGATGGAGAAAGTTAAAGGAAAAATAGGTAGAAAGCAGACAGAGGTTGGAGTTACAAATTCTGACAGTAAGGACTTGTTATTTACCCATTTAAACTGAACAGGAGTACCTGTTTCTATGTTCTGTGATATTATTAGACAGGTAAAGATTTCTGGGCAAAATGCACACACATATAAGCCAGGAGCTGGTGGCTCACACCTGTAATCCTAGCTACTCAGGAAGCTGAGAACTGAGGAACACACTTCAAAGCCAGACTGGGCAGGAAAATTCTGTAAGACTCTTATCTCTAATTAACTATCAAAAAATTTCATATTTCCCTTTGGTTCCTTACTATACTTCTTATGAGGCCCAAAATAACTTTCCATTTGAGATTAAGAAAAGTAATTTTTCCTAATCATGTGCCTCCTAAATTTAGGTATTCTGATGATTTCAAATTTTATCCAAAGAAAATGCTAATAATTGCTAGATATATGAGATGGAAATCACACACAAATAAAAATCATGATATCTGAGTTCTAATTCTGCCTGTAAATATCCTTTACTGATAGCTTTGAGGAAATCACATCACCTCCCAAAACAGCATTTTTCTTTTCCATAAAAGGAAGAGATTATATATCCAGGCAATTTCCACTATTTAAATATTTCTCATTCAATATGAAAAAGTGGCCAAACTACAGGAAAACTAGGGAGAATATATATAGAGGGGGGGGCGAGAGAGAGAGAGAAAGAGAGAGAGAGAGAGAGAGAGAGAGAGAGAGAGAGAGAGAGAGAGGAGGGAGGGAGGGAGGGAGGGAGGGAGCATCTTTAGATACTAAAGTAGGATCATCAAAATGAGACAATAGACACTTGGCAAGCCAATTCACTCCATCACTAACCAATACTGAATTTCATTGCAGCAATCAATACAACCAACAATTATTAAGCACCTATAAAATACTAAGCATAGGACTTACTTTAGAGTTGTATGGCAACAACTGGACATAGCTACTGCCATCCTGAGTCATAAACACCATGATTAGCCCTGAGTAGTCCTAGCCAGGGTTCAGTTGACAATTATCCTAAAAAGTAGTATGTGGGACTGTACAGTTGGACCCCAGGGATGCTCCCACTCATTACTGATTTGGCTATTTTGTAAAATTCAGACTGTTGCCTCCTTAGGTAAAAATTAGACAAAGCATGTTCAACAGCAGCAAGCACTTCACCATAGCACATGGACATTCCCCATCACTACTGTCCAATAGCGATTTTAAAATAATGTAAGAATTTCAGCTGTAAGAGCCACACTAGGTCTGACAGCTGCAGAAGGTGTTTGCTCAATCCCATGATGACATCTTCAGAGCTAAGACCAGTTTCCACAGTGATTTCAAAGACCATAAAAGGTAAAAGACACTGGTAGAAACTTAAGCTTTTGACTTTCAAAATTGTGTCTAGCTTGGGAGCTTGTGTCCATATTTTTCTGATTAACTATCGTAATGGGAAATTATAGAAGAGATTTCGGCATGGATCTATCTAGCCATAATGAAAGGATATGCAGAAAAAGACAAGCTTAGCAAATTCCTGACTGAGCAAAGACTGAGAGCCACATCCAAACCCAGAAAGTAAGCATTTGGCAACAATTAGAGGTTCGCTTTTGGTTGACTAACTCAATTCTAACTCTCACAATGAAGCACTATTTTCCTACTATATATGAAAAGGGATGAGTCATTAGGTCTGAGGTTACCAGTCACACAAGGTAATAATTTTATTCTTCAAGAGCTGAATGTAAAGCCAATTTATAATCATCTGCTAATAGAGCTAACTAATCTAAAAGCTTAAATTATATATTAAATAAGCAACAATTATTTAGTCTTTATTGTCACTAACTTTGCAAATGAAAACAAATTTAAATCTTTTGCTTCAGAAGTAGCTTTAAGATGCTCACCATATTTCAACAAAAAATAAAATTCTCTAACAGCAATCATAAACAAGGCAAATAAAAAAGACAAGTATACATTACAAAAACTTTAGAAGGACAATTAGAATAATGTCAACAATCATAACTTCAACAAAAACTTTCCACTTAAATTATTGTTTAGAGCCAGATGTCTGTAGCTCATGCTAGTAATCCTTATTCAGGAGGCTGAGATCTGAGGATTCAGGTTTGGTATCAGCCTGAGAAAGTCTCTGAAATTCTAATCTCCAATAAACCAGCAGAAGGCCAGAAGTGGAGGTGTAGCTCAAATGGTATGGCACCAGTCTTGAGCAAAAAACTAAGCAAGGACAAGTGGACCTGAGTTCAAACCCCAGTAGTGGCACCAAATTTTTTTTTTAAAAATCTAAAATTTGAGACCAAACATCCAAAACACAACTATTGATTCAACTTGTGAACTGGCTTATGTATTAAGTGCTCCTGCATATTATAAAGATTTCTTCTTCTTTTTTTTTTTTATTTTATTTTTTTGGGTCCAGTCGTGGTGCTTGAACTCTGGGCCTGGGCACTGTCCCTCAGCAATTCAGCTCAAGGCTAGCGCTCTACCACTTGAGCCACAGCACCACTTCCGACTCTTTTCTTTTTGCTTATGTGGTGCTGAGGAATCGAACCCAGGGCCTCATGCATGCAAGGTAAGCGCTCTACCACTAAGCCACATTCCCAGCCCCTCTTCTTTTTCTTTTTTTACTTTGGCAGTTTGAGGATTGAACTCAAGGTCTACCACCTGAACTATGCCTCCAACTCTTTGATATTTTTCAAATAGGGTCTTGAATTTATGCTGATGCCAGTCTGGACCATGCTCCACATATTTTGCTTTCAGAATAGTTGTGATAACAGGATGAGCCACCATGCCCAGCTTTTATTAGTTGAGGAGAAGTCCTTTAAACTTCATTCCTGGGCTGGACTTGAACTCAAACCTGCAAGAGGCTAGGATTATAGGTGTGAGCTGCTGTGCTTGACTACATAGCACTCTTACAATCAATAACTGTAAAAGGAAAAAGAAAATGTCCTTTTTATAATAACAACTAAAATATAAGGACTAAGTTATATATTAAATACACTCAAAAACTTTAGTGGAAAAAAAGCCAAAGAAAACTAGCCTGTAATTTTAATGCAATCTACATTTAAAGTAAATATGCAGTCACATTTGCAGAAAAAATGGTTTATGCATGATGATGAATAATGACTAAAAATATTCAGATATAAGCTAGAATTTTATAAACCTAGCAAAGAACAGATCATCTAAAGTCTATCATCTATGAATGTAATTTCCTTTTTAAATCAATGCGTATTTACAGACTATGTACTTTACTCTGTAAGGAGGACAGTTGGATACCTTGAGACAACCTAGAACTCGGAGCCAAAGGCATAAAAGAGTTGCCCTTTTCCTTAAGCTTCTGAAACTTAGCAGTAACACCCAATGCAACTGGTCTTTGGAACAAAAATACCAGTGAAATGTCAAATTAGTAAAGAGTTCATAAGATTTTTCTTTTAGATAGCACTTAATAGCTTTTAAAGTGATTGCATAAAAACGTTCTAATTTGGTCTTCACAACATCCTTAAATAATCTTAAGAAAATAGTAGAATCAGCCTCAGCAAGGTTAAGACAGCTTGTTCTCTAACAAAGTTACATCTGAGTTGGTGAGTCAAGGCAGAGAGGAACGGCTTGTGCACACCTGCATTATCTCATCACAGGTACCTCCTCAAGGTGTAGTCATGGCATTTATTAATATCCACTTAAGGTGTTCAAATGCTAATGGAAAACTATTGGAATATAGAATAACCCACACTTAGGTGACTTCCACGCTGTTAATACAAAGAGCACAACACCAAAAGAGTCAAGCGTTTCCATCCCCCCAAGAAAGAACCTCCAATAAACAGAGCTGCATTGCACCACACGTGAGAAAGACTTAACCAAGGCAGAAGCACGTGGCGTTCTGAAATGTTAATGTGTGGTTTATTGATTTACTAAACCTCTACCACCAATAGATTTTGAAACTCTTAAAACAGTTGAGACGATGCAATTAATGAAGGGGGCTGGAAAAAAAGAAAAGAAAAGAGGTCCACAAAATACAAATAACTTGGCAAAAATGAGGCAAGAATAAATTTCTGTTATGTATAGTAAACACAGCGCAAGTTAAGACAAACCATGAGAAAGAAGCAGCCCAAGTTTGTCATCCACTCATACCCCCACATGCCATCTACCGCCCTCATTCCATGCTGCCCCACAAACTCATCTCTTGCAGGTTCTGGGCTAGGTAGGCTTGCAGAACACAGAGGAGAAACATAAGGCGCAGGTAACATAGCTTAAAGTGACCCCCACGGGTCACTCACCTATGCAATTCCTCACCCTTAAGTATAGGAAGACCTTGTGACTGCTTTCTATCCAACAGAGAATATCAAAAGTAAAGGGAATTTGTAAGTATAATATAGGTCCCAAGTCAGTTGATTTTTAATCACTCAAGTGAGAACTTATGCTTGGCAAGTCTGAGTTAAACAAAGAAGGGACTGGAGCCTTCCCTGAGGCGGGAGGCTCTGCTGCTATAGAAGGTGTAAAACTACTATGATACTATGACTTGTGTATCTCTAAGTCAATTATTTCTGCAAACAACCATATAAGCTTGCAAAATAACCCTGCATCTCAGTTAAGTCTGTAGCCTAGACTGGGCCAGGGTATAAATTGTGGGGTAGCACAAAAAGGAAAAAAAAATGAGCAACTGCTTTTTTATAAGCCTTTAATGAAAACAGCATAAACCTGTGGCACAGTCTTATACCTTCCCTGTCTCCTAAAGGCAAACAGTGAGGAGACACAAGGTACCCTGGCCCACATAAGGATTTTCTGGGTTCAGATACACTGTAAACCAGCATGGTATTATCTCTCCTCTGCTACCTGCCAAATATTCATGAAGAATATAGCACTACTGAGAGAAGTTCCCTAAAACCTTTGTCAAACAACAGTAAAAGCCTGTATCTCCTGCAATGCAATTAACTTACATATTAACTTTTTGAGGGAAGGAGGCTTGAATTCAGGGGGTAGGTGCTATCCCTGAGCTTTTGTGCTTAAGGTTAGCATTCTACCACTTCAGGTCCACTTCACGTGCTTGTTTGCATGCGTATGAGCGTGTGCGTGTGCGTGTGCGTGTGCGTGTGTGTGTGTGTGTGTGTGTGTGTGTGTGTGTATTAATTGGAGATGAGTCTCACAGACGTTCCTGCCCCATCTGGCTTCAAACTTCCATCCTCAGGCCTCAGCCTACTGGGTAGCTACAATTACAGGAGTGAGTCACCAGAACCCAGCTTTAACTCTTTTTAATGAGGAAAATGGGAGGATTAATTTCAAAAAGTAAACCCTGGAAAATGTTTCAAGCTATCACCAAAGTTGACTTTAGAAACTTTATATAAAGTACTATTACTCACTACAATAGTAAGGAAATCACATTTGATAGTAATAATATGTCATATATATCATATAGCAAAAACAAAGAAAAACTAGATGCCAATTTAAGCTAATTTGTATAAAACACTGGTTTCATTATTAAAGAGTTATTAATAACTCTTAAGGTTGGGGTTATGGATCAAGTGGTAAAGGCACTGAGTTCAAAAGCCAGTACCAAAAGGAGTTATTAAAATATGTGCCTTTACAAAATGCTATGTAAGGAATGCAGGTTTTCATTTGTGATGCTGTCAAAAGTAAGATGGTTGTCATGGAGATGAGTATTCATATTTTTGTTTAATTAAAAAGCAAAACAAGACTTTCTTTCACAGAAAGGACTTTGTCTCAATAGTCTGATATGACCACCTGGGTAGACAATGAAGACTAAGCTTTGAGAAGTAGGCTGTAGAGTGGGTATTTCCATGAACAAGTCTTCATTGTGAAGGGGTCTTCATAAAAGTATCAAAGTCAAACTACAAATAGAAAATTCACAGCATTCAGTATTCTAAATTATTTAAATTTGCAAACTGAATAGCTTCATAGTGAGTATGAGGTTAGTCTATAGATAGTAGTAGAGTTTTATTAACTCCTAGCATTAACTTCTCCCCAGCAATACTAGGCAGGCCAATGAACATATGAACAAGGTAAAGTGCTAAATAAAACTTTTGATCCTCTTACATCCACCTCCAGAGTTCTGGGATTATAAACATGTACCAAGACACCTGAGTAAATGTAGTTTTTAACAGGCTAAATGTATCATGTGTAAACACTCTATGAAGTACTTCATCAGACAATCACAACAATTTGGAAGCCATCAAAAAATCCACACTTGAGGGCTGGGAAAGTGGCTCAGTGGTAGAGCGCTTGCCTTGCATGAATGAGGCCCTGGATTCGATTCCTCAGCACCACATATGCAAAAGGAAAAAAGCCAGAAGTGGCGCTGTGGCTCAAGTGGTAGAGCGCTAGCCTTGAGCTAAAGAGCTGAGGGACAGAGCCCAGGCTCAGAGTTCAGGCCCCATGACCGGACCCCCCCCCCAAAAAAAAAAATCCACACTTGATTGAAAAAAAAAAAAATACGGGTCCAAAAGTCTGAGTGTAACAGAGCAAAATGATGCCAAGCTGAATGAAGTAGAACTATTCCAATGCACTGGAGGGGACATGTATACAGGGACACATTCCAACGCCCTGGAGGGGACATATATTCAGTGACATACTATCACCTTAGAAGTATAAATAAATAGGAATAGGAGGAAAAGCTTCAGGGAAGAATCAGCATTAAAGTTGAGCCTTAGAGAAGCAGCAATGACAAGGAATAGATAGAAAGAAAGGCACTAGAGATCAGAACACTATGAGCAAAGTATGGCGTATCCCTCACAAATCACAAGTTAACTAACCATGGAGTGGTACACAGGAACTACTGTGGAACGTAACTGTGGTCTGAAAGGCAGATTAGGGGTGAATGACAGAGCTCTTTATCATAAGAGATTTATTTTGTAAGTCACAGTAAGGTACCATCAGTTCTAAAAGAGGGCAGCCTGATCAACTGACCATTTATACTTACACTGAGGCCTTGTGTTAACTCATTTTCCATCTGTAACAAATACCCTGAAAAGAAATCACCTTATAAAGATAAAAGGTTTGTTTTGGCTCAGGGTTTTAGAAGTTTCAGTCTTGGGTGGAAAGTGCATGGCAAGGCAAAACTGCTTACTTACTGGAAAGCCACGAGGCAGGAAAGAAACCCCACCCCTTATAGATTTTACTGCTTCTCAACAGCACTATTCTTGGGACCATGCCTTTGCCAGGGACCTTTTGGGGACAATGTAGATCTAGCTTCTAACACCTGTTTACTTTTCACAGCCAGCTCTGTATTGTTTTTATTTGCATACAAATCAGCCTCTTGCAGGGTTTTGCCAGATGTTCATATACTACTGCTCTGGAGTTCCTCAGGTAGAGAGAGAGAGAGAGAGAGAGAGAGAGAGAGAGAGTGTATGTGTGTGTGTGTGTGTGTGTGTGTGTGTGTGTGTGTGTGTGTGTGTGTTGTTATAAAAGGAAGAAATAAATGGATTTCAACAATGCTATCAGAGTGGAAGATGGAATCACTAGTTGCTTTTCAGCTTGCACAAATGTTTAGATTTGTTATATAGTGCTTTTCTCAGTTATGAATAAACCCTTCCACCTAAATTGACTCCTACAAATCAGCTTTCACGTTATTTTTAAGCTGGTTGTTTAAAAAGCCTCATTTCCCACAGGAAACATTGCGAAATAGTTAGGTTCTATCATGAACATCCAAGTCAGAGATCATAGTGCTAAACTTTTATGTTGAACTATAGTAATTGAGCTAACTCTCTGTCTTTCCATCTCTCTCTCTCTCTCTCTCTCCAACTCCCTGTGGTTTATTAATAGTGGTAAAAATTGAATGGTATTATAGCCTTCTAGGACCTAAGAAAGTATTGAATATAAAACAAGTGATGGCTCAATGAAAACTACTGAATGTTTGCTAATTATTTCTTTTCTTTTCTTTTCCTTCTTAGGTCTGAGAATGGAACTTGAACTCAGTATCTGCCACTCTTGCTCATTGGCTAGTGCTCTACCAACTGAGCCATGCTTCCAACCATGAATGATTATTAAATGTCATTCTTACGTAACTATTTCTTAAGTTCAAAATTCTCAGTAGCATCACTCTGATGGTTCTGCTTCTTCTACTATTTCCAAGGTCTTTCTTAAGGTTCCTCACCCGAACCATCAAACCCAGAAAGGATCTGAGTGACTTCCTTAATTACCCCAAAGCTAATGCAGAATCAGTATTTTCCAAGCTTCAGATGTAAAACGTTAATGGTTATGCCCAGATATATGGGGCCCTATCCTCAAGGAATGCCACTAGAGAAAGGCTGCTATACAACCACTATGCTGCTTGGTATCCATTAGTACAAATGAGGCATTTAAATGGTTTTATGATGGCTTTGAATAATGGTTTACAAATACAACTACAATGCAATAATGTTCCAGTACGTTTGCTTTTTCTATATACCTATGCAGGCAGCAAGTTACAATTCTGACAAACTACCTTAGTCCCCCCCCCAAAAAAAGTAGTCTGTAAATTTAACCACTTGAAAGGCAAACCACAACGGAAATTGTTAGGGAACACCCAAAAACAGTTTTGAAAAAAAAATCTGTTTTTCATATATGACTATTTGAAAATATAGTAGCTTCCTGCATCTAAAAAAGATTACTGTCTGCTTACAAACAGTATAGGAATCAGGAAGAATTTTCAAAAAGATTATGATATTCAAATCCTGTATGCAGGAATACTCACTACTTAAAATGTCAAATGCCTAATTTCTTTTTTGTTAGTGTGCTTTTTAAAGATTTCTTGCTCTATTTATGGCCATTTTTAGCATCTCTAAAAGCCTGTGTCATTTGGCTCAAAAAAGTTAGGGGCAATTTCTTCAATATGATAAAGAACATATTACTTTAAACTTTTTATAGCAAAAAGAGACTTTTAGTTACAAAGATTTTCTTTTTATATTCAAATGATTATGGTCAAAGTACAGAAGCAACACATGGTAAATGGCAGAAAACTGATGGATAAATAAATAATCCAGTAAAGCTTCAGAAATACCACAGTGGTAACAAATCTCATTTCTGTTTTGTTCTTATTTTTATTTTCCACCATGCATAGAAAAAAAAGTGGAAAAGAAAAGCTACAGGTGCATTACATGGCATCATTTTAAATTATGAATTCACTTTCAATTCCAATTTATCTTACTACTGGAAGTAAAGGAATGACTATTCTGAAATTTCTGACAGGAAGTATATTTTCAGAAAATAAAAAATTACATTCTCAATTTTATAGTCAATCTGCTTTTCCAGGAAAAATAAGCATACCACAGTATAAGCTTGTTTCACCCAGAATTTCCTAAGAAGAGCTACCTTAGAAATCACCTTCAAACTTTGTTTTAAAATAATGACTATTCTATTGGACAGCTCTACTTCCCCTGAAAGCCTGAAGGGCATTGGTGATGGTTAAGCTTAACAATCAAGCATTTTGTCGATGCTCACAATGTTTAATAACCATGCCTTCACATAATGAACGGAATCCATGTAAACAGTGGTTATGCGGTTTCTGAATGTTATAGTCTTGACTTTCTTTTACTTAACACTTTCAGCATTTTTCATGTTTTCTATAATTATATGTTACAATGCTCAGAATAGGCTTGAAGAATTCTAAGAAAAACATTTCATATATTTAACAGTTCAGGGGAACTATGGGTAATTTCTTCCTCACCTTTTACTACATGGTTACCAAGTTGTGTCAAGCTAACTATTTCTCTAATTTTAAGCGGGCTGCTTTTAAATGCATAATTTTCGTGAACTCCTCGGCCTCTTCTCTGAATATAGAGAATGTGTAGGGAAAACTGGTTCCACCCTGGGACTCTTCCTGGAGCCCAGGCGCTTACAGTGAGAGACCTATCCCCACTCCCTTCAGACCAGTCCCAATTCCCCCACCTCCCCACTCTCCTGAAGGCCACACCCATCCCAGGACTCTACCCTCTCCCTATGTGCAATGCCAGCCTTAGAATTCTTCATTGCTCTCCTTCAGTCATTGCAGTCATTGCAGCAAGCACCAGGTTCATTAGTCTATCTCTACTGCTTTCATTATTCTTGACTGAAACAGCCACAAAGACAATCCATCCAACCATTTCCCTCCACATGAAGACCTTTTTCCTCATCTCTAGAATTAAACTTCAGACCTGAGAACTCAATTTTAAGCATTTCAGAATCTGAATCGCCCTCCCTACTTCTAGGTCACTACCTTCAGTATCACACAGCTCTCACTAAAGAACCGCTAAGCCACTAACTCTATCACTGCTTCAAAAGCCTTCCAATCTTACTTTCCCAGCACAGCCTCCACCTTGCTCCTTTCTCATTGTCAGTACTCACCTGACAAAAATGCCAAATCTATTCAGTCCAATTCTCTAACAATTCTCTAACTTTTACCAAGTAGCTAACGAAGGCTGGAGAAAACCCTGCAACGGTGTGGACTGTTTTCCCTTTAAATTCATGACCATCAACCCCCATGCGGCCTCCTCAGGGCTGCCAGGCAATCCCTCAGCTCCCCTGCACCGCAGAAGGCTCAACAGCTGACTGCAGTTGCCAGTCACGCCTCCTCCCTCCTAGTCTCCACAGGGCTACTCTTCATTCTTATCACTCTTCGGAGTGTGGTGTCTGTCATGTCAGCCAAGTACCATTCCCAGGAGCTGTTACTAGGGCCAATTATCCCTTCCAGAGGGAAATGCTTCTTCACAGGGCCTCTAACACAATGTGGCTCTGTTCTTTTCTCCTTACTCTACTCTACTTTGTTGCTCCTTGTTGCTGTCTCCTGTCCTCACCTCCCTCAGAGCTGTCCTCTGTCCTCTTCTCTCTTCCCACCCAATCTCATGGCTGTCAATATCATATGGGAGCTTATGAAGCCCAAATGTGTATCTTTCACTCCAACCCGGGCCCTACACTGCTCTGCTCATTTCACCCCAGCTACACAGCCCAGCAGACTCCTGCCTCAGAGCATTTTTTTTTTTAGGTCCGGCCATGGGGCCTGAACTCTGGGCCTGGGCGCTGTCCCTCAGCTCTTCAGCTCAAGGCTAGCACTCTACCACTTGAGCCACAGCGCCACTTCCGGCTTTTTTCTTTTTGCTTATGTGGTGCTGAGGAATCGAACCCAGGGCCTCATGCATGCAAGACAAGCGCTCTACCACTGAGCCACCTTCCCAGCCCTCAGAGCATTTATAGATGATAGCGATCACTAGGAATGCTCTTCCTCTAACAGATCCATGCCCTGCTCTTTCCACTCAGATCTGTTCAAATGTCACTGCATGCAGGGGACTTCTCGGGCCCTTCTGAGACACCACCTCCTACCCTGCTTCATAGCACTGCTCACCCACTGACATTACATTACTTATGTATTTGCATATTCACTTACTTCACTGGCTGTCACCCCCGTAATGCTGTCAGCTCCATGAAGATAAAGTCCTTGCCTATGTTGTTAAGTGCCTGGTACAGAGTGGACACCACAGTATTTGTTGAACAATTTTAAGTTAGATTACAGTTATCTATTCTTTCTAGAAGGTAGGATTATGAGACATTTCAATAGCTAAATTATACAGTTCAACAATGAATTTTTGTACAATTAGCCTGTATTACTTTGGTTATCTGATAAAAAGAACAAATAATACAAATGTTAAAAGCTTACCATTAAAAGAAATCCAATTATATAACACACATTACATATATATGTATATATAAAATAAAAATATCTACATTTTGGGGCTGAGAAGGTGGGTCAGTGGTAGAGCGCTTGCCTTGCATGCTCAAGGCCCTGGGTTCAATTCCTCAGCACCACATAAGCAAAAAGAAAAAAGCCAGAAGTGGTGCTGTGGCTCAAGTGGTAGACGCTAGCCTTGAGCTGAAGAGCTGAGGGACAGCGCCCAGGCCCAGAGTTCAGGCCCCACGACTAGACCCCCCCCCAAAAAAAAAATCTACATTTTGGTCAGTAAGATCTAAACAAAGATAACGAATAGGTTTTGCCACTGGAAGCTAAATGTTGGCTGTTTGCTAGCTGTGACTAGCACTATTTTGGAAGGAATAGTACCATATCAAGGGGTATTTTCCAAGTAAATGGGAGAAATGGGAGTAATGCATTCATACAGTTGGAAACTTTATACTGTTGGTTTGGTCTTACGGTTAGCTGACCACTACCAAGAATTCCATTTTTGAATACTCATACACCTCCTTGAAATTTCCACATAAGTATCTATTGAGAAATCCCAAAATTACAACCATTAAACAGAACTTCTGATCTGGAGTCAACTCTGAAAAACATTTCTCCTAGCCTTTTCTCTTTCAACAAAACCTCCTTCTTGAAGTGGCTAGAGCACTTGCCTTGAGCTAAAGAGCTCAAGGACAGCGCTCAGGTCCAAAGTTCAAGTCCCACAACCGACAAAAAAAAAAAAAGACAAGAATGGTCAATGAAATAAAGAAGGTGATCTTTAAAAGAAAAAACAAAAAACAGGGGCTAGGAAGGTGGCTCAGTGGTAGAGTGCTTACCTCACATTCATGAGGCCCTGGGTTCAATTCCTCAGCACCACATAAGCAGAAAAAGCTGGAAGTGGCACTGTGGCTCAAGTGGTAGAGCGCTAGCTTTTAGCTAAAGAGCTGAGGGACAGTACCCAGGCCCAGAGTTCAGCCCCATGATCGGACCCCCCATCCCCCCCCACACACACACACACAAAACTCCTTCAGGGCTGGGAAGTTGGCTCAGTGGTAGAGCGCTTGCCTTGCATACCTGAGGCCCTGGGTTCGATTCCTCAGCACCACATAAAGCAAAAAGAAAAAAAAAACCCGGAAGTGGCACTGTGGCTCAAGTGGTAGAGCGCTAGCCTTGAGCTGAAGAGCTGAGGGACAGCGCCCAGGCCCAGAGTTCAGGCCCCACGACCGGGCCCAGAAAAAAAAAAAAAAAAACTTCAATTCAGCCAGGTGAAATCTCTAGGAAGCATTGTGCTTTTCCTTGTTCATTCAGCCCTGACCATGCACTCATACCATGAGCAAATCTTGCTAGCTCTACTCAGAGACTTTGCTAACTTTATCCCTGTCTCCCTCTACATCCTAGGTTAGATTATTACCTTAGATCAAATGACCATGGCTTCTTACTTAGTCATGGTAATAACTTTCTACCTGCTCTGGTTGTATGTATAATCTTCCCCCCACTTTAGTAAAAAGGATTTTAAAAATATTGTCACTCCTTTATGATTTCCCACTGCAATGATTGGAAAATAAAATCCAAACTCTAAGCCCTGGGTGACTATTCCTGGCCTATTTCTCCAACTTTATCTCAGCAATTCTGGCCTCTTTTCTGTGCCAAAGTTGTTTTCAGTGCAAGAAGTTTATGCTGGCCTTTTAGACTAGAAATATTTTCTTTCATCAGGCTTTCCTGTGACATTTAGATCTCAGCTTAAAGACTCCTTCAAATGTAAAGTGACAACTTACATACCATCTCTTTATCCTATTTTAGCTTTGCACAAATGACTGATATTTGAATGGTTTATTTATTAATTTGATTCTCTATCTTTCCCGTATCATATAAGATTAAAACAGGAAGGATCTTGTCTATCTCAGACCCTGGCTAGAAATGTATACTTACTAATGTATTTGCTAGAAATGATTTGTGCATGTTTTTAAAAAATGGAATATATTTTGATTTTTTAAAAATCCTGTGTTGTATTCATTCATTATCTTTGTGACATAAATAAGTATAGAACTAAATAAATCTGTTACTTAGAACTTCAAGTAATTTGGAGATTGGTTAAAAAAGAAAAAACCACTTTTATTCTGATTCAAGGTTAGTGTGTCAACTTTTTTTTCCAGGCAGAATTAGATGATCACTGTTAAACAATGGAACGGTTTGCTTCAGAGAGCATGACAGAGGGGCTGGGAAGGTGGCTCAGTGGTAGAGTGCTTGCCTTGCATGCATGAGGCCCTGGGTTCAATTCCTCAGTACCACATAAGCAAAAAGGAAAAAGCCAGAAGTGGCGCTGTGGCTCAAGTGGTAGAGCGCTAGCCTTGGGCTGAGGGACAGCACCCAGGCCCAGAGTTCAGGCCCCACGACCGGACCCAAAAAAAAAAAAGAGTGAGCATGACAGAGGCAATTACCCTGACTCTCTGTATATGATAGGTGTGAAATGGTTGTACTTCACCTCACCTGGGAGAGAGAGAATTAGGAGATATTTCCTAAATAGGAACCATTTAAATTAAATCTGATCTGAAAGATTGAAAGGCTTGAGTTGGGGGGGGAAGAAGGGGTGAAGATGCATGAAATGTAACATGGTTTGGGACAGAGGAAACATGAGCAAAGCCTGGAAACTAGAGAACTCATACACACTTAGGGAACTGAAGAGCCAGAATTGAGAGCCTCAAGACTGACTTTATACTCAGGGGAATAGGCAAGAACTAATTTAAAGCAAGATCATTTTATATGTCACATACTCTTCATCAGAGAAATATCACCTGAGCCACTGGGAAAAGTCTAGAGGGAGAGAGATAGGTCAACTTGGAGGTTGTCAGTTATCCAAACAAGATATAATAGTGGTGACAAAGAAAAGTAAATGCTGAGATGCTACTCTTAAGAAGTATTAGACTAAGACTATAATACATAACAAAACAAATGAATACAAAAGGAGTCAAGCTTTCTAGAATATGAACCATCCATGCTGAACTTAGTCAATGGAGTAAGATTTCCAAGATGAAGAAAAGGCCTTCTAGCCTTTAGAAACACCTATAACAGAGGTGCTTCCTTGTACAAATAACATTAAGAAATTTAAAAGTCACCTAAATGTTTAAACTCTTTACTTTTGGGCCGAACCTTGAACCTCTCCATTTATGACTGGTTTTAACATTAGAATTTTATCACACTCTATTACAATCACCCTTCTCAACTATGAGCTATTAAAAAAAATAATATGACCTCTATTTGTCTTGGTTATCATTACAAAGAAAATTTTACTGAATAAAGTCATATGGAAAAATAAGAACACTCTGATTAAGACATACTATGCAAATTTCTAAGAAACTAAAGATAGTCAAATAAAGGAACACTTACAAATAATCTTATTATTCTTTCAAAAATATCCCAGGATAAAAGAAACTCCAATGAAACTAACTACATGATCAAATTCAGCAATTACGAGAATTTACACACCTACACACATACATACACAAACACACAAAACAGCATTGTGTCAGGCAATGACACGGTAAAGAGTTAAGAATAAGATGCACCTTCAAGAACCATTTCATTTTCGACATAACGACTTTTATATCTCATTGTTGCAACGGGTCCACCTGTATCCCTATTTAAACGATTTGTTTTTCCCCTTCCCCTCCACAAATTATACCAACATCAAATACAGTGAAAGCAGGGGTTATAGGGGAGCAGGGGGAGGGCGAGGAGGATTGGGTGGGGGGTGAGGGGGAGGATGGGAAGGGATGGGAAGGGGAAACAAAGGAGGCTACAATGCTTGATCAGAAATGTACTCATTATCTTGCCCTTCTGTACAATATTTTCACAATAAAAAATTTAAAAAAAGAACCATATCATCTCAATGAGGGGGAAGGCTGGACATAAATTTATCTCAGCAAAAACTTTTATGAGATTTCTGCAACATAATTGTGACTTTAAAAATAGTTCTAGTAGATAAGACTTTCTACTTGCATTTGATAATCTGAGAGATACCTATAGACATGGATATCTAGATTTAGATGTTAACTGTAACATTCTAACTGTAATTAATGCATTTTACATGTCCAATGCTTTACACTACAGTGTCAGATTTAAAAAAATGACTGCTAATTTGAATTATGATGAAAAACTTAACTACCAAATAGCAAAAAGGAATATCTACCTCCAAGAAAAAAATAAATGAGAAACACAGAAAAAATATTAAGATACAAGAGAATCTACTAAGAACTTCTTAAGGATCAAAGGGAAAACAATATCCTTGTTGGTATTTTAGACCTATAATTTAGGTCGTAGATTTACTGCCTCTCTCTGCCTTATAGTTGGAAGTAACACAGTGCAGCACTTACCTTACAACAATAAGCATGGCTATGAGGATTGAACAGATAGGATCTGCTATCATCAAACCAAAATTCTGCATCATGATAGCAGAAGCAATGACACCAATACTCCCAAGTGTATCTGCCAAGATGTGTAAAAATACACCTACGGGGAAAGCAGGACAGAAGTAAACATGGTATCTAACATCTGTGCAAATTAAAATGGCAGTATTTCCTAGAACTGTACTCAATTTCATATATAGAAAACGAGATATTGATTTGAAAAACCCCTAAGTATATACACTGCTTAATAGTTACATAACAAGACAATAACAATTTCAGAACCTAAATAATCTTTTCATTTATCAATCAACAGGGCTTTGAATCTAAATGGTAAGTTATATTTGCATTCCTTCCTTCTTTCTTCCTTCTTCCCTGCCTACTTCCTTTTTTCCCTCCCTCTCTTCTTCCCTCTTTCTCTCTCCCCCTTCTTGCCTCTGTTTCTTCTTTCATATTGTTGTTGAGATAGGATCTCATAATATAGTCCTACAGCCTCAGTGAGAATAGCTTGCTATGTAGCCCAGAATGACCTCAAATTTGCCATCCTCCTTTCTGAGCCTCCAGAATATTGATATTACAACATCTGGTATACTTGCTCTCAATAAATAGTAGTATTATCAAATGAAGTACAGAAACAACTTTTTTGTTGTTGTTGTTGTTTTTGTTTTGTTTTATTGTTGGTTGTGGGGCTTGAACTCTGAGCCTGGACGCTGTCCCTCAGCTCTTCAGCTCAAAGCTAGCATTCAACCACTTGAGCCACAGTGCCACTTCTGGCCTTTTCTGCTTATGTGGTGCTGAGGAATCAAACCTCAGGCCTTATGTATATATGTGAGGCAAAGCACTCTACCACTGAGCCACCTTTCCAGCCCAGAATCAAACTGTTTTTTACAATTCTTGTAAACGTTTGACTGAAAAAAGTACAAAAGTTAAATAAAATAATGTCTTTGGGGAAGTAATAGCATTCAACTAAAAAAAAAAAAAAAAAGCTCAAATTTGTAATTCCAAATATACAATACACATAGCACCCTCTGCTGGTGACTAAAATCATTACCATCTGGGACTAGAATTTCCTAAGGCCACTAAAGTTATTCTCCTAACAGCTTGTATAAAAGACAACAGGAGGCCATATTTAACTTCCTTTCCTATCACCTGTGATTTTCAAAAGTTAAAAAAAAAATTAGAACTAAATTATAGCTTTGACATAGCTGCATCTAAAATCATTATTTCAACTAAAACTGTTCTAAAACAATTCTGTAAATTTTATAAATGGAAAATAGTGTCTAGAAGACAAAATAAACCTCTTCAGGAAAACCTGGAAGCACCTCTTCCGGTTTTCTGGTGGTTAATTGGAGATAAGAATCTCACGGACTTTCCTGTGCAGTCTGGCTTTGAACTGTGATCCTCAGATCTCAGCCTCCTGAATAGCTAGGATTATAGGTGTGAGCCACCAGCACCCAGCTTGTACTTCACTTGTTAGCTCTAAACTTCCCCACAGAATAGGAACATATTGAATGTTATTGATGGGAGAAGAGTAATGATGCAACAACATCAAATGTATTAGCTCAGTGTTACTAGAGCCATGGGCCTGGATATTTATATACTAAATATGAGGAAAAAACCAAGGGACAAAGGAATATTGGCTGACTTACCTAATAGGGCATATAGAGAATAATCACTAAGGAGGCCAACACTTTAAAATGTAGATTATGTAATTTTCTTAAACATTTAAGACAACTAAAACTTATAGAACTGGATCCATACAATTATAAAATACACAAATAGCTTGTCTTACCTTGTAAAATCTGTCTACTGGGTCCTGTTGTTTCTTTTACAGAAGGACCATCTGTAGAGAATTAAGTTAAATTATTTTAAAATGTATTCAACTCTTGATTCAATTTGTTTTGCCATTCATTCAGAGTCCTTTTCATTTAAATGTATCATGAAGGATGTGTGACTATGTGGCCACATCAGACCTACAAAATTATTTTTAAAGTTTAGTAAAATAATTAATAGAGGTAAGTTTAGTAATGGTAATTTTTAAATGTATTTTGGAAATTACTGAATTAAGAAACTCTTTAAGAAGCATGAGAAACTCAAAACAGAATGCAAACTTGCTAGTAAAATATGTTCTTCTGCAATTGGAAAAGTCTGAGAAGATTCGATTTACTACTGACGTTGTAAGAGATCCAGGATAGGAACCAGGGTAACGAATACAGTGAACAAACAGTACTTTTCTAATAGTTTCTATGTGGATAGGGAACATCTTCTACACAGATGAGAGAAAAACTCTTGTTACAACCTTACCTTTATGAGAGAAAAGTGAAAAATACCATCATTTCCATACTTAAATGCAGTGAAAGTTACTAGACCTCTTTACACTGAAGCAGAAAACATCAGTAAACAAGCTAAAGATGAGCAACATTTTTGGTTAAGCAGGCGTGGGGAACTTGCAGGCCATCTAAGGCCCTTGAAGTCATGACAGGAGGGACACTGTGTTTCTCACTGGCTATGCATAGTCCATCTGCCTTTACTGATAATTGGTTATGGTTCATAATGATGTTATACATATATCCAAATGGCCTCTGGCAAGAAAAAGATTCCCCACCCAAGAAGGGATTATCAGGACAGACAAGGTTTTTGATAAGGACTAAGAATGCCTGCCTGTAGTCAATAGTTTTTCACTGATGGTACCAAAGAGCTGACCAGTAAAATCTCATCACTGCAGCACTGACAGAGCATGTACCTGGGTTCTGGAACATTATAAAAGAACTAGAAAAAAACATAAGACTGTACCATGCAATGGCATCAAAAGACAGCAACAAGTACAACTACTGTAAAAATTCAGTTCTCTATCAAGGCACACATTGCTGTCTATAGCTAGATCTAGATAAACTTCTTGACATCAGTATTTTGAAAGTGCTAGTCTATTATACTGGAAGTTATATAAAACAACCTAATTCGGGCTGGGAAGGTGGCTCAGTGGTAGAACACTTGCCTTGCATACATGAGGCCCTGGGTTCGATTCCTCAGCACCACATAAACAAAAAGAAAAGAGCCGGAAGTGGTGCAGTGGCTCAAGTGGTAGAGTACTAGCCTTGAGCTGAAGAGTGGAGGGACAGCGCCCAGGCCCAAATGGTTCAGGCCCCACAACTGGACCCAAAAAAGAAAAACGAAAACAAAACAAAAAAAAACCTAATTCCCAACTTTGCAAATCTAATCATCTTCTTAGTTACATATCTTATTTTTGGATTGGCAAAGTCACTGCTTTCTTTCTCTCAGGTACACAGCTAACCAGAAGTCCCTAGACACCTCCAGTCAAGTGCCAGAGTGTGGCAGAGCTGTGGACCAAGGTGTACATGAGCTGTAAGCCACTCCAAGGCTCCCAAGAATGTACAGCTTGGGGATCTACAGAGAAGGCTGTGTGAAACCAAGTGTGGGAATTCCATAGATGGGAAAGAGCCCAGATCCCCAGGTGCCATGAGGAACAGGTCCCACATTCTACTAACTCATTAAGAGCAATTAATACATCTTTCTGCTTACATTATTGAATTTGAGTGGCTTTATTTTATTTATTTATTCATTCATTTTTGAAGACAGCTTTACTCACAGTGCAGCATTCCAATAAATGTAGAGTTCATAGTATTTCCCAGTGAGACTATCTGTCTCTTCTGGATGAAAGGAAATCATGGCTCTATTACAGAGAGTCCCATGGTGCACTTACAGAAAACTGAAGGCAGAACCGCTAACAGCACAAATTTTAAGGACTGCAACCCCATGTTCAGACCCTAAATTTTCCATTACTGTGGTTTCTTTGTGCCCTAGTAATGAGATCAATAGCTTTATCTACCTCATTAGTCCATGAGGAAATTTTTTAAGTTAACACATGTAAAATACTTAGAATATTCCTGGCAACATATTGCACATTCAAAACATCTAGTAGGGAGGGAGGAAAAAACAAACACCTACTAATGATCAATATTGCTTATTAGAATGGTGGCTACTGGAATAGTTTCAGGCTATTATGAATGTTTATTTTTCAACAAATGCATATAAAATGATATTTGCTCCCAGTCTACATATGTGTGTGTATGTGTGTGTGTGCACACACGTGCGTAGTATTTGTGCTAAAAGTTAAACAGAGACTGGCTTTTCTAGTGATTTTTTTAAAAAAAGCAAAACAAAAACTTTCCTGTCTATATCTCTACCAAGTTATTCTAAAAATCAAAATCAGATATAAATCCTTTTTAAACTATAGGCTAAGCATCCTTTATCTAGAATTCAAGTTGCTGAAAAATCTGAGACTATTTAATATTCAAAGTTCAGCTTTTGAAGCATTTTAGAGTTTGTATTCAGGATGCTCAACTGGGAAAGCCTATACAAATACTCAAAAAAAAAAATCAGAAAGCATTCAGTGCACACTCATCCTGGGTTTGCTTAGTTAAGGGTTGAAAATGATCACAGCAAGACAGTAAAAATAGCACATAAAGGATATATACACAGTAATAAACACAATGTTTAATGAATTGATCTATATGCCAGGACTAGGCTAGAATCGTGTTAAAACAAAGATCAATAAGACATAGTTCTTATTTTCAAGAAACGTGTAGTCTTTTTAAGGAGAAAGACAATGCAAACTAATTTCACTAATTTATGACTTCTTTGTCCTTTCAACTTCAATTCTATGTTGAATGTCATCAACAATGAGTTGAAATTCCCTTGAGGCTGGTTCTAGAGTTATATAATCATGCTATGTTGCACATTTTGGAAGCATTCCACTAAATCCAAGAACTGTTCAGAGTTTGGTTAAGGAGTAAAGTATTCCACACATAAAAGGGACCCAAATTCTAGTTCATCAAATTCAAAAGCAGAATTTTCTAAAACCGACTGGCCTGAGAATACCTAAAGGATAGACTGATTCTTCTGTCTTTTAGCTATACAGAATCTTACTACCTTGCATAGCTCAAGAAGTACAAAAAAAGCCCAGGGCAACATAAAAGGCACCACTTGAAATGATGATAGTCAGCAAATCCTTTCATAGGCAACGTAGTTTCTAATTCTTAGCTTTCAATACAATGTAGCCATTAGTTACTGGAAGTCTCAATTAATCAATCTCCTTAAAAAGTTTGATGATAGATCACTAAACTTGTGGAACATAATGTTGAAGGTATTCAAAGAATTGACTGAAACTGCTGGAACAGTAGAAAGCTTAGTATTTTATTTGTAATGGTGAAAAACTGATGTCAAAATCTGTTTTTTAGGCCAATGAGTATTATTTATTTATAAAATATTTTTTAAAAATCTAATTATTATACATATACCTAATTGTTATATATATATATATATATAAATATATATATATATATATATTTCAAATTAAATGTTGTCTTTTATGGCTAATATCCATATATAAAAATCTGAGACAGAATTATTTTGACAGACTTTGTAGTTCGGCTAATTACAAATATACTCTATTATTATAAAACTCTGCAATAAACTAAGAGTTAAAGGAGAAACAGGATGGAGGATCTTTAATTGCTTCTATGGTTTTGAATAGGTGATAGTGGCTCTCAAATCACTAAGGCAGAGTCCACACAATGATGTAGAACTTTCATTCTAACGTATCATATATGGTATACCAAAAAAAAGATTCTTTAAAAATACATAAACATCCAAATGGATCAAAGACCTTGAACTCAAAGCAGACACTCTGAAAACATTACAGGATGGAATAGGAGAAACCCTAGGTCTCCTTGGCTCAGGTCGAAATTTTCTGAATAGAGACCCGGAAGCACAACAAATCAAAGAAAGGTTGGACAAATGGGATTGCATAAGATTGCAGAGCTTCTGCAGGGCAAATGACATAGCTGGCAAGATCAATAGAAAACCCACCGATTGGGAGAAGATCTTTACTAGCCATACAACGGACAAGGGTCTCATATCTAAAATATACTTGGAACTCAAAAAATTAAACCACCCAACAACAAATCCTCAAAGAAACAACTGCCCAATAAATAAGTGGGCGAAAGACTTAAAGAGAAGCTTCTCTGAAGAAGAAAGAAGGATGGCCAATAGACACATGAAGAAATGTTCAACATCCCTAGCCATAAAAGAAATGCAAATCAAAACAACATTGAGATATCACCTCACTCCAGTTAGAACAGCAAAAATCAAGAACTCTAACAACAACAGATGCTGGAGGGGATGTGGACAGAAAGGAACCTTACTCCATTGTTGGTGGGAATGTAAACTTGTTCAACCACTTTGGAAAGCAGTATGGAGGTTCCTCAAAAGACTTCACATAGATCTCCCCTATGATCCAGCAATCCCACTTTTGGGCATTTACCCAAATGTTTACAAACAAGACCACACTAAAGCTACCAGCACAACTATGTTTATTGCAGCATTATTTACCATAGCTAAGATATGGAACCAACCCAGATGCCCCTCAGTAGATGAATGGATCAAGAAAATGTGGTATATATACACAATGGAATTCTATGCCTCCATCAGAAAGAATGACATTTCCCCATTTGTTAGGAAATGGAAAGGTTTGGAAAAAATTATATTAAGTGAAGTAAGCCAGGCCCAAAGAAGCATAGGTCCCATGGTTTCCCTTATTTGCAATATCTAGTATAGGTATGAGTCAAGTGGAAAAGGTCAGATAATGTGATGCTAGGAAAATGAACCCTTAAATATGTATTTTAATGTTTTCGTTTCTTTCATGCATGTATTTCTAATGCATTTATAAGATTATTTCTTTGTTGCTTTGTATGTCCCTCCCCCACAGTGTAACCCCCGTTTTCACTATATTTGATGTCAGTATAACATGTGGAGTAGATGGGGACAAACAAGTCGTTTAAGGATTCAGGTGGACCTGTTGCAACAATGAGAAGTACAAAATGTCATGTCAAAACCAGCATTACAATGCCGGTGTGGGGGGGGGAGGGGGGTATAATTGGGTGGGGGGAGGGGGGTAAAATTGGGTGGGGGGAGGGGGGAGGCGGGGAAGGGAAGTGAAGGGTAAACAAAGGAGGAGGCTGCAATGCTTGGTAAGAAATGTATCCATTATCCTGCCCATGTAATTGTAGCCCCTTTGTACAGTATGTTCTCAAATAAAATAAAATACAATTTAAAAAAAAAAAAAAAAAAAAAAAAAAAAAAAAAAAAAAAAAGATCTTAAAAAAAAAAAAAAAAAAAAAAAAAAAAAAAATACATAAACAATCTTTTTTCTTTGTGCCAGTCCTAGGGCTTTGACTCAGGGTCTCAGCACTGTCCCTGAGCCTCTTTGTGCTCAGAGCTAGCACTCTATCACTTGAGCCACAGCACCACTTCCAGCTTTTTCTAGGTAGTTTATTGGAGATAAGAGTCTGATGGACTTTTCTGCCCAGGATGACTTTGAACCATGATTCCCAGATCTCAGCTTCCTGAGTAGCTAGGATTATAG
Source organism: Dipodomys merriami (assembly GCF_024711535.1). NCBI lineage: Eukaryota > Metazoa > Chordata > Mammalia > Rodentia > Heteromyidae > Dipodomys > Dipodomys merriami. The sequence goes on from NW_027205215.1 coordinate 97,609, forward strand.
GTATGAGCCACTGGCACCCGGCTTTGCATGAAGAATTTTTTAAAGTTGTTTTCTCTTTTGTTTTGTCACCACAGTGCAAAGTTTAACAAATTCACCATCTTGAATATACAATTTTTTTTAAGAAATCAATGTAAGAATGTGTAAGAGAAATGTAATTTTCAGAGTTAATCTGGAATGATGCATGAGTGAAAAGTTGGAAAAGCAAGCTTTCAACGCATACTAGTGCAATTATTATGAACAAGCAAATTTTAGAGACTAAAACAGGAAATGAGCAAACACAGACCAACAGAATTACAAGCAAACTACATAGCTACAAAGCTAATCAAACAAACATAAGGAAAACAAAATTACCTGATTAAAAAATGGCCAAAGGAACTGAACAGACATTTCTCCAAAGAGGACATACAAATGGTCAAAGAGGTATATGAAAAGGTGTTCAACATCACTAATCCCCAGGGAAATTCAAATCAAAACCTCAATGAGGTATCATCTCACACCTGGCAGGATGGCTAGTATCAAAAAAACAAAACAAGACAAGTATTGACAAGCATGTGGAGAAAAGGAGGAATCCTTGTACTACACACTGCAAGCAGGAATGTTAACTGATTCAGACACTATGGAAAACAGTATGGACATGCCTCAAAAAAATTAAAATCTGCCACACCATCAGCAATCTCATTCCTGGGTAAGATGCAAAGGAACTGTAATCAGGATCTGTAAGAGATACCTGTGCTTCCTTGTTTAATGCAGCATTGTTTACCATGACTGAGACATGCAGGCAACCTACATGTACCCCAAAAGACGAATGGACAAAAATTTTAAAAAGGTGGTATCTACATACAGCTGAGTATTATTCAGCCTTAGAAAAAGAAATCCTGCCATTTGTGACAACATGGATAAACGCGAAGGACATGTTAAATCATGAATAAACTAGACACACAGAACAATAAACAGTACATGATATCATTTTTATGAAGAATCTATGTCAAATCGTGCAGAAACTGACAGTAGAAGAGTGTTTGCCATGGGCTGGAGGGAGGTGGAGATAAGGAAGGACTGGCACAGGGTACAAAGCTGCTTGAAAGTCGACAACACAGAACCTCTCCTCATATGCAAAGGGTTTGGCAGCACTCACCGTGAGAATGGAAGTGACCGTGACCATGAGTATGGTCATGGCTGTGTGCAGCACCGTGCTTCATCTCATGACTATGGCAATGATCTCCATGGCCTTGGGCCGGGTCGAGAGCACCGTTAAAGAGGGAATGACTGTGCCCATGGCCTAGGAAACAAAGAGCATCAGAAGAGAAAGTACGTAAAAATGCATGGATGATTACAGTAAGATGCTCTAAATCTAGGTTCAATGCAATGAAAATTTACTGGGAGAAAGTGTTACAGATTTCTTCAAACCATTCTGCGTTCCTACTATGGAGTACAAGAATAAGTTCTATATTGGAGGATCAAATTAGTATTACATTATGTAAAAAGATGACTATAGAAATTACCTTCCAAAATGGTGAAAAGGAGACCTTGGTCAACCAACTATTGTTCAAAACAAAAATATAGCAGAAACAACTAAAAACTAATCGTTTCAGAAACTCTGGCAACTAATAATACCACAAAATAAATGGAAAAATATTTAAAGACACTACTGAACCTTGTTGAGGCAACAGTCTCAGGCAAGAGGAGGGGAAGGGAACAGGGGAAGGAAGAGGAAGAGAAAGGAGGGGAGGGGTAAAGAGGAGGAAGGGAGGGAAAGGTATTTGAATTAGGGGCTAGTGGTTCATGCTTGTAATTCTAGCTACTCAGGAGGGTGAGATTTGAGAATTGCAGTTCAAAGAGTCTGGGAAGGGAAGTCCATGAGACTTTATCTCCAATTAACCAGCAAAGAGAAGGCCCTGAGTTCATGCCCCAATACTGACACAAAGAAACAATGGCTGGAAAATACTCCAATTTGACTCACATCTCAAAGCACTATTGTCAAACCCTAGAAAGTCAAACACAAAGAAAAAAACACAGCAACAGAAAGATAACAGTACAAAGAAACTACAATAAGATTCTAGCCTCTAAAAGAACCCACAGAAGCTAGAAAGCAATGGAAGCTTACTAAAATTTTGGAGAGGGGAAAAAAAAACTCAATTATGAATTTTATATTCTATTACATACTCTCCTTTAAAATAAAGGAGATTAAAACATTCCAGATGAACAAAAACCTATCCCTTGAAAATAATAGTCTTTCATAGTGAAATGAAAGGATACTACATAGTACCTCAAACCCATAACAAACAAAGAAGCAATGGCAAATATAACTACAATGATAAGAAGGAGAAGTTAGATATATTTACATAATTTTATTTGTAACTCTTCTAGTATCTGCTTTAAAAGGCAGTTGCATAAATCAGTAATTGCTAACTGTGTTAATGGGTCTATAAAATAAATATGTATTTTGATATAATAAAGAGCAAGGAGACATACATATATTGGGGCAAAGTTATTCTGAATTAATTTTAGTGAATAATAAATTAACTTTGTTATCCTCAGAAGAGCCTTAAGAAAGCAAAGAGACAATTAATAAATGGTAACGGAAAATCTGCTTATTCATGGTGTGCAAAAAAAGTTAAGGCTTAGCTTGCTCATTAAGAATGAACTATCAGGGGCTGGGAAGGTGGCTCAATGGTAGAGTGCTTGCTTGCATGCATGAGGCCCTGGGTTTGATTCCTCAGCATCACATAAGCAAAAAGAAAAAAGCCGGAAGTGGCGCTGTGGCAAGTAGTAGAGCGCTAGCCTTGAGCTGAAGAGCTGAGGGACAGCACCCAGGCCCAGAATTCAGGCCCCACGACCAGACCCCCCCCCCCAAAAAAAAGAATGAACTGTAAGTAGTGGGGAAAAAAAAACAGGAAGAAAATTTTAAAACCCCATCAAATGAAAAGAATCAAAATTTAAGAGATTGTGTTTATGTCCTGGGAATAACAAATGCCTTAAAAAAGCATAAAATATATTTTAAAAAACTTTTAAGACAAAACTAAACTACTTTCAAAGTACAAACCCCTAAATATTTAGACAAGCTATATAATAGCAAAAGATTTGCAACATATAAAACACAAAGCATGAGAGTTGTAAAAATACTTATATAATAAATGGATTGAAAAGACAATAGACCCTAGCAAAAAACATTGTAGAAAATTCTAGAAGACTAGCCTGAAAGAACATGCCAGAAAGATATTCAGCTTCACTGATGATCAGAGAAATTTGAAATAAAATTAGAAAACATTTTTATCTAATTATTAGCAAAACTGTATTAAATTTGCAATGTTAAATATTGACATGGGTGGAGAATTAGTCAATTCACTTCTTGGAGTACATGTGAATTATAGACATTTCAGTAGGCAATTTGCAAATGCCCATTAAAAAGAAAATGTTTACAAAAATACTATATTTGACCAATTTTGCTTAGAGATTTCAGGGTAGCATAAGGTACTCAAAGAACTTTCTGCAATAAGGAAATGCTCTCTATCTGCACTGTCCATACAGTAGCGTCCTGTGGTTATTGAACACTTAAATGTCACAAGTAAAATAATTTGTGACTTAAATGTCACAAGTGAGGAGGTAAAGTTTTTATTTTCATTTCAATTAACTAGAAGTAAATATAAATAGTTCCATGTGATTAACAGGTACAATAAGCATATAGATAGATAGATAGATAGATAGATAGATAGATAGATAGATAGATAGATAGATAGATAGATATGGAAAAACACTTGTATTATGTTCACAGGCATACTTTATATGGATTTAGTGACCTGAATCCATCCATTTTTAACCATGGTTAAAAATATCGAAGTGAACCACACCAGGAAGTTTTATATACCTCTTAACTAGACAAAATGGAATAACTATACACAAAATAGCAGGATCTCAACAACACACTATATGGTATATTTGTCTCACACTAAATTTTTAGTGACTAGATTCGTTCTGTATTTCCTGAATACTTGGTTTTGTAGGAATGGTATCTCTTCTGGAGAGAAAAGCTGCAGATACCTAGAGGGATCCCAGCAAAATCATCATGGTTCAGAGAAAAGACTGGGGTCTTAGAAACTTCTAAAAAGTCTTTTAACACACTGCATTTGTTATTAAAAATCAATATATGGTTAAACTTTCACAGTGATCAATTTCTCTAAAGCAAGTAATCAGGACAGAAGAAGAAAGGGTTCTACAGAAGAGAAAGGGTTCTACCCACCATACCTGAGCCATGAGAATGTCCGTGACCTCCATGCTTAAAAACAAATATTCCTATGAGATTTACCACGAACCCAAGAATTGAAACAAGCAGCAGTCTCTCGTGGTGAACATCTGGAGGAGCTAAGGCTCTCTGGCAAATACATAAAACAGATACAACAGCATCAATATAATCTCTGATGGATCAACTGATAAAAACATAAGGCAATATTACAAACTTTAATCATTTCAGATTTAAATGTATTCAAAGATAACTGACAAAAGATTTGGAGAAATAAAACTAGTGCTCACAGACTTTAGAAAAAGTAACAATTGTTCTTAGAGAAAGAAAAGTATTTACAAGTGTGACTATTTGGCTATAAACTTGTTCCACTTTGCTATCATCAAATGTTGCCCTTTGTAAATGCACTAAACCTTAACATTTTCTTTATTATTAAAATCAACACTAAATATTAAATATTAAAGGTCTGCTAGAAAAGCTCTTAAGATCTATGTGAGCTGAGAAGTTCCCCCCTGACCTCACTACCCAGGTTAGACCTTTATTTCTAAGGTGTCGAAGACAGTCATTTCACCCTTTCCACTGCAGGAAGTTTCACATCTATTTTAATTTTTTCAATGGTTTGTAAGCTCCTGTGGTACACACATAATACTTTGTCTTCTCCAAGACTGTCCTCAACAAATAGTGGTAGTTGAAAAGAGCTCTATTTCATGCCTTCAGTGAATAAACATTTTCATTAGAGAATTTGCTGACTCTAATCACTATCTACTATACCTCAACTCCTTCTGAGAAAATGAAAAAAGCAGTGAAGATCAGAAATAGGCCATTGACAAAGCCAGCCAAGACTTCCGCTCTCACATACCTAGAGAAGCAAAGAGAAACAAATGAACCATTTCTTTAAAGTAAAATCATGCATTTATCTATTTTAGACATCTAAACCATATCCAATAGTTATAAGTGCCAGCAAAGTCCTCACATTCATAGACGGGTCCATTTTCTTTTACATACACTGAGGGAATTAGTGAGAATGAATTATGGATTATGTTTAATAGCAGAACAGCACAAAACACCAGATGTCTACAAGCAAAGACCTTCTTAGAGTAAGTAGGTTTAGAAAGACCATTCAGAGAAAGGTAAATCTCAAGGTGCCACTGGAGAAACAGGAACGGAATGAGTGGGCAAAGGAAGAAGAATCCAAAGATAAAACAATGGAAGAAACGGGCTAGAAATAAGAGACTTTCAGAACTTACTTACTTACTGCTTTCCCAAGAACTCCTTAAGTGTTCTGCTCTGTACCTTTCAGCGTTTAAATCTTCAGAAAGGAGAGCTTTACTCTCAAGTAAAAGTAACCTGAATTATCCCAGGGACAACTTGAGATTTATAGTCTTTTTATTAATTCTCAAAGATTAATAAATTTAGCAAAAATCGTAAATTATCTATAAAATTAATTTTAGCTTTACATAATTCTTATTGAATTCTTTTTTAAAATACCTCGTCTTTTCCCGTGAACTCCTGAACCTTTCTGCTTCCTACCTGTGTGAGGTATTGAAGAAAGACTTGATTTTCCCACAAGGTATATTGGCTTAAAGTCAGAGAAACAACTTTAGCTTAATATTTATTTTTATGTGTTCAAACTTTACCCAAAGTGTGCTAGCGTCACTTAATCACTCTTGTCCTAAACATGAGCATCAAAACTGATTTTACAGGCCAGGTGTGGTGGTTCATACCTATAATCTTGTAATCAATACCTGTAACCCCAGCACTTGGGAGGTCAAAACAGGAAGATTACTAGTTCAAGACTAGCATGGGCAGGGATGGGGGGGGGCACTGAGAGAGGTTTTGCTAGTTTTCTAGGTCAACTTCTAAATAATGTAATTTTTATTGTAAATGGGGGTGGGAGGGAGAACTTGAACTCAGGGCCTGAACACTGTCCCTGGACTTTTGTGCTCAAAACTAGCACTCCACCACTTGAGCACAGCTCCACTGAGGGCTTTTTTGGTGGTTAATTAGAGATAAAACTCTCACAGACTTTCCTGCCCCAGCTGGCTTCACACCTTGATCTTTAGATCTCAACCTCTTGAGTAGAATCATAGGAATGACTCACTGGCTCCTGGCTATAAAAATGTTTCTAAAAGTGAAATGAACAACTAATTTTTTTTGAGAGAGATTGCCCTGCGTAAAGACATTCTTAGGCTGGACTTGAACTCCCTATGGGGCTCACGCCTCAGTCACTAGAGTGCTGGGACCACAGGCGTGTATGCCTGGTGAGAACAAACTGTTCTTTATTTTTTTGTTATTATCATACAGGTGATGTACAGAGAGGTTACCATTATATAAGGCAGGTAATGAGTACTTTTTTTTTTTTTTGGGGGGGGGGGGTCCAGTCATGGTCCTGAACTCTGGGCCTGGGTGCTATCCCTCAGCTCTTCAGCTCAAGGCTAGCAATCTACCACTTGAGCCACAGCACCACTTCCGGCTTTTTTCTTTTTGCTTATGTGGTGCTGAGGAATCGAACCCAGGGCCTCATGCATGCAAGGCAAGCACTCTACCACTGAGCCACCTTCCCAGCCCCGTAAGTACATTTCTTTTTGGACAATGTCACCCCTTCCCTCACTGTCTCCCAGTTTATCCCTCCTGACTTGACCCACAAGTTGTATGGTTAATTTTCAATAGAACATACTTTTTAAATGTATCCTATTTGTTTTGTTAATCCTTTTAAGTATATTTCAACATAATCTGTATTTCTCTACTCAGAAATAATGCATATTTTTATCTTCTAACAGATAAATTAATAGGTTACTGCAAAGCATATTGTTTTTCTACAGAAAAGTTCATTTAGGTTCAAATAATTTGTCAATTTCTACAACTTTCACTTATGAGGAATTTAGTTAATAACAGGATTTACTGTTCAAAAAAAAGCCCCCACGTTTTCTACTAGTCTACCCCTCATCTTGTAGGTAGTGCTGAATTGAAAGCCTTCAGACCTTAAGATCACTAACTTTCAAGATCAAAGGCAAAATTTTTTTTTGCTAACTTTTTGTTCTAGTTCCTAGATTAGTAGTGTTCTCTCCATAAATTCTGATAAATTCTTAGACTCCTGGCTTTATTAAATTAATACATTTGTCATACTTGATTGTTGACTTAAAATGACAAGCTTTTGAAAACTAGACATGATTGCAAAGTCTTGAACAGAGCAAATATTAGAACTAAGCCATATTCATTTGCAAAAAGTGTTACAGCCTAATTATGGCTGATGTTTAAATTCTTCCTCCAGGTTCAAAATAAGACATGTATGTACACATACATGTATGAGCATCTATACACGCACCTAGCTACCTACTATATATGGCTTTGCTTTTCAAAAGTTAAAAGTGTGACAAAACAGAGATAACTTTGTATAACTAGCAGTCTTGGCCTGTTCTCCAAGCCCCCTGCTGTTTCTTCTACTGCAGTTGCTCTTCTATTATGAGCATCTTGAACTGGAGCTTATACCTATGCTCAGCCCATTTAGTATTGCACATGTGTGCATGCGTACACATGTGGACATGTATATATATATATATATGTGTGTGTGTGTGTGTGTGTGTGTGCATGGGGGGGGGGGGTGATGCACACACTGGAACAGGGGTCTAAACTCGGGGCCTGGACATTTTCCTTAGCTTTTTTACTTCAAGCTGTGGGAATTGATAGGTATACAGGATCTTCTATTTTATACTACAAGACAGTAAAATAGGTTCTTTTGTCTAACTTTTTATTTTACAAATTACCATATCCCTTTGGGTAACTAGAACGGGGAATTGACACAGAATTTCATTTCTCTCTTTTAGACTTTGTCACAATGGAAGCTGTTACAGGATTTTTGCAGAACTCTTTTCCTATCAAACTACAAGTTTCTTCAAGGCAGGAGTCTTGTGTGTTTGTGTTTGTGGGTGTGTGTATGTGTGCACTCGCGCATGCACACATGCATGCATACTAAAGAACAAAATCAAAGCTGGTGAGGAAAAGGAATATGAGTAAAAGAGAAGCCAGGCACAGTGGCTCACACATGTAATCCTAGCAACTTGGAAGGCTCGTATCAGGAGGATCTTGGTTCAAGGCCAGTCAAATAAAAAAGTTCTGAAAACCCTATCTCAATGAAGAAAAAGACAGTGCAGAAGCATGTGTCTGTCATCCCAGCTATGCAGGAAGTATAACAGGAGGACTGTGGTCCAGGCTAGCTTAGACCAAAAAAAAAAAAAAAAGAAAGGAAAGAAATCCTATTTGAAAAATAGTATTAGCAAAAGGGCTTGGGGTATGTGGCTCAGGGAATAGTGTGGCTGTCTAGCAAGCAGAAGGCCCTGAGTTCAAACTTCTAGTATCAATACCAAAAACAAACGAACAAAAAAAACAGACCAAAGGGCTTAAGAGACAACATATGTAGGAATATGAATATGGCAGAAGGGGGACTGAGAAAAACTACACGGAAAAGGGGGAGGGTGAATAAATGAAATATTGACTGGGAAAGTAAGAGAAAAGACATGAAGCAGAAAAGGTTTAGGAACGAGAACTGGAAACAGCCTGAGAGACACAATGGTAAACTGTAGAGGAAAAGAAGAGGGAGAAAGAAATAATAAAGAAAAGGTATTCAGTGAGAAGAAGGAGAGAGAGGGAGAGAGGAGAAGAGAGAAAGAGGAATCATGAATGCAGAGAAGAAAGGGGAGAGGAAAAGAGGGAGGGAAAAAAGGAGAGAAGAATGGGAGAAAAGGGAGGGAGAATTCAGAAGATGAAAGACAATGTGCATGAAGACAGGAACAAGAGAAAAAAAGCCTACCCTCCTCAAGCAAAATAATATAGGTAGAAATAAAATACTATAGATAATGTAATATACTATAACTCTCAATTCTTTATTCTTTGAAAACAGGCAAAACAATCCATGAAGGTAAGAAAGGGAGGTGAGTAGAAAGGAACAACAGAAGACCTGAGCAGGGCTACAAGGGTTCAGATAGGTTCAAATTATAAAGACTTATTGATCTTAAGATCTATGAAGAAAAAAAGATCTGTTCCAGTCTTACCCATAGGAGAAAGCATCATTGTCTCTCCATTTTGAAATGACAGAAGCTGCTAATCCAGCCAAAATGGCAGTGCTATCGAAAAACATGTGGAAAGAGTCGGAGATCAGGCCTAAGCTGCAAAAGACAAACACATCAGCTGATTATAATACAAACAAAACAGCAGGCCTGCTTCTCTAAAATTCTACGGTCCAGTCCCTGTTTGTGAGAAATTAATTACCTACAAAAAAACCACATTTAATTATGACATAGAAGAGGGATATCACTCCACACAAGGAAAAGCTGCAGCAGAGAGGAGAGGAAACGAAAACCATCTGTTGCTGGGCAAAAGGTAGGAATCTACCCCCTGGTCATCACTGGTAAAGGTCAGCCACCTCTAAGAAAGAGGTAGCCATAGGCTAGGCAGAGCCATAGCCATAGGCTAGTGGGGGTAAGGCTAAACCCTACTCAGGCCCAGGATATTACACAATGCAAGGCCCAAGTTGGCTGTTATTAGATGTCCTGCTCCTCTCTATCGATACCAGGCTATGGAGGGAAGATGAGAGGGAGAAGGGGTTAGATGAGGTACATGAACGCCTTCCTGAGAGGCCATGAGATGCCTCTGCCAAGCTATTATGCAGGGCTCACAGGGTGTTAATGGGGCTTGAACTCAGATGCAGGACACAGTCCCTGAGCTCTTTTGCTCAAGGCTAGTGTGCTCTACCACTTTGAGCCACAGCTCCACTTGTATTTTTTGAGTGGTTAATTGGAGATAAGAGTCTCAGGGAGACTTTTCTACCTGGGCTGGCTTTGAACCACAATCCTCAGATCTCAGTCTCCTGAGTACCTAGGATTGCAGGCATGAGCCACCAGCATTCAGTCCTTGAACTTTATTTCTCTACAATGAAGATGAAGACAGAAATGACTAAAACAAAAGATTTTGGTGAGAAATGTAAGGAACTTTAAGGAAATGTAAGGAACTTAAAAGCTAACTTGCCCTATAAACAGAGATAATTCAGTCACACACAAAAAAATAATGAATTATTGAAAGCAACCAAAGGAACTGAAAATTGTGGTCTCTAAATAACATAAAAAGCCAGATTATGAGCTGGATGCTGGTGGCTCATGCCTGTAATTCTAGCTACTCAGGAGGCTAAGATCTGAGGATCAAGGTTCAAAGCCAGCCTAGGCAGGAAAGTCTCTGAGAATCTTATCTCCAGCTGGAAGTGGAGCTGTGGCTAAAATGGTAGAGCACCAGTCTTGAGCACAAAAGCTTAGGGACAAGGTTAAAACCCTAAGTTCAAGTGTTAGGACTGGCACAAAAGGAAATGAGAAGGAAGAAGCAGAACAGGAGGAAGAGGAGGAAGAAAAGCAGCCAGATTATGAAAAGGTCAGAATAATTTCTCAATGTGCCTCATATCACTGATAAAAATTTAAATGGGGAATAAGTGATTGTGGATATTAAAGTTCATATACAGGAAGTGGCGCTGTGGCTCAAGCGGTAGTTCACTCTCCTTGAGCTGAAGAGCACAGGGACAGCCCAAGTCCAGAATTCAAGCCCCATGACCAACCAAAAAAAAAAAGAAAGTTCATATACATAAGCATAAAAAGACAAATAGCTGCTAAGTGATTATGGTAAGACCAATAACAGGATTACATTTCAAATCTGAAGGATTTGAACACAATGAAAGGATAAACTGGAAGGGTACAACAGAACCAGTCACTCAAAGGCAAAAGAGCCAATCATCTAAGGACAGAAGAACTAGTTACCTATCATTGCTATTTTCCTTATGCAATGGCATCTGTTGACAAATGACATGGAAAGTAATAGTTTTAGTACTTTTCTTACTTGTGCCCTATATATAAGAAATTAGGTATATTCACCTAACTTTCCAGGAAAGAGATTGTTTAAGCACTTCAGATATGAATTCCTTGAACAAAATACTTCACAACATGATTTATTCTGAGGTAATAAATCCACCATGAAATATAATGCATTACTATACAAAGAAACTAAAGCAAATGTATAGATATAACAATATAACCAAGATACAACTAGAAGATATACCAAAAATAGGACATAATTTAGAGGAAAATGTAAAATATATTAAAATATATTATAAATATTGCATATTCATAATTAAAATACAAGTATTTAAGTATGAGTTAGACTATAGTACTTTCAACCTGTAAAATACATTGAATGGTGCTAATTATGGAATTAAAAAAATCAATGTGTGACTACAGATTCTATACACACACACATACACACACACATGCGTGCGCGTTTCCTGGGTATTCAAAATGTTCAAAATGGTTTCAAAGTGTGAAGAATGGCAGTTTAAGGCAAGTCCTTGAAGAAAAATTAATGAGACTCCATTTCTAAAATAACCAGCAAAAAGCCCAGATAGGGGGTTGGTTCGAGTGGTGGAGTGCCAACCAGAGCAAACTGAGTAAAAAAGTATGAAAATATATAAAAACTGACTTGTGCCAATGTACCTTTTACAGCCAACTAATGGCAAAACTACCTTTTTAAACTAATATTTTTAATAAAAATGAACTGACAGTTGAGCTAAAAAGCTCACTTTTGCACTTTTAAGACTATGAATGTCTCAAAAGCCAGTGATATCATCTATCATTGTACAATCTCAATAGAAATAAATGTCAGAGATAGCCATCTTCTCTGAAAACAGAACTGAATGGGCAGAAACTAAGTCTGTTTAATTATTAGAAATCAAACCATAAACATTATAGTTTTGGAATCTGGTCTCCACGGTCTATTTCACCCTGAAGCTTTGAATAATATCCTGAGTGTTCTCTTTCATTACATTTTTTTGTAGGTGTGGTGGGAAACCTAGAACAGCATGTAGGCTAAATGAGTGCTTTACACTGGGCTGCAGCACCAGCCTTTTAAAAAACAAACAACAACAACAACAAAAAAAACCCTTGTGCTAGGCATATGCTCTACCATCTCAGCCATACCTTCAGCCTTTTTTTGCTTTAGTTATTTTCAGACAGGGTTTCATGCTTTTGCCCAGTCAGACCTCAATTCTCCTTCTGCTAAAGAGTACAGACACATACCAGCAAGTCAATTTTATTGCAGAGATGGAACTGATCTCTATGTAAGTTTTGCCCATGCTGGTCTAGAACCAATATTCCTCCATCTCCACCTCCAGAGTAGCTGGGATTATAGGCATGACCCACCATGCCTGATCCTTTCATTCGATTTTTTTTTTTAGCTATGTAAGATCTAAAGATGGTGTTAGTACAGCTAAATGTGTGGTATTAGCAGAACAGCTTCACAAAACCTTAAGTACTTACACAGCAAATACTTCATTTCCATACTTATACTGAATTTACTTCTTCCCAAAGCAGTTTCAAAAGCAGTAACAAAATCAATGCCTATACTAGAAATCAACTCAAAAGACGTTTTTAGAAAATTCTATGGGATTCTACCATTATAATTGAGGCCAGAGAAAAATCACGAGACAGTTTCAGAAGGAAAGTTAAGAGAATAACCTCCATTTTCTCAGCTATTTGGTTATTCTTTAGAAATAAACAAATAAACCAAAATCCACGTTTAGAATCAAAGGTTATTCAAAGACCTAGCCACCAACTGAACCGAGCATCTCAGATAGGCCAACACAGACATCCAAAATGCCACTCCCACAGAGAGACATCTGAGGGCTCTCCCAATGAATTCCCAGTGCGCTAGACTCAGGCGGTGTGGGGAGCTGGCTTTATACATACGCCAAGATGAGGAAGCGGAGGAAAGAGGAAGCACTCGACAGGCCTTGATCCTCACAGATGTAACCCAGCCGGATGGGTGCGGGTGGTAGGAGACAGCTCCAGCAGCAGAGGTGGTGCCAAAGGTAAGCCCGGGCTCCCCAGCCAGGCACTACGTGGCACTAGGCAACTCGTGCCCGGTCTCCCCCACCCCCTACCCCCCCCACCCGCCCCGATCATTCTCCCCTTTGGTTACCAGTTGCTCCAGATGCCGTAGAGCAGTTCCACGAAAGCGAAGGAGAGGTTGAGGCACAGGAAGAAAAACAGGTTCCGAGACGTCTTGTCCGACAGGATGGACCTGGGCACGACACAGGCGGGGGATTACGCGGGTGCTGGGACACCCCCCCCCAGAAGCCGGGTTCCCCATTTTCCAGATCCCTCCCTCCCCCCCCCACGGGACAAGCACGCCCTTCTCCACCTCTGGGGTGGAGGTGGACGGCTGCCTCCCCGGGCCCGCGGGCCCCCCTCGGGCGTGGGGTCTTCCCTCTCAGCCGCCCCCCCTCCTCCGCGCACGCACAGCCCCCCGCACCTAAACCAGCCCGAGATCTTGCCGAACAGATTGAACTTGGGTGGTTTGTACTCGTCATCCTTGATGGACAGGGGCAGCATCTTCTCCGCCCGGCGACAGGGCCGGGCCTGCTCCCCTCCGCAGGGGCTCCGCGGGGTGGTGACAGTGACAGCGGGCGACGCCCCTCAGGACGAGAACCCCGAGAGCTCGGCCGGGGGCCGAGGCCGCGCGCGCCGCCGCGAGACACAGACACACACACACACACACACACACACACACACACACACGGACACGCACCCGGGAACCCGCCGACTTCCGGTCTCGGACGCGCAACGCGTCCTGGGACGGGAAAAGGGGAGGCGGGGACGTGGGGAGGGGCCTCCGTGGCTGCTTTCCAGGCCGGTGGGCGTGGCCTCCGCGGTGACGGGAGGCGTCTCCGCGGGGTGGGCGGAGCCCCTGCGGACGTGGGCGTGGCCTGAGGCGGGTTGCAAGGACACGCGAATTGCTGAGCGGGGTTTGGAATCCCGGATGCCAGTTAGTTGCTGCTCTGTACTACCCTTTCTCCATTAACCCGCTCGGGGTGCCCTTGGGTAGCGTGGCTAGAGGCCACGTGCTGTGCTGCCTGTGCTCGGGAGTCACCAGTGCGGTGACATTGAGTAGTTAGAAGAACTCCCTCACGCAGGGATCCGCGCAGGCCGTCGCACTGAGCTTCGTGCACGCATTGCTTCCTCCGTGTTCCCAACCCCACGACACCCCCAAATCCTCAAGGTCCCTTTCACTTCCAGGTCATTCCCGGGGCAGCCGCCACCGCCACCGCCACCATCCAGGATCTCAGTGCCAGACGCCGGCAGAAGCCGGCCACGTGGGGTGCGGCGGAGTGACCCCCACATACACCCCAACCCCAGGGTGACCCCCTCCAACAGGCCTCCCCCCCCTCCCCGCCCGGATCGCGGCACACACGCCTCCGGGGAGCCTTCCCGGGGGAAACGATCGGCTGTGATCAGGTGGTGTGTCACGTGCAGGATTAAAAGTTGTTACCTAGGAGAAATTGGGGGGGGGGGTGAAGCGGGACTGGCTGTTTTGGAGCTGGGGTTGGAAACTACAAGACCCAGCTTCTCGGTGATGCCTTTAGTGTAACAGGAAGTGGAGCGTCACCGGAGGGAGGGGGGTGGCCACTCGGGGGACCCTCCTCCCGCTCCCCCCCCCCCCCCGCCCCGGTTCCACGCGCGCTCTCTGCGGGCGGGAGGCGCCTCTCCGGCGACCGGTCCCGGAAAAAAATCACCACGCTGCTTGGTTTAGAGGAAGAAAAACCCCAGAAAAAAGATTAAATTTTAAAAGGGGTGGGAAAAAGAAAAAAAGAGCAAGCCAGACAGACGCCTCTGCCGTGGGAGGTCCCGGAGCTGCGAACGAACGAGTGAGTGCGCGGCCCGCTGCGGTGAGCGGACACCCGGGGCTGAGCGCCTTCCCCTGCGGGGGGCTGCGGGGGGCCCCCGGGCCGGGGGGCCGCGGGGGGGCCGCGCTGAGCATGTGTGCCTTTTACCCTTCATTTTGGGGGGAACTTCGTCCAGTAATTCGGTGGTTTGGTTTTTTAAGATACTCTGCCGGGTTTGGTGTTTGGTGTTTTTTTTAATGCTCATGTTTTAAAACTGCTGTGTAGAAAGCATATATGTAAGTTCTGGGTGGGGGAGCCCTTGGTTTTTGCTTTCCTTCGCATTACAATTTGAGCAGAAATCATTTTCATTTAGCAGCATTCACTTGTTTTTTGTTTTGTGGTTTTGTTTTGTTTTTTAAAGAAGAAGGCTTTCACATTTTGCAGTCGACTTTGAATTTTACTGTACTGCATTGCTGGGAAAACGCTTGAGGAGATGCGGACAAGGTAGTTTAAATGAGAAGTATTTCCATTACAGTTGGATTTTTTTTTCCTCCTCCAGAACGGCTTTATTTCCATATGATGTGCGCAGTAACATATATCAATAATCACATTCCAGTGAATGATTTCCAGCATGTTCTGAACTCATCAAGGTCAGCTGCAATATGAGCACCTGCTTTTATATCCTGCCTTTTAAAAGAAATGTTGTGTTTTCCCTTGTACACCTACCAATTGAATTTGCTTAGCTGGTTTATGAAGAAACCTGCATTTATCTTTTACCAAATAGTTTCGAAATACACTGGAAAAATAAAAAAAAAAGTTTAACTTTTTCCCTTTTATCAGTTTCCAGAGCCTCCCAAATTTTCACATTCCCAAAGATATAAAAATAGGGATTCCCATGAGAATCTCCTCATTTAAAAAAGTAGCAGCGCTGCTCACATCTCTTAAATTTGGGACAGCATTCGACAACCAAGTTCAACAATGAACTCAGCACCAGGGCACTGTCCCTTAGCTTGTTCTGTTCAAGGCTGATGCTTTAGCACTTGAGCCGCAGCTTCACACATCTAGTTTTCTTTTGGAGATAAGATTTTTGTGGACTTTCTTGACTAGGCTGGCTTCCAACCTCAAGCCTCCTATCTCAGCCTCCTAAGTAGCTAGGATTATATACATGAACCAGGATCACCAGTACTTAACACTGAAGGCACTTTTGTTCATAATATGTTTAAATCAGAAAAAGTTCTGTGAGCAAAATTTTTCTGCTGTGCTTCACATTTACATCTTGAAAAACTAACTTGTCCCATACATGTTAACCTATACATGTTGTCATGTCTAAGTGGGATTCATCCAGTAGTCATTCAATGAATATTTACCATATGTAGGGCTGGGTACTGGGACCATAAAGCTAACTAAGCTGAAATTGTTTCCCTGGAAAAATTTTATAATGAAAAATGTGAAGAAAGGGAGGTAGAGGAGTCTGACACTGAATGAGTTTTTTCTGAAAATACTAATTCATTCCTTTGCCTCTACAATAATTTTTTTGGGGGGGGGGGCGGGGGGCCTGTTGTGCGGGCTGAACTCTGGGCCTAGGTGCTGTGCCTTAGCTCTTCAGCTCAAGGCTAGCACCCTACCACTTGAGCCACAGCACCACTTCCAGCTTTTTTCTGTGGTGCTGAGGAATCAAACCTAGGGCCTTATGCATGGGAGGCAAGCACTCTACCACTGAGCCAACTTCCCAGCCCATCTGCAATAATTTTTACCATGGAAAAGCATGACCTTGGAAAACCAGAACTGATTCTTCAGCACTATTTTGGTGGTAATTATCTTGCCATTCTTTAATCAATAAAGTATCTTGGAAGACTCTAGTCAGAATTCTCATTTCTTTCATAGGTTACAAGATGAAGTGGGTTTGTAAAAGTATAAAATAAATAGATGCAGAAACTAGTAAATGTATTCTATTTTGAACTTTTAAATATTTTGATATCATCTATTGCCTTGGGTTAGCTGCAAATACACTACATGGATTAAAAAAAAAAAATCCAGCTCCTTTTAGCAATGGTCAGCAAGAATGGAAAGGATTCTATCCTGTCATTTATTTATCTACAACCCTGTTTTAGACCCTATAGTTTTTCCTTGGAGGGGATGGGGGGGTTATTTTAATTCTTCCAGTTGAATGCCTGTGGATTGCTGCTGGTATAAAAAGGAATTGTGGTAGTAAATAAGAGTACACATGCATGGAATTTAGAAATTGAATTCCAATGCAAATTGTTGACATAATAAGAGGTTCTGCTCCCTGGCCTGTATGCTCTGGATTTTAAATGTGTAAGCATTAGATAGTGGAAATGATGTCAATTTATTTTGCTTCCAGATCCTCAAAAGAAAGATGTAAGCAAAATATAGCCGTGTTAGCACCAATGAGCAAAAAGTCGTTACCCACCTCATTGCCTAGAGGTCATTTTGAGAAAGCATAACAGAAAATTATAACTTGAAGATAATTCAAAGCATTTGCTGGCAGAGATGGTAAGGGGAAACAAAGGAGGAGGCAACAATGCTTGATAAGCATTGATAAGCTTGATACGCTTGATAACGATGCTTGATTACCTTGCTCATGTAATTGTAACCCCTCTGTACAGTATTTTCATAATAAAATTTTTAAAAAGCATTTGTTAATTTCCTGCTGGTTAAGCAAAAAAACAAAAATTCACTGAACATTCTTTGATTTCTCTTCATAGTGTCAAGACAGCTTGTTCCAACCAAACATTGAAGCCATAAGGAATGTTTAAAATAAAAATCAATAACAGAATGCGGTAAGTAGCAAATTTTGAGTTTGTCTTGTTTTTAATGTGGCAGAAGTTTTACCATCTTATCTATTTTCAAATGTATAGTTCACCACTGTTGAATATTTTGACATTGCTGTTGAACTTGTTGCCAGAACATTTTTTCATCTTGCAAAACTGGAACTTTATACCTGTTAGGCGACTGAGTCATGAGTGTGAGAAAAGATCAAGTGGACAAAAGGACAGAAAGAAGCTAGAGACCTCAGGAACAGGCTTTAATCATTGCTGCAGTGTAGAGGGTGTTAGGTTTTTATACATGCAAGCATGAGATCCTTCTTTAGAATGCCTTTGTCCTATTGTGTCGGGGATTTATGGTAGGGGTGCCCTTCTGATGCTGACAATCCTGCACGTTCAGATAAGGTCAAGGGTAAAGTTCCTGAGAATCACGAGGGGTCCCTGAGGGAGGGTGATCAGTGGGCCATAGGAGCAACATGGGGTTATGAGAACAAAGCAGATTTTCATCATTTGAGACCCTGAAAAGGTATGAAAAAGTTGAGATACATCATGGTCTTTTCTGGCTACTTCCTGCTGACATGGAGATGTCGAGGAATCCCTGGGGCTGGGGTCTTTAGGGTCTGGGTCTGTGCTGGGCAGGGCAGGGCAGTATAAATGATTTCTTTTTTGTTGGGTCCGGTCGTGGGGCCTGAACTCTGGGCCTGGGCGCTGTCCCTCAGCTCTTCAGCTCAAGGCTAGCACTCTACCACTTGAGCCACAGTGCCACTTCCAGCTCTTTTTTTTCTTTTTGCTTATGTGGTGCTGAGGAATCGAACCCAGGGCCTCAGGTATGCAAGGCAAGCGCTCTACCACTGAGCCACCTTCCCAGTCCAAGGCAGTGTAAATGAAGCCTCCAGTTGCCTGCAGTAATAGAATGGCCTTGACTTGCTCCCAGATTGTGTCTTGAGTGAGGGCTGTTATCCTGTTAAAGAGAAACCTTTGAAAAAGGTTAAGAAAACAAGGTCCAAAAAGGAGTAAGAGGATGTCTGTTACAGGTCCTAATAGAGGAGCCAGCCAGGGGGACCACTATGAGAGGGAATCCTACCAGGATGTCCACTGGAGTGATTCCCATCATCCACCAAGATTCTCCTACAATTGAGCTGAGATCAGGCAAAAGGCTGACAAGGTGGTACGACGAGTTGATATGAATGACACAGGAGAACACACCTTCACCACAAGCCAGAAAAGTTCCATTTGGAGCACAAACCCAGTTGTGGCCCATTACAGGAAGAATTTCCATATAACTAGACTGGGGGAAGAAAGGGAGTGTCTAAGGTTCTGGCAGCTGGCATGGTAGACTGGTTAAGAATAACATCCAGATATTGTACGGGGCCTGGCTTTGTACAGTTCCAACAGTCAGAGGCTAGGGATGGATTGGAGTGGATAAGGGCCTGGTGGGAGGCATTAATCACTTCCTGTATATAAATGTCTGCCTAGTGTGGATGGGAGACACAGGAAGATGCTAAGGCAAGCTATCCTGACTCTAAGAGGTAGACAGTTATGGGCATGATACACATGCTTATGAACTATTTTCTTTTGCTCTCTGGCTTTGAATGCTTTTGAAGGGACATGCACAAGTGACTCCATTCAGGATCAGACACCATTCCCTCTTATCTGAGCAGTTCTTCCCAACCACCTCTCATGGTCCCTAGTTACCAGGATTGTTGGGGTGGATCTTCGAGGTTCCTTATCCTTTCTGGGATAATGTCCTAGTTAGTGTATTTTACTTGTTGCTGAGATGAGCTGTCCCAGTTGGCCACATCTCCCATTAGAGGGGGCAAGAATGGCAGGTTGGGTGAAAGTCAGTGCCAATAAACCCTCTTATTTCCAATTAAGGCAACCAGGAAATCAATAGAATTAGTTTTTAAGCAGGGCTTACCTTAAATTTATTAAGAATAAAAGTTAAGTTTGACCAATAAATACTTGTAAGAGTTATTTATCCCTCTGTGGGTCTGACTGTAAATGTTGCAAAAGATCAAATCTATAATAATAGGACTTAACAGTAGTCATTATTAAAGTTTTAAAACAGTAACTAATTAAACAAGTTAGTTTTTTTTTAAATTATAAATAGCAGTTTAGGATACTAATTAAGATTAAAACCAAGCCAGGCGCCAGTGGCTCACACCTGTAGTCCTAGTTACCCAGGAGGCTGAGATCTAAGGATCGTGGTTCAAAGCCAGCCTGGGCAGGAAAGTCCATGAGACTTATCTCCAATGAGCCACCAGAAAACCAGAAGTAGTGCTGTGGCTCAAGCGGTAGAGCTCTGACCTTGAGCTGAAGAGCACAGGGACAGCACCCAAGCCCAGAGTTCAAGCACCCAAGCCCAGAGTTCAAGCCCACGACCAACAACAACAAAAAGATTAAAACCATTGTAGATGTCACTTTTTTTTTTTTATTGCAACAGAGAATGCAGGAGCTCTGTATCCAAGGTGACTTAAAAATTTCAGAAATAGCCGGGCGCTTGTGGTTCATGCCTATAATCCTAGCTACTCAGGAGACAGATCTGAGGATCATGGTTCAAAGCCAGCCTGGGCAGGAAAGTCCGTGAGACTTTTATCTCCAATAAACCACTGTGGCTCAAATGGTAGGCCACTCACTGAAGAGCTCAGGGACAGCATCTAGGCCCAGAGTTCAAGCCCCACAACCGACAAAAATAAATAAAATTTGGGAAACAGACATAGTAGCTTTTTAGTTTTACATACTCATTTAAAATGTAATCATTTGATGGACCTTGACATAAACACTTGAACAATTACTTTCATAGATGGACATAAAGACTGGGATACTGGTTTTACATTAGTGTATTAATTTTGACCTTAGGAAAAATCTTTAGATAAGTTTTAAAATCATAGTCAACTTAATTACATACCAACTATGCACTGTTTACTTCATAAACTTTGCAGAACTTTATTGATAACAAACAAACAAGCAGACAGGCAGAGTCCTAGAGAGAGAGAGTGTATCCTGCCACCCATATTTATCCTTTGGGATGCTAGGAGGAGCCATTTACTATCTGTTACTCAAGTGTTCTGTGGTTAGTGTTCATTTTTCCTTTTTTCCATTTTGAAACAAACATTTAAGACATTTCTTCCTTCCCAAACTCTTTCTTATCTAAAGGATAAGTTTTGTTTCCTCAATTCCCTTTCACAAAACTTTCCTTCTTAACTTCTCTTTCTTTATATTCCTTTATCTCCTTACTGGTATTTCTTTAATTTATATTTTAGATTACTTCCTAGAAAATTTTGAACTCAACATAGCTTTTCTTAATGTAATGTAATAACTCTTTGACATATTTGTTCACACCCAAATCTGATGACTTTTACGATTTGAGTTTAAAACGGCCCATTTTTTTCTTTTTGGCCTGTGGAACCCATTTAACTTTTGGTTACTTTAGATCTGCAGAATGACTCTCTGGTGTCAGAAATGAATAAATTGACACATAACGATACAGGGAATTTAGTCAAGGCAAGTTTACTTTTGTTCGAAAGGGTGCAATACCCTTACTCTACCCAGAGCTAGGCAGGCACACTGGGCAGAGCAGTTTGCTAGGTTTTTATCCCAATCCAACCTGTCCCTTCTCCTTGTCAAGGAGTTAGGTTCACATTGTAAGGATGATTGATTACCAAGATTAAAAAAGGGCCTATTCTCTAACTTTTTTAAAAAGGTTTACAGTTTTCTCCATCACAGCTGGCTGGGAGTGGGGCTGGGAATTTGGTGGCTGGCAGATACAGTTGGAGGAGGAAGAGGTGAGTGGAAAGCTCCCACTCCAAAGGGGGTCTCATTCCTTTTACTGCTGCTTCCATTGGTAAAAACTCTTCTGTAATACCCAGCACACTTGGCAGTTAACTCCTTCTACCCAAGATTCACATTCCTCATCTGGCAGCTGGTCACAAGCAGCATAGAAAATAGTTACAATTGAAGTGACAAAGTAAACAATTTCAGGAAATATCAATACCAAAAAAAAATCACCTACAAAATAGAAGCACTTCTGTTTGATAGAAAAGACTACTTTTACTCACACCATACTGACAGGTTTTGTATCAAAATAGCAGATTACTTTGAACATATTTACACACATACACACTTTTGCACAAAAGTCTTAAACCATGCTTAGTCTTAAAAATGAACAC
Source organism: Dipodomys merriami (assembly GCF_024711535.1). NCBI lineage: Eukaryota > Metazoa > Chordata > Mammalia > Rodentia > Heteromyidae > Dipodomys > Dipodomys merriami. The sequence goes on from NW_027205215.1 coordinate 119,491, forward strand.
CAGCTGTAAGATTCCAGGAATTCCAATGACAAAATATATTTTGCCCATAGCACTATAGAACTACAGGGTCAGTGTTAGAAAAACAAAAAATTAAAAACAAATACTTTTGCCAACAAACAGAATCTCTTCCTCTTAAGGATAACCAAGACTTACATAACCAAACACAGAATATGTTTAGGCAGCTTTGCAAGCAAGACAAAATAGCATACAAGTTGATTATATGATTTGTATTACATTGGATCCCCTTCTACAACAGCCCAGAAAGCTCAATTTCCAAAAAACAGAAATAGTTAAAAATAGGAACTTACCTCAGGAGGTCTCCTGAGTAATTCCTGATTTAGTAGCATGTCAGGCATGCTATTGGAGTGGAAGAAAGGCCACAAAGTCCTAGAACATCTCAGGGGGTGCCTCCCCTGTGGAGTGTCCATCCTCCCCTATGGAGTACTCATCCTCCCTAGCCCAATCTCCAAGGCTACCTGCCAGTGGTTTCAAGGGACCCAAGTGCCATGTTAGCCCTGGGATCTCGGTGGGACTTCCAAGTGTTATACAGGAATTGGATCAGTGAGATACAGAGAAGCCACACTTTAAGAGGTTGAATCAAGAGTCCTTATTAGAAAACTGGCGACTATAAGTGGACTATGTACTAAAGAACCTGCAGCCCTGAATGTAACTAGCACAAAGCTTATAAGGCAAAAAGCACATGATTGGTATGGGGAAACCAAACCTAACAAAAGGGTTATACACAAGCAAAGCAAACAGTCTAGGGAAAACAATCAGTTATCCTGGAGCTAGCTAAGCAACATGACGTAAGCATAATTTAAAAATGACCTATTACACCTCTAGGGTTTTTGGAACTGGATGAAAAGCCCCTGTCATCTATTAAGATGCCAGGATGGCAGTGAGGACAAGATGACGTAACTTAGACCCAATATCCATATTTCACATTAACTAGCTCTTGTTGGGAAGTTAGGGGGCCCTAGTCTAGCTTTTGGAGTTCTAGGGTTGTTAGCTTGTAAGAATGTTGCTTTATCTTTGGAGACATATGCCCATGCCCATCCCTACCCTGTGTCAGACACACAGGCCTGGCAAGCGCAGGGGTAAAGGTCAACAGAGGGAGTTTGCTTAGAGAGGACAGACAGGTTCAGCTCAGAAAATCTGGACCACAGAAAGGAAGAATGCAGTTATAGGAGCAAGCAAGGCTTGGGCTTAGGGAACCTCTGACCGATTGCCATTCCGTTGGAGAAAGTTACTTATATCTTGCAATATTGTGGACTCAAAAGTTCTATCTTCAGACCAGTGATTGCAATTACCCAATTGGGACTGAGGCCAAATTTCTAAGCAGTTACATTTTTTGATTTTGTAATTGTCCAGTTGATGCTGAGGCCGCATTTCTACACAAAAGCAGATGCGTTTCTTTGATTAGATCTGGTTTCAAGCCCAGAACATCTATCCCTTGAGAGGGAACCTATGAGGGGTCCCCAGAACCCAACCTACATCATTCTCAAAATGCTGTCAGCCAGAGTAGACTGTTGTGACCCCATGTAGAGGGCAGTGAGGAAAAGGAATGATGACCAAGAACCTATAATAGGGCGCTCCAGAATACTAAGTTAAGGCCAACTGATCCTCCACTGAAAGGCTGGGCATCCCCAAAAACCAATCAGCTAGAGAAGGTCCCCACCTGTGCACTGGACATTTCCCTCTCAAGAGCCTATCAAGAGGAAAACCAGAATCCTTATCTCACATTCCCAGAGAAGGTGCTGGCAGGAGAAATGGCAGTTGGTGGGCATAGGTGGTCGAATAGCAAGTAGTCTCTGGTCTGGAGGTCAATAGAGATAGGGAAAAGGAGAAGGAAGATTAGAGGTAATGGGGCTTACAATAGAATTTACCAATCCAGTCAGTAAAGACTGCTTCTAGCCCCGCACAAGCCACAGTTTAACCGCTGAGGGAAGAGGGTAGATGGGGGGCTTCGGCACCCCTGTTAGTAGCCTCAACAGACTCTGGCTCTCTGAAAGCCACTGTTGCAGAAAGGGAAAAAAGACAGGAAAGGGAGAAACGGGAAGAGGTTTCCAGTGGTCTTACAACTGAGTTTACCAGTCAAGTCAATATATAGACCTAGGTCAAGACCTAGCCTCCCTTACATTTCTGTGAGGCAGTGGTAACCCAGGGCTCTGGGTCCCGTTCCAGCCGCCGTTCTGGTATAGTAAGCAGGAAGGACCAACTGGCTCTCAGTAAGCCTCTGGGGAGGAAGGGGAAAGAGAGGAAATGAAGAGAGCTAAGCAAGGTAAATCTAGCATCCCTATGAGGGTGAGAATCCTCCAGGGAACACTGTTCCTGCTCAGAGAACCATCTGTTAGGAAAGTGAGAACAAAGCAGATTCCCACCAACACACACTGAACAATAGTTTATTTCCTCCTACCTCTTGCCCCTAGCAATAAATCCATTTTCTATTTCTATGAATTGCATGGAGTCATACAGTATTTGTCTTTTTGAGTGAATGGACATGTGTCACACAGCATGTCCTGAAGACATCCTGTATATTGGAGCAGGTATTAGAATTCCTTTCCTTTTCAAGGCTGAGAAGGAGTCCTTTGTAGACAATTTCTGACTGGCTTATCTGTGGACATTTAGATGGCTTCTGCATTTTGGCCTGTTGTAAGTAATGCTACTATGAACATGGATGAAATGCCAGTATTTTTATCTGAGGAACATGATTTTCTTTGGATGTGCTTTCTTTTCTTTGGAAACAGAAGTTCTTACTTGAGCCAGGATTTGTAGATCCCTTGATATGAGTCCAGACTGTAGAATGAAGTCAACAAACGTACCTGTGCCCATCTTTTTTTCTTAGTGCTAGTGATTGAACCTCTGGCTTCACATGTTCTAAGCATGGACCCCTGCCCTCTGCCAATAAGCTGTGCCCCCAACTTCAATATCAAGTATCTGAAATTTCTTGTAGACTAGAATTTAGTTAAAAGTCAAGATCATGCAGGAGATAAAGATAAGTCAAAGTGGCTAAAGTATAAGTGTCAAGGGTTTGATTCTGACTCATTTGCCAGTCTTCCTTGACTCAATAAGTTCATTTACTGGTTTGACTCAACTATCCCATTTACAGAACAGAGTGAAATTGTTTTCTTTCCTTTAAGTGTGTATGTATGTGTGTGTATGTGCATGTGTGTGCACATGCACATGCACGCCAATCCTGGGGCATGAACTCCTGTCCTGCACACTGTCCCTGAATTTTTTTTGCTCAAGGCTAGTGCTCTACCACTTGAACCACACCTCCTCTTCTGGACATTTTTTTTTCTTTCATAGAGCCTGAACTCAGGGCCGGGGCACTTTCCCTAACCTCTTTTTACTCAAGACTCTACCACTTTGAGCCACAGCTCCCCTTCTGGTTTTCTGGTGGTTAATTGGAGATAAGAGTCTTGTGGATTTTCTTGCCCCAGTTGGCTTTGAACAATGATCTTCAGATCACAGCCTCCTGAGTTGTTAGAATTACAAGGCGTGAGCCACTGTTGCTCTTCCCTTTAAAAATTTTTGATCCATTGCTTATTTGAAGAATTGTAAAAGGAGACAGGGAAGTTATGAAGCACTGTCATTACTCTTGCTAGGCTCAGTGAGGGCAGAAGCTTTGTCTGCTGCTCACTATGTGTGACAATGCTGGGCACGTGCAAAACACCTGTCAATATTTGTTGACTGGTGGATACTATGGGTATTTAAACTTCCTTGAAATAAATGAGAAAACTCACATGCATTGGGATTGTTTCTAGCTTAGATTTAGCATCCAAAAATACTTAACAAGTCTAATTCATATGTATGAAATCTCATTTCTCTTACAGAAGTAATTTTGGAAAACCAGTATTGGTGAAAAGGGATATGTTCTATAAAATAGTCTAAGGATCTGTGGTATAATGATCCTGACTACTGTCCACCCCATCCATTTTCCTATAACTAAAACTGATAGTGGTTTAAATGAAAAGTTCCAGTATTATGGAATGGTACAAATAATACATGTGCAGATGTACTTGGTTTCTTTTTTGACCCATTTCTGGAACAAATTGTACATTGCACTGTACTGAGCTAAAATTGCTTTTCTATTTCTAGCTTTCTTCTTAGGATATACTGACTTGTTCAATCCTTACAAGTCTTCAGCATTTTTAGGAAAAAAGTTACCCTTACTATCACACTAGTATATGTGTGTTAGGTTAGTCTCATCATCATCATTATCATCATCATCATCATCATCAGTTCCAAATAATAGACAATTCCAAGAGAAAGTTACAAGATTAGAAAGAACGTTCCTCTCCCATCTTTCACACATATGTACTTAGAAAGTGGAGAAGAACTTACCGTCTGCCTCAGTGACAAATGGCTGGATTAAAGGAGGCAGGTTTTACTTTACAAATTATGCAATACTTATGTTGTGCCCCTTATATCGGTGATGATAAAATAAACTCTAATCCATTGATAGGGGCTGCCTGAAGCAGTTTTGAGGAAATATGAAGCCTTGAGTAGGAAAAGGAAGAAGAAACATTGAAAATGTCACACGATTGGTTGGCAGCTTTTGCTGAGGACCTAAGAGTAGAATCGGGATGGGAAAGAGAGGCCAAGTTAGTTAATCACCAGAATCTCTGTTTTAAAGGCTGCCTGGTTCATTCTAACTTGATTTGACCATACAGAAAGGGCTCCCTCAGCCTAGCTGCTGACAGCAGGCTTGGCATGGCATGTAATCCACACAGAAGTGTTTTCCTTACAGCGTCCACTGAGACATGACCTCTTGTCATACCATCTATCCCTTCCAATAAGCTTTAGCTATTCCATTTCAGAGCTCTAGCTTCAAAAAAAAAGTACTAAAAGTAGGACAAGGACTCCTAATGACGTACAGGTTTAAATAATGGTCAGTGATCTACACACTGGTGACTCATGCCTGTAATCCAGGCTACTCAGGAAGCTGAGAGCTAAAGATAGGGATTTAAAGCCAACCTAGGCAGAAAAGTTCTTAAGACTCCTATCTCCACTTAACCAATAAAAGGCTAGTAGGGGAGCTATGGCTGAAGTAGTAAAGTGCCAGCCTGAGTGTAAAAGCTTGAGGCCCTGAGTTCAAGCCCCAGTACTGGCACAAAATAAAAATACATTTTTGTCAGTGGCCACACACGCACGCGCGAACACACACACACACACACACACACACACACACACACACAGTTATACTGGCTGCAGAAAATGGATATATTTTTACTCTTAATAGTCCATTGCATAGTTAACCTTCCCTAAGATAATCTAACATATAGCTATTAGTCATTAATACAGTAAGATCCCAAGATTAATCAGTCACCCTATATTATCCGTTTTATTGTTTTAAGTTTGTTCCTGTTCTTTACTGTAGATCCTAGTAAAAACATATATGCTTAGGGGGAAAAAAGTAAGAGGAAACATGTTAGAAGAATAGTGTAGAATTTGTAGATGAAGAAAGTTATATGTCCTTCCTAAGATTACAATAATAAGAACGAATTTCATAGATAAAGGTGAAGTTTTTAAGTCAGAAAGTATTCCCCAGCCGTAAGCATTGGCTCATGCTTGTCATTCTAGCTACTTGAGAGGTAGAGATTGGGGAACTCACAGATAAAAGACAGCCCTAGCAGAACTTTGCAACACTTCGTTTCAACCAATGACTGAGTGTAGTGGTTCATGCCTGTAGTCCCAGCTACAGGGGAAACAATGGTTGGGGTAGCACAGTTGTTCACATTTGTCATCCCCATCAACATGAGGAAACACGAGTAGGAGGCCAGTCAGAGCAAAAAGCAAGACCCAATCTAAAAATAGCCAAAGGACCCTCACACCTGTAATCCTAGCTACTCAGGAGGCTAAGATCTGAGGATCATGGTTCAGAGACAGCAGGCAGGAAAGTCCGCGAGCCTCTTATCTCCAATAAACCACTCAGAAAAGTAGAAGTGGCACTGGAAATGGTAGAGCACTAGCCTTGTGCTGAAGAGCTCAGGGACAGCGCCCAGGCCTGAGTTCAAGCCCCATGAACCAAAGGAGCTGGACATCTGACTCAAGTCATAGAGTACCTACCTAGCATATGCAAAGCTCTGAATTCAATCCACAGTACAAAAACCAAAGAACCCACTATTCTCAAAACAGTCTAGTATAAAATACCGCTATTGAATTCTGAAAAAGCCTGTGAAGAGAAATGGCCTTTGATGTTTTATTTCTGACACTCTTTAATGTGCGGTGAAGTAAATTCGAGTTATGTCACAAAGTTTTAATGGCAGAGACTCACTGTGGGCAATGGTGGGCTGACTTGGATTTCTTTCTATGCCAGTCATCCTGAAGTATACCGTTTTTGTCACTGTCAGATCCCAAGCTATATTTTCACTTGTCAACTAGGTTAAGACTTTTGTCAGTTTAAATTCTGCATGCTGCTTGCCTGCTTAAGCAATCGAGTTTCTGATTATTGTTACTGCCTAAGCCTCCTTGGGGAAATTCACGAGTGTAATATTGTCTAACAAATGATGATTTCCTTCCTAAGCAAATTGGTGCACTCACCAGGAGCCTTCTAGGGGAGTAATGCTCAAAAAACATTTCAGTGCAGGAAGTGGCGCTGTAGCTCAAGTGGTAGAGTGCTCGCTTTGAGCTGAAGAGCTAAGGGACAGAACCCAGGCCCAGAGTTCAAGCCCCACGTCTGACAAAAACAAAAACAACAACAAAAACATTTCAGTGCAGAGTATCTTTCGAAATGGGGGGGGGGGGTGAAAAGGGGAGATCTAAGACGTCGTTTGACCACAGTAGTGAAAGCAGAAGGGTGATATGCGTGGTAGCCGTGGGCTAGAGGTCAAGTTCATGACCCGCTACCTCTTCTACTCCACAGATGTGTGACTGTTGGAAACACACAAGGACACTCCTGGTTCTTGCCTTTTTACACCTGGTCCTAAGACCAGTGCCTCGGGGACCCAAGGCATCAACTGCCTTCATCCCCCAGATTGCCCAATAGTGGGAACTCTTCTTTTTTTGTTTATTGCCCTGGAGGTGGGGGAGGGGGGAGGACAGGGAGATCCTCTGAGAAAGAGAGGTGAAGCCCATTGCCTTGGTCCCGACATAACAGCACAGCCTCCTACTCTCATCTCGGACCATCCAGAGTGCTGCTTGAGAGTACTTGGGGTCTGGGGTTCACCCCAGCCCTGGAGTGTCTGGGGGTGTGAGGCAGGCTCCCATTCCCTGGGATTTCTCTCTATCCAGAGAGAAATACAGAAGTCAGTGGGTGTATAAAAGGAAGGATCTTTTTTTTTTTTTTCCCTATGGCCCATTGAGGAAAGCGGGGAGGTTTCCAATGACTTAGACGTATGGTTCTTATGGTGGTGAGGGAAAGGAATAGGGGAATGGGAGGGAGGAACTGGGGAAGTCAACTGAGGTGCCTGAGCCAAGGGGAATTAAGGGAGAAATGGAAAGACAGTAGATTTCAGCCAGGAGGCTCTGTCTCCACTGGCTTCTTCTCTGCTTTAACTTTGAAGGGAAGCAGAACTATTTTTAATATTTTGGAGGATCCTGTTTCCTGCAGAGAACATAATTTTTGTTACTGAATGACTTTAGCTTTTAGCAGATGTACATGAGTGGTTCATACTTGTCAAACCCAGTCCAAAGGATAGCTGGTTCTAAGATCGGCCCCTGAGTCCTGATAAAACAATATGTAATCATTTGTCCTTTCTTTTATGTTTCCTCACTAACACAGGGATTGTCGTTTTAATTTAGCATTTTCCCCTAGGAGACTCTTGGAACGTATTTTATCATGGTCCCTCCTAGCCTGCTTACTTGCTCATTCCTTTTATTTTTCCATTTCTTGACCAGAGGCTAGGCAGGCACTCGGAGTGGGGGTGGGGGAAGGAGGGTTCCTGCTTGGTTTTTATCCTAATTCAAGGAGTGATGTCCCTTTTCCTTGTGGCTAAGGAGTCAAGTTCACAATTTCTTTCCACTTGGTTGCCAGGGTGATGGGTAACACAGGGAAAGTTAGAAAGCATTCTAACCATCCATGAAAGGTCTGTAAGGAGAGGGATGGCTATCCTTTTGGAAGCAACCAAGCACATTTTTCCCATCATAGCTGACAGGTAACAGGGTTGTGAATGGGTCTGAGGCTGGGCTGCTGCAGTTATAGACAGAGAGTTCTGTAAAGTCAGTGGAAAGTTCCCACCCAAAGAGCATCTGCTCTTGAACTTTGTTGACCAAGATTTATATAGCTGCTATGACTGGCTGATCACAAACAGCATAGACGATATTTACAATTGAAAGTTAAGAAGCAAATGATTCCAGTAAATATTGGTACCAGGAACTATCAGTATACAATGGTGGCTGCTTACAACATGGAGACGTTTTAGTTGCACTGAAAAGATTGCTTTTTCTCACATGACGTCCCAGGTGTGTTATGTAGGAAACATTTCTTACCTACTATTTAGTCCTAATTGGGCCCCAATTTGCATTTGAGTTTATTCGGTTCAATGTTTTTAGGCATCCATTTTAAAGGTTAAAATAATGTAAACAGAGATTGCCACATTCCATTAACCTAACAAGAAATAAAAACACCAGTGCAAAAAATGAGCCAGTCACTGTTCTGGACTATGAAGACGGGCAGAAATTGCATGCTGAGAGAAAAGCTAGAGGCACTGTTGTGAAATATGGATGCAAGGTCTAAAAGCACTATGGTCAGAGTTCACCGGAGCACTGAGTACCCAGAGCTGTGAAAACACGCTCTCAGTGCTGGTAAGGTGTGAGAGATATGAGGGAGCAGAGAAGTGGATGGAAGCGTTTTCTTGGTAAGTAGCACAGACCAATACAGGAAGCTATTCATCAGCTCACCGTATATAGGTACCCACCCCTTGGCCTCTGTTTGAATGATTTCTATCATCTGCATGCAGTAAACCTGACCAAGCCAGGTACCAGTGGCTCACCCCTGCAATCCTAGCTAACTCTGGAGGTAGAGATCTGAGGATCAAGGTTCAAAGCCAGCCTGGACAGGAAAGTCCATGGAGATTCTTGGGGTTTTTTTTTGGGGGGGAGGGGAGGGTCCGGTCGTGGGGCCTGAACTCTGGGCCTGGGCGCTGTCCCTCAGCTCTTCAGCTCAAGTCTAGCGCTCTGCCACTTGAGCCACAGCGCCACTTCTAGCTTTTTTCTTTTTGCTTATGTGGTGCTGAGGAATCGAACCCAGGGCCTCAGGCATGCAAGGAAAGTGCTCTACCACTGAACCAGCTTCCTAGCCCTCCATGGAGAGTCTTATCTCCAATTAACCAACAAAACACCAGAACTGGAGCTATGGCTCCTATGGTAGAGCACTAGCCTTGTGTGAAAAGGCTAAGGGATAGAAGAATCTAGGCCCTGGGTTGAATCCCCAGTATTAGCACTAAATAAATAAACAAACCTGGCCAGAAACTGCTTACCCATTGTACAACTATCTCTTCCAATTCTTCATTATGCAGATTCACTGTAGGAAAATGCAGATTTTGAATTGACCTCTACATTGTACCTTGAAATGACTTTATCTCTTGGCAGATAGAGGCTTTTTTTCTTTTTTTGAGCATCTGCACCCTAAGATCATATGTTTTCAGGCAAACACATATAAATTCTGGAGGATGAGCCTGAAGAGAAACAGTCTGTGCAGTAACAAGCCGATCTCATGGTGGAATGGCAGAATAGTATCATTCTTCTACCATCTGTGGCACAAGATGAAATGACAGCTTCTCCTTTTATGTCATCAAGTTGCTCATTGCTTTTCTACCTTATGAGCCAGAGGCCACTGCTAATCTTCCTTCATTCTCTGTTCTGGCTTGAATGAAATGTGTTTACAGCTCCGGATAATTATCATTCTTCCAATCTAAAGAAACTAACCTTGAAGGAAAAAAGATTCTTCTACAGCATTCTTCCTAGGTAACTTGGTAGATATTGTGAATGGCAAGTCTGTGTCAGTTCAAATAGCCTTGTCCATTTAAAAACATATGTGAGAGAATATATAACTATTGCTTCATAGACTAGGTATTATTCACTTTTTTTGTACCAGTCCTGTGGGGTTTGAAGCATGCTTGGGTACTGTCCCTGAGCATCTTTTACTCCAGACTAGCGCTCTTATCAACTCTTATCACTTGAGCCTAAACCACTTCCCTGGTGGCTGCGGATCCTGGCTTTCCTATGCAAACTAAAAAGATTTGCATAATTTTCTTGGATTTCAGTACTTAGTAAATATGAAATTAAATATTTATACTCTAATTCTGAGGTCATAAATTATTCATACCTCTGGAAACCTTTCTGATACAGGTAATATAAGGGATTAGAAAGTATTTGAAAGAGAAAATTTCCATATTGGCCACAGCCAATAGACTCCTTAAAAAGTGCAGATAAAAGTAAAATAGCCATTTGAGTGTCTTTGACATATATTTATAGTAAGATAGAATAAGTTCCATTAGTTTTTTCTGCACCAAATTTCCAATAGTGAGTTATTACTAGTTAGAGACCAGAAACAACTTATACATGTTTTATAATACCCCCATCTAGACAAAGATCTTGATTCTTGCTTGCATTATTTAAAGCAGTTGGCAAAATACTCTTTACTCTTAAGGGTTTTCAACTGACCATTTTTATGCAGAACTGAAACTGATTTAAGGAACCTGTTTTTAATTCAGTATTAAAAGGACTTTCAAGGTCTTTGAATCAAGATTATGAATTCATGTGGCTTGCTTTTAGTTGGATATACTAGTGGTATGTGTTGTTTTAGTAAGAGAATACTTGAAATGAAAATATTCTATTCTAATGCCTTAAATTGCTGTCCTTGAAAAATAATCACAATAGAGCTGAGGTTGCTTAAAACATAATTCAATTTATTCATATCTTAGGAGTGAGGCCATGATAGAAATGCAAACACAAAAGTGCTTTTCTTAATAGAACAAACTACAGAAAAAATATAAAACAGAATAACCTTAGAAGCCCCTTAAAGAGCACTCCCCTGTGAAGGGAACATTGCTTTTCAAATCTGGATTGTTGAGAAGTATTGCTGGACACATTCTTCTCAATAAACTCTTCCTGAGGCCAGATAGGGTGGAGCATACCTGCAATCCCAGCAGTCAGGAAGCAGAGACTGGAGGATCATGAGTTCTAGGCCAGCCTGAGCAATGTAAGTCAGATTGAGGCTGATCTGAACTACAAAGCAAGATCCTGTTCCAGAAAGCACAAAATAAAATAAGCTTTTTTTTCGCTTGGATGTTACTTAGTACACCATTATATCATGGAGTGTATGCACTTGTTCTGGGAGTTCTCCATTCTCATAGGGACGTCTCATAAAGGGATGATGTTAAAGCCTTGGATTACCAAGTCTCTCTGAAAGAACTATAATCTCATTTAAAAAATAAATCTCTGGATAGAAGCAGTGATGTGGGAGAGAAAGAAGGAAGTGAATCTGATCAAAGTACATTGTACATACTTATGGACAGGTTAATATGAAACCCACCTTGTAGAATTCATTGACAATATAAGAAAATGTGGAGATACAATAATCTTGGATCCAGATTTTTGGGGGGAGGGGTCCGGTCGTGGGGCCCAAACTCTGGGCCTGGGTGCTGTCCCTCAGCTCTTCAGCTCAAGGCTAGCACTCTACCACTTGAGCCACAACACCACTTCCGGCTTTTTTTTTTTTTTTTGCTTATGTGGTGCTGAGGAATCAAACCCAGGGCCTCGAGCATGCAAGGCAAGTGCTCTACCACTGAGCCACCTTCCCAGCCCATCGGATCCAGATTTTTAGCGATTAAAAAAGGAAAAAACTAATTCTTATTTGGTATACCACTACAAAACAAATGGTCTCCAAAAGAAGGAAATGTGACCGGCCCAGAGTCCAGGCCACATGACCGGACCCAAAAAAAAAAAAAAAAAAAAAAAAAAGAAATGTTGCCAAATCACCAAAAAGAGTGGCCAGTTCGCTCACACCTGTCATCCTAGCTACTGAGGAGGTTAAGATCTGAGAATCCTGGTTCAAAGCCAGCCTGAACAGAATAAACCAGGAGACTTGGCTCCAATCAGCCAGCAAAAAGCTAGGATGGAGATGTGGCTCAAGTGGCACAGCCCCCCCAGCCTGGAGTGGAAAAACCAAGTGAGAGCATGAGGCTGTGCATTCAAGCCCCAGTACTGACATGGAGAAAAAGACCAACAGGGGTCAGTTTGAATGAAGCGAACTTAAGATGGATCTCTATCCTGGTTGAAAAGGCACAAAAACACACTGACTACTCACAAAAAACACACTGACTACTCACAAAAGCACACTGACTACTCATAAAAGCACACTGACTAACAAAAGTACATTACTCACAAAAGCACACTGACTACTCACAGAAATGCTCACGATCTGGCTTGCACTCCCATATCTGTTCCAGGTGTTGCCCCGTCTGCAAGCTTCCTGGGAGAGTCATGGGGATCCGGGTGCTGCGTTTCTCTCTGGTGGTCATCCTTGTGTTACTGCTTGTGGCTGGAGCTCTGACCAACCTACTTCCAAATATCAAAGAAGACAAGATCCTCACCCTGCGTCGGGAGATGAAACCCCAGGGCAAGCCCCCCCTGGATTCCTTTACTCTCATTATGCAGACGTACAACAGAACGGATCTCTTGTTAAGACTTCTAAATCATTATCAGGCAGTCCCTCACCTCCACAAAGTGATCGTGGTGTGGAACAATGTTGGAGAGAAAGGGCCGGATGAGTTGTGGAACTCTCTGGGGCCACACCCTGTCCCTGTGATCTTCAAACCGCAAACCACAAACAGAATGAGGAATCGATTACAGGTCTTCCCAGAACTGGAAACCAAAGGTGAGTTAGGGCTGAAATGTAAGTCTGATAGGGCAGATGTAGGGATGTGGATTCGGGATTCTTGCAAAACAGTTGTCTCTCTATGCACTAATGGCTCATACCTGTAATCCTAGCTACAGGAGGCTGAGATCTGAGGATTGAAATTCAAAGCCATCTTAGGCAGGAAAAGTCTCTGAGACTCTTCCTCCTTCTCCTCCTCTTCCTCCCCCCCACCCCCCACAGTTTATTAGATATCAGAGTCTCACAGACTGTGCTGCCCTGGCTGACTTCAAACCATAATCCTCAGATTTCAGCCTCCTGAGTAGCTAGGAGTTACAGGTGTGAGCCACCAGCCTAGGCTTTCTGAGACTCTTATCTCCAATTAACCGCCAAAAAGCCAGAAGTGGAGCTGTAGCTCAAGTGGTAGAGCACTAGCTTTGAAGAAAAAAGTTGAAGGAGCTCTGTGTGACCCATGCAACAACTATATTCACAAGACATGTTGGAAATGATCGGTACAACTTGAGGGGAAGGGATTCAGGGGGAGGGAAAGTAGGAGAAAAATGAGGGATAGAGTAACAACTTTGACAAAAATGTACTTATTACTTTATGTAACTGTAACTTTATGTAACTGCACAGCATCTTGACAATAACAAAAAAGTTCAAGGACTGCACCCAGACCCTCAGTTCAAGCCTTAGTACTGGTGCGTGCACACGTGCGCGCGCACACACACACACACACACACACACACACACACACACACACACACACACACACACACACACACACACACACACACACACACACACACACACACACACACACACACACACACACACACACACACACACACACACACACACACACACACCCCACTTTGAAAAGCTGAAGGAAGTTTCCAGGATTTCAAAGAGCAGTTTGCTGGTGAGGAAATCACATATATCTTGCAGCAGTAACAAAGAAGCAATATTGTTACAATAAAAAAAGTTTGACAAATGCTATAATATACATGATTAATTATAGCAAAAGTAGTAAGATGCTGTTTATCTTATGCTTCATACGTTTTTGTCACTCTCTTCCTCCCATTTGTAACCCTTTCATAAAGTTGTAATTTGCTTATAAGAAATTTTATTTGTTTTAAGAGCCATTAGTTTCTAGGATGATGGATGCTAATTATCTGCTTATTTCCCTCTGGGGCTATTTTGAAATCAATTATAATTCAAAAAGATTTTTTTCTACTAAATAAATCTATCAGAAGACAGTTATTACTCACTAACTGGATCAGAAAATACTTCATTTAAATGATCTATTTAGATACCATTGTATCTTATTGCTTTTGTTATCAAATCCAAAGGGTTCAATGTAAATTTATTTTCCTTTCGTTTCAGCGGTGTTAATGGTGGATGACGATACACTCATTAGTGCCCAGGATCTTGTTTTTGCTTTCTCAGTGTGGCAGGTAATGTTGCTAAAACTTATCCAATGCTTAAATCAATATGCTATAGTTTAATGTGGGAGTTACTCAAAACATCTTAAGCAGAATATTTCTAAAACATAAACAAAATCATCGTAAGCTGATCAAGATTTCAAGAGCTGAATTAAGCCATTTTGAAAGTTGGTTTAATATTGGGAAGTATAGGGAAGAATAGCTGGAATTATCTCCTAGAGAACAACTGAGAAATCATTTGACACAGGAAAGATGAGAAGAGATCATTTCTACAAGCCATAGACAAGTGTCTTGAATGAGAAATATACGTGTGTGTGTGTGTGTGTGTGTGTATGTGTGTGTGTGTGTGTGTGTGTGTGTGTATGTGTGTGTGTGTGTGTGTGTGTGTGTGTGTGTGTGTGTGTGTGTGTGTGTGTGTGTGTGTGTGTGTTGGTCCTAGGTCTTGAACTTAGGGCCTGGGCCTGTCCTTGGGCCTTTGTGCTCAAGGCTGGTGCTCTACCACTTAAGCCACAGCACTTTTTTTGTGTGTGTGATTAATAAGAGGTAAAAGTCCTGCAGACTTTATTGCTTAGGCTGACTTTGAACTATGATCCTCAGATCTGAGCCTCCTGAGTAGCTAGGATTACAGCCACTAGCACCCAACTGTATCAACATTTTTAAAAAGCTTTTTGAGAATGAATTTATTATCTCAAAAAATGCAATACCAGTTTAGAAATGTCTGCATTTGCCATTGGACTGTCAGGTATTAGTTTCCTTTATTTTTTTTCCTAAATCCTAGCTTGGATAAATGAACATATGTTGTCACTAGCACTCTGTCGAATATGTAGTACTAATCATAACTAACTTTTACAAGTTGCACTATAATTACCTGAGACCAGAACTGCATTCAGATACTCTCAAGGCTGTACCATACATGGTCTGATTTGTACTGTAATAATTCCTTTATTAGCATGAATGGTAGTTGTCACAGTTCCATGTATATAGCCGCCTTCTGAAATCTGTGGTCTTAACTTCATGCCTACATTGCTGATGAACTATGTCAGCAGTTTAGATTAGTAGCTTTTCCCAGTCCTATAAATAAAAGCTTTTTAGGCTAAAAGTACTAATGTAAAACATCATTTTATTTCTATTTAAAAAAAAATCAATCTACTCCAAATGTAAAGATGAAGGCAGGCACAATATGAGGATTATGAATAATCTAAGTAAATCAAAGTTAAAGATAAACATAAACTGTGCACTGGTGGCCCATACCTAGAATCCTAGTTCCTGAGGAGGAATTGTTCATGGTTCAAACCAGACTGGGCAGATGAATCTGGGAAACTTTTTTTCTCCAAATAACCAGCAAAAGATCAAACTATAGGTATGACTCAAATGGTAGAGTGCCAGCCCTGAGTGAAAAAATATCCAGCAAGAATGTGTGAGGCCCTGATTTCAAACTCTGGTACAGAGGTAGGAGCGGGGAGGGGGCACAGTACATCTGTGCAGATCAAACTTCCTGGCGTGAAAAGCTCTGAGCTTAAAAGAACTTTTTCAGCCAGGCACCAGTGGCTCATGCCTGTCATCCTGGCTACTCAGGAGGCTGAGATCTGAGGATCACAGTTCAAAGCCAGCCTGGGCAGGAAAGTCCATGAGACTCTTTTTCTCCAATTAACTACCAAAAACCAGAGTAAAGCCCTACAACAGAGATACAGTGCTAGTTTTGAGCCAAAAGCTCAGAGAAACAATGACCAGACCCTGAGTTCAAGCCCCAGGACTAGTGTGTGCACATGTATGCACATGCGCGCTTGCATGCACACATGTGCACGCACGCGCACACACACACACACACACACACACACACACACACACACACACTTCCTGGCAGAAAAGTCCAAGCTGTATGAGGTGGGTGCATATGTGATTCCAGCCACAAGGAACCTCAAAATAGATAGATCAAGGCTGGGGGCTTGCACCTAGGTGGGAAGCAAAATCCTGTCCTAAAAATAACCATGGAACAACAGAGCTGGAGGCATGGCTCCGTAATAGAGCCCAGCTTAGTAAGCACGAGGCCCTAGGTGCCAACCCCAGTACTGAAAAAATAAAAGAGAGGTATAAATAGGATTTTTTAAGTTTTAGTCAGCAACTAGCAAGAGTAATTTCCAGCCATTGTCTAAGATAATCTGACTCCTTCCATGAGTGACAGGAGTTCCTTGTGGAGTAAATTAGAGCACGTGGACAAGAGGTGAGACTCAGTGTGCACCTCTGCGTCTGTACAATCTGTTCCTCCGTCCTCACTGCTTTCTCCTGCCCTCCTCCATCCAGCTGTGAAAGCCCCTTCATTCTCTGCCTTGTCAAGGGCATTTTTCTGAAGCCCCGAGGTATTTTATTCCCCATCCACCAACGTTCCTCCTTGCCTCCAGCAACACAGGTGTCTCTGCACCGCCAATGTCTCATTGGCTAACCTTGCTGCATTTACAGCTTTCTCAGCATCGTGACTGGTGACTCCCTGTTCCCTGTCTGTGCTGAACTGCCTAGGCTGAGTTCATCCATAGGAGATTTAGTGAATGGAACTTGAATTAATTTTGAACTAAACTTTTAACGCATCAAGCCCTTATCCCTTTCTCCTGAGTCAGTGTTGTTTTCTTTTGCTTTGATTGAATTTTGTTTTTCCTTGTCTCAACCTAATAATATTAAGTGGTTTACTATCTTATGTCCTCAAAGTTCTTGACACATTTCCCACTTGGATGTCTATGCATACATACACACACATATATATATATATATATAATATTAGATATAGATATGTAAGATATATAGGATTTATATATGTATATAAGAAATGAGCTATATATAAATATAAGATATAAGATTATATAATACATATGAGATGTAGAAGACATATTATATGTAACATATATGTCATATATAAGAAATATTATCAATATAAATCTTATATGTGTATCCCATAGTTATCATATATATATACCATATATATCTTATATTATCTCATGTTTTTAAGAAGGAAATACTAAAAGCCGGTGCTGGTGGCTCACACCTGTAATCTTAGCTACTCAGGAGGCTGAGGTCTGAGGATTGCAGTTCAAAACCAGCCCTAGCAAGAAAGTCCTTGAAATTCTGATCTCCAATAAACCACCAGAAAATCGGATATGGTGCTGTAGCTCAAGTGGTAGAGTGCTAGCCTTGAGTTGAAGAGCTGAGGGACAGTACTCAGGCCCAGCGTTAAAAGCCCACGACCGACCAAAAAAAAAGGAAATACTCGAGTCAAAAAGAGATTAAAATTACTATTTTGTCTATACTGGCCTTAGAGATTCTCACAACCTCCACTTTCCTGTACTTAGGGGAACTTATGGGTATAAGGCACCTCACCCTAGCAACATAAAACATTAAGAAAATCAACAGTGACCTTCAAGGACATTAAATTTATGAAGTAGCCCAGAGTGAGATGAAGTTAGGATGCAGAAATAGGGAAGAAGGAAAAGTTGACAAATCAGGTTTATTCTCTTTATAATAAATGGATAGTCTCGCTATATATATATATATATATATATATATATATATATATATATATATATATATATATATATATATATATGTACGTTTGTTTGTGTGTATTTTTATGCGTGTGTGCATGTCCTGGGGCTTGAAGTCAAGGCCTGGGCACTGTTTCTTAGTTTTTGCACTAAAGGCTAAAGCTCCACTTCCAGTTTTTTGGTACTTAACTAGAGATAAGAGTCTCAAGATTTGTCTGCTTGGGCTGCCTTTAACTTTGATCTTAAGATCTCAGCCACTTAAGTAGCTAGGATTACAGGCATAAGCCACTGGCCCCAACCTAGCTGTGTCTTTAAAGAAATCTCATACTTACTTATTCCTTTTTTCCCTTTTCAGCAATTCCCTGACCAAATTGTAGGATTTGTGCCTCGAAAGCATGTCTCCACGTCCTCAGGTATCTATAATTACGGCGGATTTGAACTACAAGCACCGGGGTTGGTAAATGGAGACCAGTACTCTATGGTGCTGATTGGAGCCTCATTTTTCAGTAGCAAATATCTGGAACTCTTCCAGAGTCAGCCTGCAGCCCTCCATGCTCTGATAGATGAAACTCAGAATTGTGATGATATCGCCATGAATTTCATCATCACCAAGCACATTGGAAAGACTTCAGGGGTATTTGTGAAGCCTGTAAATATAATTAATCTGGAAAAGGAAACCAATGGCTATTCAGGCATGTGGCATCGAGCTGAGCACTTTCTGCAGAGGTCTTACTGCTTAAATAAGCTTGTTAATATCTATGATGGCATGCCCCTAAAATACTCCAACATTATGATATCTCAGTTTGGTTTTCCATATGCCAATCACAAAAGTAAAATGTGAAAGGGAAGCAGAGGAAAAACTTGGCACTACTATCTTTAGATCTCAGCCTCCTGAGTAGCTAGGATTATAGCCGTGAGCCACCAGCATCCAGCCAGTTGATTGTTTTCATGAGAAGCCTGAAATGCCTCTTGAGCAAAAGCCCGAAGTGCAGGGAAAAGCCATTAAAGAACATTTTAATCCCAAGTGAAAAGGAACTTTTGTCGTTCCCCTTGCTTCCCCCATGGCCCTTCTGACTGTGGTTTTGATATAGTCCTCAGTGCTTTGATGTTTGTTGACTTGCCTGCTGGGATTGAGAGGGTAAGTGTCATAGTGCAACAGTGTCTAGTTGTTTGCTTGCATTAATTGCATGAATCACTCCAAAATGCAGTTTCTTATATGCATCAGTGGGCAGCTGGGAGAAAACTGTTATTGCATTTTGTTACTGAATTTGACCTTGCTAATGTCTGTCAATTCCTTATGTTTTTGTATAAAATAACTTCTGAAAGAATGACTTAAGTAAAAGCTCACAGAAGTTAAAACCCTTAGTATCAAATGGTTTTTATTATTAAAGCAGAGGTTATCTCGCGGATACTAAGCAGGGTGTGTGTATCATACACAAATGCTTACATTCAGAACAATTTTCCCTCTTTTTTCAACAAGACCCAAAGCACCATATACATCCTGATGAAATTTCAATTACACCAGATGCATTGACAAGAGAGTCCCAGCAGATGGGACTGTTACATGAATTCATGGCTTTGCCCTCCTTGGTATCTGTTTAGTCCTAGATTACTACTGCTGCTAAGGGATACTTCATTAGGTCTTCATCACTTCCTCTTCCTCTTCTTCCTCCCCCTCTTCCCTCTTCCCCACTTTCCCCTTTCCTCTCTATCCCCTTTCCTCTTCCTCCATATCTTCACATAATGCCTACACATTCTCAAAATAAGAGAAATGTGAAAATACAGAAATCATGATCCACATTCTAATAATGAGATCCTTGTGGTTTGGTCTACGTTATTTCTTTACATTGGAGTGTGTCCATGCCTGGGTATCATTAGATACGGAGAAAAGAACTTCAAGCCTCCATAATGTCAATTATCTGCTTTCCCCAAACTTGGTAGTCCATACTTTCTCTTACCTCTTGGTATTCCACTATTGGATAAATAAATAAACTTTAACCGTCCAATGTTTAATGTTAATTCAGCAGACTCATGTTTTGTTAAGGGGTGTGTGTGTGTGTGTGTGTGTGTGTGTGTGTGTGTGTGTGTGTGTGTGTGTGTGTGTGTGTGTGTGTGTGTGTGTGTGTGTGTGTGTGTGTGTGTGTTTTATATGAGTTTCTTCATATTTAATATCATGGATGAGAAAGAAATAGAAAACTGCCCACATTCTCCATGGGAAGAGTATTCATAGGGAAAATATTTTCCAATTTTCTTTCTTATCTTGTGTTTTCAGAAATCAGCTAAGCTTGACACTCCTTAATTATATCATGTTTTCAGATATTGGAGAGCAAATACAATTCCATATACATTACCAAGACTCCTGCAAGCATGGTGACTAGACTCTTACTACAATTGCCCTTTTGCTTTTAGCTATTTGATAGTCTCACATTCTTGCCCAGGGCTAGCCTTGGACTATGATCCTTCTATATACTGCCTCCTGTATAGGAAGGATTATAGTCACACACCAAAATACCCAGACTGTAGATTGAGATGAGTGTCTCATAGTTTTGTTTAGTCTAGTTTGGTCTCAAACTGTGGATCTCCTAATCTCTGCCTCTGCAGTAGCTGTGATAACAGACATGAGCCACACTGCCCAGCCTTCCTGAACACCTCTTATTCTGCCCCCTTGTTCTTGTTAGTGAGAAAATCGCTGCACATACCAGCAGCAGTATAGCAGAGCAGTCATGTGCAGGCTTTGCCAGTGAGAAGATTCCAGCACAAATCTTTGCCTCAATATTTACTTAACTATGCAGTCTCAGTTTCCTCATCTGCAAAATATGAATCCTTTCTCATTTTTCTTCCATAATGTCTATGTGGTCTCAAAATTGCAATGCGGTGAGAAGGGTAAGTGAGGTATGATCACATGGTACATGGTTGTGAGGAAGACAGGAAGTAGCTTGCATAAAAATACCACCACACCTTCTCCATGTTCCTGGTTCTGGAAATCACTTAGGAGTGATGGGGTTCCTGACATAAGGGCAAAATTAATGGCACAGAAAAGCCCTGCAGGCACCAGGTAGAACAGGAAGGTGTCACTAACAGACAAGGAGCCATGGAGTTTCTCTGACCATCACCCCAAATACCTTCAGTCTCATCACAGAAGCAGTACATATTCAGTTCAGCAACTTTGGTATAGTCAGAAGATGACCAGGAGGAAGTTAAAAGTCCACCTACCCAATTAGCAATGGCATTTTGGAAACATCTTTTTCAAGGAATGTTTCAACAGCATACCTTATTTAGTATTACATTGTATGGCTAAATCATGACTTATGAAGTTAATTATCATACTACCACTACTGGGGCTTTGCACTCCAGCCTGGCCTTTACACTCAAGGCTGTCACTCTACAACTTGAGCTAAGCTCCATGTCTGGCACTTTGTGTGTGTGTGTGTGTGTGTGTGTGTGTGTGTGTGTGTGTGTGTGTGTGTGTGTGTGTGTGTGTGTGTGTGTGTGTGTGTGTGTGTATGTGTTTAATTGGAGATAAAAATCTCATCAATTTGTGCCCAAGCTAGCTTTAAACAGGGATCTCAGCTACTCAGCCTCCTGAGTAGCTAGGATGACCAACATTTAGGCATCCTTGCCTGAGCACTCATCTGTGAGCCTAACTGTAACTTCTTTAAAACCAAGTCCAGCGATGTTCAACACCTGGATCTCTAGTGGTTTTGCGTCTTTAGAGCTTTTGATACATATTGCTAATTGCCTCCAGAAGGGTTGCCATGGCAATGTCGTTTCTCAGAGCACCTGTTCCCTATTAGCCTTCCCAATTTCACATATTTAAGTTCTTCTGCCATTTGGTTATTCCATGTACAAAATATTTGAATGCTGCAGGATTCTGAAGTTCTCCCATTCCCAGCATGCTAGAGAAGACTGAAAAGACTGGCAAGCAAGGGCTCTATGTGCTTTTGAAGTTGTGTAAAGTTCATGTGTGTGTGTGTGTGTGTGCGTGTGTGTGTGTGTGTGTGTCTGTGTATCTGTATCTGTATCTGTGTCTGTGTCTGTGTCTGGTAGTACCAGGGCCTAGGCGCTGGTCCCTTAGCTTTTTTTGCTCAAAACTGATATTGGTCCCCTTGAGCCACAGCTCCACATCCAGTTTTTTGGTAGTTAATTGGAGATAAGAATTTCATGAAGCCGGGCACTGGTGGCTACTCAGGAGGCTGAGATCTGAGGATGGCAGTTCAAAGCCAGCCCAGGCAGGAAAAGTCTGTGAGACTCTTATCTCCAATAAACCACCAAAAAACAGGGAAGTGGCGTTATGGCTCAAATGGTAGAGTGCTTGCCTTGAGCTGAAGAGCTGAGGAACAGCACCCAGGCCCAGTGTTCAAGCTCCATGACCAACAACAGCAACAAAAAGAATTTCATGGACTTTTCTACTAGGGCTGACTTCAGTTGCCCAGATCGCAGCCTCCTGAGTAGCTAGGCTTACAGGAGTGAGCCACCAGTGCTCTGTTCTTCAGGAAGCTTTGAATGTGCTTCTAGAAACTTGAAACAGTGAATTGCTGTCCTTTTCCTTGTCCCAGCAATAAACCATTTTAAAGCAACAACATCAAAAAAAAATTGCTCACGTGTTTCCCTTAGAAAGACCTGAGGCTGTGACCCCAAGATTCTAGATTCTAAATGAAGGTGTGTGTGCGCGGGGGTGGGTTTCTGTAAGTGGACATGCGCTAGCGATACTAGTCCCAGATGTTGACCTGCCAGGATCCTTCCAACTGTGTTTTCCCTCCTCACAGCATCCTCCCATCCTCCTCTTTGCTTCTCCTTTCACAGAGACCTCAATGTAAAACCCACGTATTTTCAAGAATACTCCAAGTTCTGGCACCACTTATTTTCCTTCTCTGCAGAATAAGGATGACAACATCTGTCCTAAAACTGTGTTTCAGAGAACACAATGTACAGGAAAGAATTTTGTAGTGTCTGGGAAAACAAGATTTTTTTTTAAAAAAAAAAAAAAGCTATTACAGATAACTGCTTAGCTTAAGGGTTTAAGAAAAAAATCTGTTATAAAGTAAGGTATCCCTTGGAGAATGAAAAGAAGCTAGAATAACTGGGTGCAGTGGCTCATATCTGTTATACCAGCTACTGCAGAGGCAGAACTGAGGAGAACGGCAGTTTGAGGCCAGCCTAAGCCAAAAGAAGTCTATCTAGTCCCCTTCTCAGGCTGAGTGTGGTGGGATGTGTCTGTAATCCAAGTTAAATACACAGAAAGCTATAGGTCTGTGGCTTGAATGGAGGAAAAACATGAGATCTTACCTGAAATTTAAAAAAAAATAATAAATAAAAAAGCAACAAAAGGTCTAGGGGCTCTGAGCATGCTCATGGCTCAAGCCTGTAAACCTAGCTACTCAGGAGGCTAAGATTTGAGGATTGCAGTTCAAAGCCAGCCCAGGCAAGAAAGTCCGTGAGACTCTGACTCCAAGAAAAACCCAAAAACGCCAGTATTAGAGCTGTGGCTCAAGTGGTAGAGTGCTAGCCTTGAGCATTTGAAAAGCTCAGGGCACAGTGCCTGGGTCTTGTGTTCAAACCCCAGAACTAGCACATACAAATAAAGGTAGTACTCAGGGGTAGGAATTGACTCAAGTGGTCATATGTGGGCAAGTATAAGACCTTGAGTTTAAACTCCAATATTGAAAGAGAGAGAGAGAGAGAGAGAGAGAGAGAGAGAGAGAGAGGCTATAACACAGAATGAATATTTCAATGAAGTATTTAATCTGGAAATGACTCTGAAGCCTCTCTTTAGCTCAGTATTTCTTTTAGGTTTTTGTTGTTGTTGTTTGTCAGTGGTGGGGCTTGAACTTGGGGCCTCAGCTCTGTCCCTGAGCATTTTTCCCGAAGGCTAGGCACTACTGCTTTGAACTACAGTGTCACTTCCGGTTTTCTGGTGATTAATTGGAGAGAAGAATCTCAGGCTGGCTTTGAACCATGATCCCCAGATCTCAGCCTCCTAAGTAGCTAGATTTACAGGCATGAGCCACCAGCACCGGGCTTTCTTTTAGTTTTAAAAGAAAAAGAATTAAATGCTAACTGAAATATTTTGTTTCTTTAATTTGAAGAAAGCAGGCTAACTTTACAGTAATAGGTTTGCAACCTGGGGTGATTTGCACTCTCCTCTCACCACCAACACACCTCTAGAAACAGCTGGTAATGCTTGGAAACATTTTTGGCTGTGAAAATTGGAGGCAGATGGCTGGCATCTGGGAAGGGGAGTCCAGGAGGTCTGCTATCCTGCCACTCTCTCCATACAATGACAGTGCCCTAGTTGAGGGAAAGCATGCTCTGGCGTTGCATGGGAAGCACAGCTATTGGTGCAAGTTGCATTTCCAAAGTGCTGCCTGCAGAACAATGCTGAATGGGATTGAAAATTAAAGGAGACAGTTTGCTTGTATTACCGAGGAGAAACCTAATGCATGATTCTGTGACCCAACCTTGATGAAGAAGGGATAACTTTCCCCAGTTAAGCTTTCTATCAGGGTTTGGGGATTTAGCTTAGTGGAAGAGCTCTTGTCTACCAAGTGGAAGGCCCTGAGTTTGGTTCTAAGTATGGAGAAAAAATGCTAACAACAACAACAAAACAGAGGTTTGTTTCTTTTTTTTTTTTCTTCTTGGATCTGAAACTACACATTCTTCTTTCTATTCTCACATCTGAAGAAATAGAAAGTGTAGGTGATTTTCTGGGAAAGAAATCTGAATAAACCTGTATTTCGGAAGCTCCAGAGAACATTCTTACATAACACATTAGTGATTTAAACAACCTATCTCTCGATAGAGAAAATTGGAGTAGCTGAGTTGAAATAGGTTAAGTATCAATTCCTCAGCATATTTATGAGTCTTTATTTTTGGTTAAAATAATAAGCTTGCTAGGTTCCAGTGGCTCAAGCCTATAATCTTAGCTATCAGAATGTTGAGATCAGAGTGAACATCGGCAGAACCTGAGCAGAAAAGTCCTCAAGATTCCATCTCCAATTAACCAGAAAAATGCTGGAGTAGAGGTTGGCTTATGTGGTAGAGTGTCAGCAGCAAGCCGAGCAAAAGTGTGAAGCCTTAAGTTTCAGCCCAGATACTGGAAAATAATAATTAATAATAATCTTGAGCAATGTAAAGCTAGTGAAGATGATTTCTATAGGAAAGAACTCTGGAATGGAAAAACCAGGAAAGTTTTCATAGTATCAGGTATCCAATTTATTTAAATTTATCTAGGTCTCTTTCCTTATTTCCAAAGAGAGGGACAAAACAAATGATTTCTTTCCTATTGTAAAATTCTTTGCCCCTAAATCAGAGTGTTGAATTACCAGCTTTTAAAATAGGTACATTATATTTCCTGGCAAGAAACCCTCCTACCCTTGAGCGTACCAGCTTGGAGTTCATTCCTTCACTCCAACCTAAATCTAGCTCTGCAATAATGGTCACTCAAAGGAAATTCTAATGCACTAAATATTGCTGTGTATTGCAGTGATTTAGGACAGAAGACAGGATAAAAATTGACTGGAAGTATGTTACTCCTTAATAAAGTTTGTGTTTAAAGATTTCACTGGCCATTATTCAGGCTAACAAACCACTTGAGTCAAATTTAGCTGTGAGTCAGAAGTTGAAATTTTCAGCCACGGATTTGTTAAACTCAGAATGCAAATGCAAGTTTTAAAGACCAGAATATTCTCCATAAATAGAAAATTCATAAAACCCAAGATTTATGAATTTCTTCTCTCGCCAGCAGATGTCAGTGCAAGCTAGTGAGCTAACATTTTATCACTAAATGCTGCCTGAAACAGTCTTAACACGTACTGTCAATGATTTTGATTACGAATATCTTCTTAAGTGTAACTATGGAAAAAAAAATCTATCTTTCAAAAGTTAGCAAGTTAAAATGAGTGCTGATCTTGGTCATTCATATGTTTATAATCCATGTTATCATTATAACGTCTAAGTAACATATAAGTAACACAATCTTAGTTAAAAACAAAGTTCAAATGTATAGAAGTATTACAATAATGCAGTTTTAAATCACAGGTGTCATATTGTAGATAATATAAATGTATTCCGTGAAGGGGATTATTATTTAAATGATGAGTCATTTGGCAACTGCTGTATGAGCTAACAAAAATGCAGATTTCAAAATTTAAAAATTTTTTTGAAAAAATTCTTACACATTACAGACCCTGGAACCAAAATGAACTCATTTATCTGTGACACCAACGTACCAACTCGTAAGAAGCACAAGCCATCAGTAGTGTGATACTTGTTTGTATACTAGCATGTATATGTGCTTTCGCTTTCAGCAAACAACTTAAACCCACTAGACCAGCACCTATTTTGTGCTGAATGCACAGCTTACATTCACCAGATCTTTATTGCAACTCCTCTTTGTAGAACTTGATTAATGATAGTTTGAGGATACAAGAACCGGTGCCTGTGGAGGTACTTGCGTTACAAATAAGAGTTATACACCAAGCCAAAATGATAGGTTGCTGAGTTCAAGGCTGCACTTTTCCCTTTATATAATAACTCATTTGCGGGGGGGGGGGGGCGGGGGGAATCCGGTTATGGGGCCTGAACTCTGGGCCTGGACGCTGTCCCTCAGCTCTTCAGCTCAAGGCTAGCGCTCTAGCACTTGAGCCACCGCTCCACTTCCGGCTGTTTTTCTTTTTGCTTATGTGGTGCTGAGGAATCGAACCCAGGGCCTCAGGCTTGCAAGGCAAGCGCTCTACCACTGAGCCACTTTCCCAGCCCCAATAACTCATTTTTCAGAAGAGAAAATAACTATTTTTATGAATCTGTATGGAAGAGATTTCATGTTTGTGGATCTCCCTTGGAACATTCTAATCAAAGTATTTCTATAACAGATACAAAACATTACCAAATAACCTAAACTAAAATAAAATAGAACAAAAAGATAAATAAATAAATGTGTGAAATTGCTTTATAAAAGCAAAAACTATTGTTTCTCAAAGTTAAACATGCATTTGCTATGGGATAGCAATCCCATGCCTAAATATTTACCTAGGAGGTATGAAAATACATATCGAAGAAAAACTTATTTTTCAATACTACACTCAGAAATGCTATCCCTCAGAAATAAAGAAGAGGTAAAAATCTTTCTCAAAACCTAAGGAAATGCATTAGCTCTATATCAGCCTTACAAAAAAGAAATGCTTAAGTCAAGAAAAGGAGTAACAGCTCATGATTTCTTTGGAGAGAGAAATTATACAGTTTGTCCAGTAGGTGTCATGAACTCCTTTATGGAAAAGCTAACAATTCTTCATATCAAATGCTTTTCAAATGAATGTTTACCTATTTTTTCTTATCCATGGAAATTATTAACATCATTTCTCTGTATAAATGCTTAGAGGAAAGAAAATGTTCTAAATATTCCATCTGTTTCTTAAAATTTTTTCTTCATCTCTAATTGAGTATGCTAAATCTATATACCAAGATGAAAAAAGTCATTCCCTTACTTCATTATCTTCAGTGTCAAACATTTTTCGGAAAATATAGCCAATGGCTTTACCAACATTACTTGCTCAATCTTGGTATTTTATTGAGAGTCCTTCCTGAGTAAGCTCTGTTCCTCAGACACCATAAAACTTTATTCTAATCAAAGGGCTTCCATTTTGCCTTGTAACATTTATACAAGACTCTCCTCTCTTTGACCTTCCCCTCAAACAATAAGTTCCTGGACGGTACTAGAACTCCATACCAAGCATAGCATAGCACCTTGATCTCGAAGTCTGTTAATGACTTGCAAATAAGTTAATTAATACTTAGATTGAATCGGGATCTGGGCTCTATCCCTGAGCATTTTTGCTCAAGCCTAGCATTCTTGAGCCACAGCTTCACTTCTGGGGTTTGTGGTGATTAATTGAAGATAAAGAGTCTCACAGACTTTCATATCTAGGCTAGCTTGGAATAGTGATCCTCATCTCTCAGCCTCCTGAGTTGCTAGGATTACAGGAATGTCTCCTGGATCACTCATATACGTCTTAAAGTAGGTGTGTCTGTATGAGCTGGTAAAGAACAAAAAGTGGTCAAAACAATTGAGAAGAACCAAGAGGCACATACTATTTTTCCTGGAGGAACACAAGGCCAATTGTGGTTTATAGAAATATGTAGCAACATAAATATACAAGATAATGGAATATGTAGCAACATAAATATACAAGATAATGGAATAGATACATGCCTTATGTCAACAGCTACAGGAAGTCTTAACATGTTCGCTTTAAACACATCTGGATATTTGGCATTTGGACACATTGATGGATTATTCAGAATGTTCTTTTTCACCACAGAATGCATAGAATTACCCCAATTAATTACACTTAAATAGAGGTTATCAAAATATTTTAAGCAATTTATTTATAAGATCTAGCAACAGGCTTAAAATAACTATGACAATTTCATAAAAGTGATGAGCAGAAATGATATTTTGAGAAACCCGAGACAAGTGTAAAATGATATGAAAAAATATTTTTGACAGTCAGAGTTACTGTTAAACTTCTGTAGTTTTTTTTTTAATGTAAATTGAGAATTGGTGAAAATGCTAGGTTTCAAAGTGTAGAGAAATTAAAGTTGTAATCATTTCTCCTTTGTAAATTGAACCCTTCCATTCTATTTATGAAGCACTTAACGGGCTCCACAGACCCATTTTTAAGAACAATGAGCAGGAGAGAAGATAGGAAGACAGACAGGGTTATGAAGGAAGGAGCAAAAAGACTTCCCTTCCAAGGTAGAGTTTTCACTTTTTTCCTTCAAAAAACTCATTGTATTCACCTATTTACCTGTCATTTAGTGTGTGTGTGTGTGTGTGTGTGTGTGTGTGTGTGTGTGTGTGTGTGTGCATTTAGTGTGGGGGGGGGCTTGAACTCAGGGTCTCAAGCTCATACTTGGGCTTTTTTGCTCATGGATGGTACACTGCCATGTGAGTCACGTTTCTGTTTGGCATGTTCCTTGTGAATTAGAGATAGGAGTCTCACAGGCTTTTCTGCCTGGGCTGGCTATGAACTCTCAGCCTCCTGAGTGACTAGAGTTACAGGAGTGAGCCACTAGTGCCTGGCCTCCTTTCTCATTTATTTTTTAGCCCATTACAATAAGGATCATATTCTAGACACTCCATGAAAACATTCTTTCCTAAGTCATAACCTGCTATCTATGATCACGTAGGCCAATGTATGTGTCTTGGTACATAAATTATCTGATTTCTTTTTGGCTTTTTTGCTGTTGACAATTCTCTTGTTAAAACTTCTCTTCTGCCTTAACTCTTTCTTTTACTTGTTTAAAGGTTCCTTTTTCAGCCTCCTGTCCTGCATCTTCCTCTTCTTTCTGCCTATGAATGTATACCTGGAATTCTACCTACCTTCTATTTCTCGTATAACCCTGCACACACCCTACCTCCTCTCTGTCCCTCCCCCCTGCCCCCTTCTCTCTGAGAAGTCTTAGCTATGCAGTTCTCTAACCTAAGCCTCTTTCTGGAATCTGGTTTCCTATATTTAAATACTTAGGACATAATTCTGAACTGAGAATCTCTGAAACTGAATTCACCTAACACTAAATTCATCCACTTCATCTCTCTGCTTCTTCTCGTATATTTTCCATTCTGGTGAATGTCATTGTAATCCAAAAGATGCTCAGGTCAAAATCTGAAAGTCTTTTTTCTTTTCCTTTTTCTTTCTTTCTTCTTCTTTCCTTTTTAAAAATTTTTTTTCTGTGCCAGTCCTAGAGCTTGAAGTCAGCATCTGGGTACTATCTTTGAATTTTTTTTCACTCAAGGCTAGCTCTTACACCACACCTCTACTTCCAGTGGTTAATCAGAATTAAGACTCTCATTGACTTTCCTGCCCAGGCTGGTTTTGAACCACAATCCTCAGATCTCTGCCTGCAGAAAGCTAGGATTCTTGGTGTGAGCCACTGGCACCCATCTGAAACCTATTTTATTTTCATTTCTTCTCTCTTACAGCAAAGCATAACATTAATTTTTCAAAATCATTTTTTCTAAGATCTCTCCAGCCAGCCCCCCTTTTTTTCTAGCTCCCCCATTATTAAGGCGGATATCTTGTAAGTACCATGCTTACACATATGAGGTCGAGTGCCAAGTGTTTTCCACTGGCTTGTTCTATTTAGTCTTCCATTCATCCCACGGGGCAAGAGTTCTTGTGTGTACAATTACCTGTGAGATTATTGAAGCCAAGGAGGGGCGAGAGCTTGTCCAAAGTAATAGGCCCTTTAAACGGGAGAGCCTATTCTTTCACACTCCAAAGCCATGTGTTCCCCGGATCTCTAGTATTCCTGGCCTAAAATCTACGCACCATGTTATCACTAGAAGTTGTTTTCCCACAGGCAAATTTGTCCAACTTTACTTAGCTGTGATTCCTCAGGGCAACCTGAGCCCCTTCATCAAAATGCTCAGATTCCTAAGCTGGCCTTCATGAGCTGCTCTCCACTCACCCTCTTCTGTGTCTTCCCCCCATCCCCCACTCCACACTCAGCGGCTCTCCACCCAACCTCGCACATCACTCTGCCCCAATACACTCATTGGCTTATTCTGGCTGCCATGGCAAAGCACCACAGATTAGATAGCCCCGATTTATTTTCCCCGGGGGTGCTAGAGATAGAAATCAAGCTATCAGCATGGCTGTTTTCTCCTAAGGCCATGAATAAGGACCTGCTCCAGGCCTCTCTTCTTGGTTTATTCTCATTATTCTTCACATGGTCTTTTCTTGTGTGTGAAGCTTTATGTTCCTGGCATGTCTCTGTTCTCTATGTGTCCAAAGTTTCTCTCTTTCTGTCATTTTGTTCTCTGTCTCTCTCCCTTTATTTCTCAGTACTGGGGATTGAAGTAGGTCTCACACTTGCTAGGCAGATGCTCTGCCACTTAATCTACTTTGCCAACCCCTTGTTTTTTTAATAATTAAATACAATTTAATATTTATTAAAAAGAATGTCTATGATATGTTAGTTTTTATAAATATTACAAAATATTGTACATAGTATATTTATATTTGCATATGCATATTAAATATGGAAAACACGGAGGGCAGGAAGCCTTGGGTTTAATTCTCTCACTGTACCACAAGTCACCAAGTCAATAACTTCCAGCCCTTCCAACCTGAGATTGATCTCATTAGAACATAGATGATATGTGGAATGTCATATTCTTAATTGGAATTTTGTATCCTACTCAGATTAGCATGCACAAAGATTATTCATGAATATCACCCAAGGCCCAATTAAAATGCACGGACTCAATTGCTGCAATTCACTTCTTTGTGTGACTTTTCTCTTGTAGCTTTCCCAGTGATGCAGACTTAAACCCAGTTTTTCTTTTTTTTCCCAAATGGACTAAAGATGGGCAAATGGAAAGGGAACAGGCAGTGTGATTTGCCTCCAAACCTCACTGGGACAGTTTTATGCTCTGCAGAAGGGCTAAAGTTACTTCCCCCAGGGAAATGTTTCATTTCCCCCATCTGTGGTGGGAATGGAGAAGTAAGGGTGCAGAAAGAGGTTATGTAAGGCCTCTGGAGATCATTTGAAGGGCATGCAGGTTTTCCTTTGTAATTTGGGAAACTTTCAGCTCACTGTTTATTCTTGGTTACTATGCGGTTCTCAATAGGACTGCAAGTTACAAATGCAAAACGTGATGTCAGGTCCTAGTCAGAACCACCAAAGGGAAATGCTCCATTCAGTTCCCTTCCTTCTAAATGATTCAGCCAAAGTCTTTATTCATCTTCCATCAACAATTAAGAACTCTTTGTTTTGAAATATTGAGGATTAAACACAGGGCCTTGTGAATGCAAGGAAGGTCTTTGTCTAGCTCATTCATTCTGATTACAAAGATCAGTTGATTAAAGTGCATGTAACAGTGCCTGGTAAATTATGACTGGCCAATAGAGGTAATTATTGTTCTTTGTCTTATAGAACGGTTGATTGTGTCTGTTTGCTACCTGGAGCTTGAACTCGGGGCATAGGCATTGTTTCTGAGCATTTTTTTTTTTTTTTGCTCAAGGCTAGCACTCTATCACTTGAGCCATAGCTCCAGTCCTGACTTTTGGGTGGTTATTTGGAGATAAGAGTCTCATTTTTGTAACTGGGCTGGCTTTGAAACACAACTCTCAAATCTCAGCCTCCTGAGTAGCGAGGATTACAGGTGTGAGCCACTGGCGCCCGGCTAGAACTGTTGAAAACTAAGTGAATCAATGTATTCAAAAGAGCTACCTGTCAACACCTAGAAATCACTTACTAAATGTAGCAAAGGAAAGGAAACTGAGTAAAAACAAAATTAACCAATTAAATGCACCATTCTTGCTCTTCTCCATCAAATCCCTGCCTATAGTCTCAACAGAGGGGTCTTTTA
This sequence comes from Dipodomys merriami, assembly GCF_024711535.1. NCBI lineage: Eukaryota > Metazoa > Chordata > Mammalia > Rodentia > Heteromyidae > Dipodomys > Dipodomys merriami. Next base: position 151,642 of record NW_027205215.1, read on the forward strand.
TGAAGTTAAGACAGATCTAGTGTCTGGCAATGTGGCTTATTGGTAGAACACTTGCCTAGCATGCATGAAGCCCTGGGTTCGATTCCTCAGTACCACATAAACAGAAAAAGCTGGAAGTGGCACTGTGGCTAAAATGATAGAGTGTTAGCCTTGAGCACAGAGAGACTCAGGGACAGAGCCTAGGCCCTAAGTTCAAGCTCAAGGACCAGCAGAAAAAAGAAAGAAAGAAAAGAAAAAAAGAAAGAAAAATGTAGCAGTGATGGAGAAGTTAAATTTTCTGGGCTGGGAATGTGGCTTAGTGGTAGAGTGTTGCCTAGCATGCATGAAACCCTGGGTTCGATTCCTCAATATCACATAAACAGAAAAAGCCAGAGGTGGCACTGTGGATCAGAGTACTAGCCTTGAGCACAGAGAGGCTCAGGGACAGTTGCTCAAGCCCTGAGTTCAAGCCTCAGGACTGGAGAGAGGAAAAAAAAAAGACAGATCTATCACAGTCCTTTTCACAGCCTTTTGGCATTCAAGGGCCTTAGGGATCATTCAAAATAAAAGCCTAAGTCCTTAGGGAGAGCTGCAGGTTCTTAACTGTTTGGATCTCATTCTTTTTCCTACCCTCCTCATCTGCCACTTGTGTCTCACCTTCCTCAGCCACCCCAGCTCTGGACTTGACTTTGAACATGCCAGTCATTTCCTGCCTCAGCCCTGCCCTTCCTTGTGCTAGTGGTGCCCTGCTGCGTGCCAGTGGTGGGTACTCACAAGCTGGCAGTCTCACATCACATAGGTCTCTGGTCCCACATTACCTCCCTGCGGCCATCTTTGGTCTTTCTGTCACCTTACTCTATATGACCTTTCTGCTTAGTAATTGTTACTGTTGTATTGTATAGCTTACCTCACTCACACACACACACACACACACACACACACACACACACACACACACACACACATTTCAATGATCATTTACCCAAACAGACTGAAACTGACCCTTTAATTTTATAGCGATCAGCCAAGTGCTGACATCCTAGCCACTCAGGGGATCTGGGGATTGTGGTTCAAAGCCAGCCTGAGCAGAAAAGTTTGTGAGACTCTTATCTTCCATGCACAGCAAAAAGTTGGAACTGGAGGTATGGCTAGAGAAAGAGGGCTAGCTTTTTTCCTCCCGTTCCTCTTCTTTTTTTCAGTCCTGAAGGTTGAACTTAGGATCTTACGGTTGTAAGGTAAGTGCTCTACCCCTTGAGCTATGCCCTTAGTTAATCTTTATTTCTGAAAAACATCTTAAAATTTTCTGAAGTTATTTCAGCTCTTTGCTCTTGAAATAATCCAATTCATTCATAATGCATCATGATCCTTTTGTATATTGCTAGTTTGGGTTTTATATTTGTTTTCAAAATATTTACATCTACATTTATACCTTGAATTTATTCTCCAAACCCTGATCCTATCTAGGGATTGCATTGTGCTTTCATTAGTTGAGAGATCTCTAGTTACTGAGAGAAAGGTATAAGGAAGTAGGGTCTGGAAATGTTTTCTAGAAATTTTGTCTTAACAGTCTTGTTTTGAGCCTCCATTTCTCACAATTTTATTTCCTTATCACAAAAAAAAGTTTAAATTACTTCCTTCTGGAAAGGAAAAAATAGCAGCAAATATTTGATTTAATATTTCCATTATGAAATATAATCAAGAACTTGAAAACTTGGCTTTATTATTCTCCAGTTGCATTGTGATTCTTTTCTTCTTCCTCAGGACTCAGGGTGGATAAGTAGAATTAGTTCAGTCTCATGGCCTGAGTGTGAGGTTACAGACAATGTAATACAAGAGAAAGCCATCCTATTTATGAAGATTTTATTTAGGCTTTAGAAGACTTAACAAATTTTCAGTCTCAAATGAATGTAGGTTTTCTGGAAACCCAAGATGCATTTCTGGGACCAGAACTCATTTTTGTCATATGGGAAGACCTTTTCCTGGGCTTTACTTGCTAATAGACTACTATAGATTCACCTATACAAGCAGTAAATATTGAGCAGGGAGTGACCAAAGGCTCATCTGTCTTCAACAATCTGATCTGATGGTTCAGTTATATATATGATGCCTCATGTTTTGGTTATATATTATTTACTCTCTGAAGTTTCTTTGGTGTTCCTCCAGAGAGAATTATGTTTTCCCCAAATTTCCAGTACTTGTTTCTGTGATGACATTTAGTGATTTTCACACTTCATTCCATATACATCTATCTATCTATCTATCTATCTATCTATCTATCTATCTATCTATCTATCTATCTATCTATCTATCTATCTAATCTATCTATCTAGTATGTATCTGCATATACTATATATATATATATATATATATATATATGAGATTTGGGCAGGGTCAGAGCTCTGATACTATTGCACACCCAATGCCAAGACTTGTGCCTGACTTGTAGAAAAAAATTAAAAATAGAAAAGCAAACAATAAATTCTGCTTGTATGAATAAATTAGCAAATTCATTGATATCATTTCACCTTTCCTCACCCACCCCTGATATATGAGATGAAGAGAATTAATAGCAAAACTCTTATGTAGATCTTTTAACCTCATTACCAACTCAAAGAAGAATACTATATATAGAACCTCTACAGAGAGTTGAGCTTTTGTTAAAATATTTCCAGAAGAGGGAATATATGAAGCTTTTCCCATTTATGGATAGTCTATTTTTAGAAAGTGATTTTTTTAATTGGATTAAAAGTTGCCTCTTTTTTGCCCTTTGGAGTCTAGCTGATACCCATTTCTATAGAATAATTCTCCAATTTTTAAAAACAACACAAGAAACAAAAATAGTTCAATGTATGATGAGGCTGGTTTGTCTTCTAGGGACATCACCATCAGCCAGAATGTCAGCTTTTGTTACCCCAATAGAATGTCTTGGTTTTGAATTCACATATTGGCAGATTGATCACAAACCAAAAAGGACAACAATACTGGTGGGTATGATGAGCTATTGCCAGGAAGTAAAATATACTTGATATTTAGCTTTATATTCCACATGAGAGGTAGTCTTATCATTCAGGTTCTTTACGATAGATGACATATAACATAATATGGGACTTTGTGTCTCATTGTGATAGTTTGCATTTGAAAACACTCATCAGACTTTCTCTGTGTGTCTGTAATGTTCCCATCTTCCTACTGCCAGGGTCTCATTGATATATAGATAAATATCATATATATGACATATATGACATATATATATATATATATATATATATATATATATATATATATATATATATATGTCTTGCCAGTCCTGGGTTTGAGCTTCTTTGCTAGCTTCAAGGCTAGCTCTATTCTACTTGAGCCACAGTGCCACTTCCAGCTTTTTCTGTTTATGTAGTACTGATGAATCGAACCCAGTGCTTCATGCATGCTAGACAAGCACTTATTCTTCCAATAAGCCACATTCCCAGCTCTCATTCTATATTCTATTTTTTTTGGGGGGGGGGTCTGGTCGTGGGGCCTGAACTCTGGGCCAGGGTGCTGTCCCTCAGCTCTTCAGCTCAAGGCTAGCACTCTACCACTTGAGCCACAGTGCCACTTCCGGCTTTTTTCTTATGTGGTGCTGAGGAATCGAACCCAGGGCCTCGAGCATGCAAGGCAAGTGCTCTACCACTGAGCCACCTTCACAGCCCCTCATTCTATATTCTAAAGCCCACCTAAAGTTCTATTTCCCTCCACACATTTTTGTCCAAATGGTTTTAGGTCTTATTCATTGCTTCTTTCTTTCCTTTAAGATTTTTAAATTGAGAATTATAAACCTAAAGGAAAACTGTGCACCATTGAACCACTAGATGCAAAAAGAACACCATGGAGCCCACTAAAATAGGGAACAGAATACTACTTTAACCCTGGGAGCCCACCCTCTGTCTCTATGTATCCTTTCCAAACCAAAGTTTTAGAACTAATTGTCTGTCTTATAATTTAGCCCTTGTAGTAAATAAGTACCATCTTGTCCTGCCCTGAGGCTTAAGTATGCTGATTTTATTCTTCCTACTCAATGGTGAGCTCTTTAGGGGTATGGACTACATATACTACTTTGCAGAATGTCCCATAGTGTTTAAGCTTTATGATAAGTAAATATTATTTATTCAATAGATAGCTGTATAATTGAGGCAGGATAGATCAGGGAAAATGAGACATGGTAAACAGCTGCCAGGAATTAAAAACAACATTAAGTTTAAAGCAGATACAAGAGATATTCATCCATCTGCTTCCCTTAAGATTAAGGGTCCAAAGTCATTTTAGGGGACAATGTGGCAGGATAAATTAGGGAAAATAAGGCCTGGTGTAGGCAACTAAGAAACAAGGTACTGAGAAACATAGAAACACTATCTGTGCTTCAAAGAGATATAACAGGATGCATGCCTTACTGTAAGAATTAGCATCTGTTTGGTGGCAGGACTCATCCCTTCCTGAGAGAAATGTTCCCCCAAAATTAAAAGGGTAAACCCAAAGCATAAGCAACCACAATGGGAAACAAGAGCCAGGAACTTAGCTAGTGTAACAATATCAAGAGTGATTGAGAGCAAAGACAATTACCTATCTTTGCCAAACTTTAAGTCAGACTGCTGCCTTTATCATATATATACCCCTAATGTCAGAGAGCTCTGCTTCTCTTTCCCTTTGAGAGCACCTACATTCTTGAGTGTGCCTGGGTCTTTTCTGTGCCTTTTTGCTTATCTGTGGGCTTTGTGCCTGCTTTTCCGCTTGCTTACTTAGTAAAGTTCTACCAAGTTTTCTTACCATTATGACTTGTTCAGAAATTCTTATTATATGATTGAATCAAGGACCCTAAATGAAGAGTCCCTACTTTCATAGAGAAACTCCACAGACCTTTACCTGCACCCAATGACATCGTGATTATAGATTAAGAAAAAGCAACACTGGAGGATTTGCTTTCATCCATCTCCAAGAGCTAACTAACAATGTAACAATGTTTTCAAATACTTCCCTTAGAAAATGGCAAGGTTCTATTTTCTTAGATTCTTTTCCCACATTTTATGTTCTTTGGTTTCAGTTTTATTTTCCTTGCTATAGCATTGAGTTTTCTTGGAAATTTCTCAGGGAATTTCCAGTTTTGCCAAGCAGAATATACAGGAATACTTTGTCAATGAATGGAAGCCTGGGACAACATGATAGCAACACTAAAGATTGCATCCCTTCTACCAGTGAAAACTATTACCATCCCAATTCAGCCATCTCCCCTCCACTGTACACTTCTGTCATCACAAAAACCTTGTGTTGCAACCCAAGAGACTGAGGTATGGAGGGTCATATTCTAAAAAGCCAGCCTGGATAGAAAAGCCTCTAACTAGCAAAAATCTGAGCTGCAGGTCTGACTCAATTGGCTGAGCACAAACATGCCAAACTTCACATAGGAAGGGAAAGAAAGAACTATTTGCACTGCTACACTCATTCATCAAAATAACAGGTATTTGTTGAATTCACACAAGGTACCAGACCTAGACTCTGCTGTAGTCACTTTGGATTCATTGGTGAGCAAAACAGAAGTCCTTGCTTGGAGTTTACATTATGGTAACTATATGCTAATTGTCATTCCAATTGTGTGATGGGCCAATTTATTACTTGAAATTTGTAAACAGATATGCATGTGTGTGTGTGTGTGTGGCAAATGAATTGAATAGACACTTCTTTAAAAAGAAAGACAAATTGCCAATAAATGCATAAGAAAGTGCACAATATTCTCTGACCATAAAGGAAATACAAATTAAAACAACACTGAGATTTTAACTCATCCCAGTCAGAACGGACATCATCAAGAAAACAACAAGAACTAGTGAGGATGCAAGGTGGAAGGACCCCTCCTACACTGTTGATGGGATGTAAATTATTGTAACTGCTATGGAAAGCAGTACGGAACTTACTTAAAATAGAACTGCTATATGATTCAGCAATACCACCCTTGGACATTTATTTATCTTGAGGAAATGTAAGTCAGATGCTAATAGAGACACTTTATTATTTAACCATCAATAAGAATGAAATGATGTTGTTTGCAGGGAAATGGGTAGATTTGGAGATCATCTTATCAAGTGAAGCAAGCCAGGCTCTGAAGGACAAAGGTTGCATGTTTTCTCTCATATGTGGATGTTAGACCTAAAAGATAAACATACATATGTAAATATATACAGTATATCACATATATATGTATATCTATTTAAATATGTTTATATATGCTCACATATATAAACATATTAGTAATTATTGACTGTTTTAAGGGAATAGCAAGGGAAAAGAAATTTCAAGGGTAAACAATACCAGATACATTACATCTGTGAATGGAAATGGCAAAGCCAAATTTTCTGAAAGCTGTTGACTAATAAAGGGTGGGGAAAGGAAATAAGAGGCTTGTACATGTATGTGTCTGTGAAATACCACAGTGAACCCCATTTGAACAATTCACATGCATTAAAAAAATGACAGGAATGTAAAATAGGTCCTATGGGAGTGTGAGGTAGGAGCTAGTGGAAAGGGGAAGGTGAATTGAGACCTTATTGGAGAACTTCTTTTGACTGACTCCTCTTGCTGAAAATACCACAGAGAATGAAGGTTTGTTCAGAGAAGATTGTGATTAAGCTTTTGTTCTGGAAAGAACTCAAAGCATGTCAAGTAGCCTATCAATGATGTCACAGTTTCCAAGTTCCCTCTTAACCAAGCTTTGCCTTTCTGAAAGGAGAGTGTGTGAGAGAGATGTCTTGTGTAGGTTGTCTACAACTCTGAATGTCCTCTAGTCAAGTAATTTGTGTGTATAGTTTAGCAGGCTTTCTCTACCATACTACCTGGCATGTGTCCAGATGAAAAATCACCACTGGTTTTCTTCTTGTTCACACAGCTTTAAAAATCTCATACTAGTTGTTTCTGTTGACTTACAATTTCTTTATTAGAAAGAGTCATATAGCTTTTGAGAAATACATAAAATTTCACTGAATTGTCTCTTCTCTTTCCTCACAATATTTCTTAAAACATTCAGGGAGAGTATTTTCAGTGTTTGGTTTCAGAAAAAGCCCTGTTTCTTATAATATGCCTGAATACAAATATTTATTATATAAATTAATGCTTGTGTAAGTAATTATTTTCATACTAATCAAACTACTACCTATCAGGTCATTCTTTAACTAGCTTTGTGGCTGCTTATGAATGGAATATCAACGAATCAGTCTCCCTCTCTCCCCTTCTCTGTCTCTGTCTCTCTGTCTCTTTGTCTCTCTGTTTCTGTCTCTGTCTCTGTGTGAGTCTTTAACTCAGGGCCTAGGCACTGTTTCTGGGAGCTGTGGCTCAAGTGGTAGAGCACTAGCCTTGAGCACTACCATTTGAGTCACAGCTCTTCTGGATTTTTCTGGGGAGTGGTTAATTGGAGTTAAGAGTCTCACCAACTTTCCTTCTTGGGTTGGCTTTGAATTGCAATCCTCAAATCTAAGCCTCCTGAGTAGCTAAGATTATAAGCATGAGCCACCAATTGTGCCCCATTTAATTTCTGATCGGAAGGGAAGAAAAAGTCACACCCAAAAGCTTGTTATACTAATACATGTTTTCTTTAGATTTTTGCCATTTAAAAAATAGCAGAAAAATTTCCCTCAGTGGTGTGCAAAGGAAATGAGATAATTTACTTTTAATAGCAATATATCAACTCAGTGAAACCTTGAAATATGTGCTTTATCTGAAGAGAATCTTGAAACAGATCAGACTCCATTTTAGAATCCTCATGGTATCAAAAGTTCCTGTTTTCCTGGGGAAATTTCCATGATTCATGAAATTCAAATTGGATGAAAACAGAGAGAAAATTAAATCACAGTGTTGCTTATCAATATTTTAGAAGAATGAAGCTGAAAATCAGAGTGGGTTGGTCCGGATCTGAGACAGGCTAAGACTATCTTCTCTGATTCCTATCAGATATAAAAACAAATCCAACCTTGTGGTCAAGCAGGGCTGAAATCATGAGGTAAAAGTAATTATCTTCACCATCAGCCACACTACCAGATACTGGCCACTTAGTTCCCAGGGGTCTTCTGCTACAGGCTTTACATCCACACATGAACAGACAGTTTAATGTGAGGCCTAGGGCAATAAGTGCAGCAAGTCAGGTATGGCCCAATAGATGTGAGCAAATTCATTTTCATGAAGGTATTAAAGTTGTACTCACCCTCAGGGAAGAAAGAGGCAGACATCATATACTTGTCCTGATGCCCTGGTCATCAGGGGAGATAGGCAAGAAGCAGAGCTTATTCAGCCTCCATAATACTGTGTCAAACTGGATTTCTACCATGGCCATGTGTCCTGTCTGAAGAAGAGCACTATCTTGTATTAGAAGACCATGTAGGGGGCTGAGATAGAAGGATCATGGTTCAAAGCCAGCCCAGGCAGGAAAGTGTGTGAGACTCTAACCTATAATATACTATACCCCCCCCCCAAAAAAACCCCACCAGAGTGGAGCTGTGGCTCAAGTGGTAGAGCACTAGCCTTGAGCAAAAGAAGCTTGGGATAGTGCACAATTCCTGAGTTCAAGCCCCAAAATCAACACACACACACACACACACACACACACACACACACACACGTGTCATTTTTATAAAAACTCAGTAACATATCAATAACAGCAACAGACTTCTTTGATAGTCTTAGAGCTCAGGATAACACAAAAAGGAGGAGAGAACATACCACCATGCAATCAATATTTTGGCACTTTGAGATTGCTCTTATCCTCAACAGCCCCAGCAAGTTAATTAGTTTGATTAAAGTTACAAAACCTATAAAAACAAAGTTTGAGCTCAGAGCCTCTGCCATCAACTGTATGGCTATTTCCATTCACTATTTCCAACATTTGCACCTAGATTTAAGAGTAAAGCTCCATGGTAGGGCACTTGCTCTTTTGTGTGTGTGTGTGTGTGTGTATGTGTGTGTGTGTGTGTGTGTGTGTGTGTGTGTGTGTGTGTGTGTAATTCCCATCACCACAAACAACAAACAAAACCATCTCAAAATTCCCAATGTCTTTGGAAATATCCTCCCAGACACACTCAGCATTAGTCTTTGCTAATATCCTAAGTATTCTGTCAACTCCATGAAGCTGGCAATCAAGGTTAATCATCATACATGGTTCAAATATGTTCTATCTCAAAAGCAAGGATAAGGAAGTGTTGTGGCTGAAGAAGTTGAGGAAGAGATTCAGAATTGATCCCCTTAATAAGAGGATATCACATCTAGGCCAAGAAAGGCCTGTGTCTCAGTACTATCTAAAAGCCTGATACTCGACGGGGGCTCAGGACCCTCCCCCAGAAAGAACACTATACAATACTTTCAAATCAAGTGAGGAAAATGCTTGCATTTCAGACAAAAGAGAAAGAGAGAGGGAAAAGGATAGAACAAGGCTTGAAGAGGATGGAAAGAGAGGGCTGAGAATACATAAGGAATAATGGAAAGTAAGAACAGTATACAAAATAAGGTTGCATTTACGATATATAAATTTAAATTTTAAATTAATTTTAATTTAAAATGTAGGTGACAGGAATGATAGGGGCTTTTTCCCCCTTCCTTTGTTAAAAATGTCTTTGTTTCTAAACCAGGCTATCTGAAAATAGTAATGGTATATTGATGACCATTGTTGGTCTTTTCAGTGTCTCCTTTTACCCTGTTGGTCACAGCATAGGGTATATGAGCAGTGCTTTTAGGTTAGCTCCTGACTTCTGTCAAAGCTCCTGACAGCTTTCTCTGCTCTATGATTGAGCTATGACCAGATATCTCACAGTGGTCTTAGAACCAGACTCTGGATGCTCAGTGAATTGGTAAAGAAATGACACTGGATCACCACTTCTAGAAAAACTAAGACCTTAACCATTCATTTTTAACATACTAAGACTGAATATGATTATTAAAAAATTAACTATGGCTGAATGCTGGTGACTTGTAATCCTAGCTACTCAGGACACTGAGATCTGAGAATCATGGTTGAAAGCCAGCCTATGCAAAAAAGTCCATGAGATTCTTCTCTCCAATTAATGTCTACCACTTAAGCTGTGGCTCAAGTGGTAGAGCGCTAATGTTGAAGGAAAAAAGCTCACAATGCCCAGGCCTTGAGTTCAAGCCCAGGACTGGCAAAAAAACAAAAACAAAAACAAACGAACAAACAAACCCTGATTACTCATACAATTGAACATAAGCTATAACCTTGTTAGACTTCCAGTCACTTTTTATTTTTTAATTTTCTAAAGAATTTTAAATTAATGATTAATAAGCAAGACTTATTGATATCAAATTAGGAATTGTTCAATAATTATTTAAAATAATTGTTGATAATTTATTAATACATCAAATTAGTAACTATTATAATAGTTATAATAATTTTTAAGTCTTTAAATAGTTGTACATAGAGACTTCAGCATGTGAATTTAGGAGTACAATGTGTCTTTTTTTGTGAATTTTTTTAAATTGTGAATACAATGTATCTTGATCAATGTTACCTCTTCCCCTGTTTTCCTGCATCTGTCTCAACCAGTAACTCTTATTTGGTTAGAATGAGCCCCAAGCAAGGTGGGATTCTGAATTAAAAGGCAACCATTCAGATGTGAGCAAAGTCAGGAGTTGTCTTCTCTCCCGGCCCCTTAGATAATATAAATCCCATGCATGCACAATACAGTTGGTATGTTTCACCAGTGAATATCATCATCTTTTAAAATCATTTTGAAGCCATGGGACTTGAGTTATGGCAAAAATCTCAAGGATTATTATTTTTTTCTTCTACTTAGGAGTCAATTTTTTCATTTCATCTATAGAAATGCATGCTACAAAGAACTAATATGATATATCATGAGAGCAATACCAAAATATAAAACCAAGTACAGATCATAAAATAGTAATTTCTCCATCTGAGTTATATTGTTCATTTTAATGGAATTGATAAATGATACAAAAATCTGAAATTATTCTTCTCTAAAAGCAACCTAGTAGCCTTGAAATTTGCCTAAATATTTTCATCTTATATTGTAAATTTCCTTCATAACAGATTACCAATTTGAAAACTATTTTCAGCTAATTTGTAGGGACTAAGATATCAGATCAGTATGTTGAAAATAGACTACCATCAACTGAATCAAGTAAAATTGTAATTTTATTTCCATTTTATATAAAAGCTGTTATAAATGAATTTATTCCAGATCATTCATGTAACAAATATCAGTTACTGATTTATTTCAAATGTATTTATATGAGTATGCTCCATAGTGTTCTTTTCTTCTTTTGTTTTTAGAGAGTTCTTTTCTTTATGACAATTGCACTTGACTTTATCTTACATAAATAAGTTGAATTTTCTTGTTTTTCTGTGCAGTTGCCTTCACCGAACAATAGTAATTACTTTCTTGAGCATATTTCCTTCCTTCTGTTTCTTCTCTTTTGCTTTATCAACTTGTGTGGTCTATTTTTATATGCTTTCTCCTGTTCACTTGAACCTTACGAACCTTGAACTTGGCTATATTTACCCCTTATAATATATATACTTTCAACCCAGGAAGGAATAGTATTTTCCTTTGAATGTGTATATTACTATCTTTGTATTCTGTCCTGTCACAAAGATAATTTTACACAGAAATCAATGCTTTATCACAAGCCATGTACATCTCACCGAAAACCAGTTGGTCTTTATGATACCCAAGGGCTAATATGCGTCTCAGGAAAAAAGTTAATTCTGTAAATAGGAATCCATAAAATGGATCTAAGATGAAGTGGTACAGTGTCCACATGGCAGTCTCTGGGCCCATCCTCCTTCTTAATACCAAGCTGGGAAATTGCTTTGTGGGGCTTATTGTGAATCATTATGTGGCTAGAGTCATCAAAAATTCTCTGTACAAATTGTTGTTGCATCAGAATTTGACAAATCTTTCATATAATTATACCTAATAGTCATTTTAAAAACATGTGATCTCATTTCTAGCCTAGACTGAGAGAGAAATAGAGAAACAAACCAATTTGGCTGTCTTTTCCTAACCGAGATGCAGACACCATAGTTACCACAGCCACAGTCTCTCACTTTCCAATAGTTGCTACGACACATTACTAAATCCTTTTCTTAATGAAATGCCACATCATCTGCACAGTATTGCTCATTCTCTCATGTTTCTGGTACCAGGTTGGCATTCTATTTTACTGAGGCTGTTTGGTAGTTCCGTATCTATTAAGAACCTTCTAATCTTCATAGGTTTAATATTTAGGAATATGAAAAGCTGTGGAAACTACTGATAAGAAGGTTTGGGTGGCAACTGTATGTATCCACGTACTGTTCTGTGAGTAAACACAGGGATACATATGCATGTACAGACCTATCCAGTGAATACATAGTAGATAAGCAGAATAGTTGTGATTTCCAAGATTAACTTCAGTTGTCTTCCTTGCAGATGTTGTTACCAGCTCTCTACAATCTGTTACCATTAATACAGCATGGCTGAACATTTCTGGCCTACTCATCTCAGAGGGGCCTCATTTCTCTCCACCATATACCCCAAATCAAATTCTTTTATTAATGTAAGAGACAACGATAATCACACAAACTAGTTGAAGAGACCAGTTGTTACAAGTGATCAAATTTATATTGAGTATTCTAAGGCAGTTAGCTCGCTAGCCAGCTCCATGTCAGTGATGGTCATTGGTGCTATTCATCAAATGTTTCTGCTACTGCCTCATCCCGTTTGTGCATGTGGCTGGCTTCCACTTCCATGTCCCCTTTTTGTTGGGGAGGTGACTTGGTGATTAGTTCTGCCCCAAGAGTTGCAAGTAAGATAATATGTGTCACTTTGGGATTAAAATGTTTAATTTGCACCTGTCACCCTCCCCCCGCCCCCCATCTTTCTCTTTCACCTTGGATAATGACTGATGAGTTTAAGACAATAGCCATTCCATGAATCTGGGTTGTCTCGGATGGACTGACTCTACTGTCACAATGTAGATATGAAATATAAATAAATGTGAAGAAATATAAACTTCTGCTGTTTGAAGTCACTGAGCTTCCTAGGTCATTCATGAATACTCATGGAGAAGTAAAGTCGTAAATTACCAGCTGGCTATAGCAGAAGAAGAATAACACTACAGAGTGGACCATGTCTGACCAGAGAGATGTTGGCCATCTTACTTCAGATTTTACAATCTTCACTTGCCACACACTCCCACATTAAGATTCCTTCAGCACTAAGAGCCCCCACTAATAACATACTTCTCAGATAGCTGCTCGGTAGGGCTCTTTGTACAAGATAACATAGCAAGGACTAAAAATAATGTGGTTAAACATGGTGAGACCTTGAAGCAAACTTCCTGCAATTTCCAAACCTAGATTCATCCCCTTTGGTATATAATGGTGAGGAATAACATCAATGAGACATGTCTTTATATACAAGAGCTCAAATATGTGAGTGCGAAAATATATTTGTATTTTCTACGTTAGTATGCTATGGATTAAAACTACACTTAGTCAACGAATCCTTAAAATGAGAGGACAGGCACGGTGATTACCATGACTTGGTGACGTTCACCATTTGTTGCTTTATGTTCAGGGTACTTCTGAATGGTACTTATTAGACAGGGCCTACAGCAAACCTATGAAGAACATGCTGATGCCTAGAGAGTTTAGGTAAGTTTTCCAGAAACACTTATTATTGTCACAGCCAGGATTCATACAAAGGTCTGACTTTAAAGTCTACAGTTGCTTAGCATTGGAGAGGATTTTTCTCATTAGGAATATATTGCCTATTGAGAAGATGACTATAAACAGCCCAGAAATTTACCAATAGAAAATAGAAAAATCCGCTGGCAATGTTAGCTAAACATAACCAGCATGTTCCTTTACTACTCCTCTGAGAGTTTTTTCTTGTCTGACCACCTCATCTCATCAGTGGTGTGGGAAGCCCTCCGCTTTATAGAACAAGCAATTATTACATATTAATGAGGAGCCACTGAGCCTCATTCCGCCTCCTGAACCCTGTGTCTCAGCTACTCCCGCCTCCATCCATGATCCTTTCTTAATTCAGCCTCTTTGAGTTCTCAATTATTTACTCAACTTGCACAGGAAAGGAAGGACATAGCCATAGGAGAACATCTTTGTTAGTACAATGAAAGGACCACTGCATTATTTTGCCTGCCGGTGACTGTTTCTCTCAACTGAATTACAGCCATAAAATGTAAGCAGGGAACTCTAGCTTAGTCACTCTGAAACTTGACTTTGAGTCTAGACTTGAGAGGACTCCGAAGGCAAAAGACTGTGTCATTTGGATTGAGTGATATCTTTTCCTTTTATTCATGTCCAGTACTTGTACTTGAGCTCAGTAGGTTTCTCAGATATAATTCATTCTACGAGTACACCCATCAGTTTATGACTACTTGTGCCAATTATTTTCCAGTTTTCGTGGTTTCTCTATTCAAGTCTCATTATCTTCCTGCTGACAATATCTCCCCACTCAATTCAACTTTTAACGAATTCATTCCTCATACATGTTTGTTGGCTTCCTGCTACCCACAGGGTAAAGTAAGTTAGCATCCTAGCCTGGCATACAATTTGCAATCTAGTCCTATGTTTCTTCTTGGTATGTTCCTAACCCTGCATCCTAGAAGCCTTTCCTTCCTCCAGTTCCTCAGGGTCAGGCTAGACACAAAATGCCTTTTGCTTTTCATTCATCCTTTTTCAGGTCTATGTGATTTGCAACATGGCTGAAACGCCATATGATTTGGAACATTTGAAATGCCTTCTTCTTGACTTAACAATTCACTGCCTAGTTGGGCATGGTAGCTTACAACTGTAATTCCAACCACTCGGGAGGCAGAGACAGAGGAGTATGAGTTTAAAGCCAGTTTGGGCAAAGTTAATGATAAACAAAATAAATAAAAACAAAAGGCTGGAGAGTAGCTCGAATGGAAGAGCTCTTGCCTACCAAGTATAAAAATATAAAAGTAAGTCTCATCCCAGTAACATATACTCATATGTGCATGCATGCACGTGTGCACACACACACACAAATCACTATATTTCAATAGTATATAAAGAAGACTCATATGATAGAGACGTGACTCAGAGTCTTTGCTTAGCTGGGTTCAAATTCAGGACTACGGATAAACACACACACCAAAAGCCGTACATGTTTTTTTTAAGTTTCGAGATGAGTTTATCTTCACAAAACTATAATCAATTCTAGAAATGCGTCTATGTCTTCTGATTCTCTTGGTCTGCCACCTAGAAAAGACTTTCAAACTCAGTCCCAAAGTCAGGTCTTCCATAGAGCCATTTCCAGCAGACCCAGGCAGAGTTTATCAGTCTGTCTGTGGGGACCAGTAAAGCATGCGATTCCATTTATAACATGAGCCCCATTGTTTATGCTATAGCTTATCTGTTCTTGTCTCAGTCCTACTAAATTGAGAGCCAGATCTATGCATCTTTGTATTTCCTGTGCCTGGCATATGGCTGGAAATTTTGCAACTGCTTGAAAATGGTTGATAAATAAAAGATCGGATCTCCCCCACTAGTTTATTAGCATCTCAATTGTTAGCTGCAATCATAAGAGACAGACACAGAGGTCCCATGGTAACTTCGTGCCTCTGATAACTGAATTCTCAGCAGGGTTCCACTGAAACAAAACAGGCAGTTCTCTAACAGGATTTGTGACACAAATGGTAAGCATCTCTGCTATTCTGGGCATCCCATCATCTCCCACTCATCTCCAGAATGATTGTAGAAAGAGCTGCATGCCTGCACTGATGGCTGAAGAATTCAAGGTCAATGAGCTGCCTCTCCTGTAAGTATCTTCCTGTCACCCACAGTCTGTGAGAGGGCCCTCTGCTCTGTGTGTGAGGAATTCTGATTCAGAGAAAGCAAGACAGATGGAAGAGAACTCCAGGAGGATTTCTGGGGTTAAGCTTGGAGTTGCAGGTTAACAGAGCACTTTCAGACTACACATAGGGCATCCCTACAACCCAGCAATCCCACTTGTGGGCATTTACCCATATGACCACAAACAAGGTCATACTAAAACTTACAAGCACAATTATGCTTATCACAGCATTATTCACCATAGCTAAGATATGGAACCAACCCAGATGCCCCTCAGTAGATGAATGGATCAAGAAAATGTGATACACACACACACACACACACACACACACACACACACACACACACACACACACACACACACACACACACACACACACACTGGAATGTTCTGCTTCCATCAGAAAGAATGACACCGCCCCATTTGTGAGGAAATGGAAGGACTTAGAAAAAAATCATTATAAGTGAAATGAGCCAGACCCAAAGAAACATAGATCTCATGGTTTTCCTTATTTGTAATTGAAAGACCCCCGACTTCGGGTGTCCCCCATATCAGGACCTCCCTGCCCCAAGCACCAGTCAGACGACACCAGATGCAAAAGGCAAGAGGGTTTTATTTGGGCATGCCCAGGTTCCCAGGTGCACGTGACCTCGAGATCCGCAAGGTTCGGGTCAGTGGCTGGGAACCCCGAGCAGTCCCGGGGATGGTCCTTTTATGGGACCCCTCTGTCCGTTACAGGAGTGCCCGCGCTTTTTCAGCCAGTAAATTTAAAGTGTTACAACCTGGTCTGCACGCAGGCAGCCAATCCTTTTAAAACAAATCATGTGTTTTGGCCAATCACTGTTCCAGGGGGTCCCTCGGTGTACGTGCCGAGTTGTGTGTCTCCGGCCCTTGGTATGAGGAAGTGACCTTTGTCCGAGTCGACGCCTAATCGTTCGCTCACACCAGGGGGCTGACTGCGGGTTGGGTTAGTTAGTAGTGTGTGGGCTTATTGATTAACTGGTGAGGTTAGTTATCAAAAGGGGGAATATGGGGGTAATATAATTTTCTTAGCAAAGCATGTTACAGAAGCCAGAAATAGTGTGGTTAGATACAAAACTCTGTTCCCCTAAAAAAAGGAGGCTCAGGGCCTGGTTGGTTAGGGAGGGGGTCTTTCAGTAATAATTGTATACCTCTAGGATAATCTTAGCAGATGAGCAGAATAGCTCAATAACTATGTACCTATGACCAGGTAAGATGATGCTAAGGGAAACGAACTCCAAGACACAGACATAAGAGGTTTTCCTTTGTTGCTGTTGGTTTTAATGTACTACATGATTTCTTTTTTCTTTTGTGTTTTTTTCCCAGTGGTATATCTCCTGTTGTCACTGTATTTGATTTTGGTACCTTGGGTATTGTATATATGTTTATCCGAATTAGGGAAGGGAAGGGGAACAAAATAATGGTTAGATCAAGGCCAAGGGGGGAACCAATGCAACAGTGATACTCACAAGACAATATGTTGGAAAGGATCTGTACATCTTGAGCGGGGGGGGGGGGGGGGATGGGAGGGGAAGGGGAGTATGGGGGGGGAGGTAGGGAGGAAGGGAGGGGGTGTTGGGAGGAAGGGAAGGAGGGAGAAAAATGAGGGAGGGGTTAACAAGTTTGACAAGAAATGTACTCACTACCTTACTTATGTAACTGTAACCGCTCTGTACACCATCTTGACAATAATTTTTTCAGTATTGCCTTCCTTTTAATGAAAAACAATAATATTTTCCTACTGTACATAAAATCAACATGTTTTGGTGATCACACATATTCCATAGCCAAGCTAATTGAATAGATTTTTATAATATATATTTTTTATATTTTTATAATACATATTTTTATTGCAAAGATACTGTACAGAGGGGTTACAGTTACATGAGCAAGGTAATGAGTACATTTCCTATCCTTCCCTCCCTACCTCCCCAACTCCTCCCTCCTCCCCCGCCAAGTTGTAAAGTTCATTTTCAGCATAGTGTCTTGTACATCTCATTGTTACAATGGGTCATCCTGTATCCTTATTTCAGCTTTTTGTTATTTCCCTTCCCCTCCCCAAATTGGAAAAATGTATATACAAGATGCAGGGCACCAGAATCAAATATAGTGAAAACAGGGGTTATATGTGGGGGAAGAACATACAAAAGAAACAAAAAAATCCCGTAGTACATTATAAGTACATTAAAAACAACAGCAACAAAGATAAAACCTCTTGTGTCCTTATCTTGGGGTTCATTTGGCTTAGCATTAGGTTATATGGTCATATGTATATAGCTTTGGAACT
Source organism: Dipodomys merriami (assembly GCF_024711535.1). NCBI lineage: Eukaryota > Metazoa > Chordata > Mammalia > Rodentia > Heteromyidae > Dipodomys > Dipodomys merriami. The sequence continues at coordinate 169,798 of NW_027205215.1, forward strand.
TTTCTGCTTATCCTAGACATATACTAGTTATTGCAGATAAGGGAAACCATGGGACCTATGTTTCTTTGGGCCTGGCTTACTTCACTTAATATAATTTTCCCCAAGTTTTTCCATTTCCTAACAAATGAGGTGGTGTCATTCTTTCTAATGGAGGCATAGAATTCAATTGTGTGTGTATATTTATAATATATACCACATTTTCTTGATCCATTCATCTACTGAGAGGCATCTGGGTTGGTTCCATATCTTAGCTATGGTAAATAATGCTGCAATAAACATAGTTGTGCTGGTAGTATAGTCTTCTTTGTGATCATTTGGGTAAATGCCCAAAAGTGGGATTGCTGGGTCATAAGGGAGCTCTATGTGGAATCTTCTGAAGAACCTCCATACTGTTTTCCAGAGTGGTTGAACAAATTAGAGTTCTTGATTATAGCCATTCTAGCTGAAGTGAGGTGGAATCTCAATGTTGTTTTGAATTGCATTTCTTTTATGGCTAGAGAAGTTGAGCATTTCTTCATGTGTGTCTATTGGCTATTCTTATTTCCTCTTTAGAGAAGTCTCTCTTTAAGTCTTTAGCTCACTTATTAATTGGGTGGTTGTTTCTTTGAGGATTTGTTTTTGAGGATTTAATTTTTTAAGTTCTAAGTATATTTTAGTATGAGGCCCTTGTTTGTTGTATCACTATTGAAGATCTTCTCCCAGTCCATGGGCTTTCTACTGATCTTGCTAGCTATGGCCTTTGCCATGCAGAAGCTCTGCAGTTTCATGTAATCCCATTTGTCCAGCCTTTCTTTGCTTTGTTGTGTTTCTGGGTCTCTATTAAGAAAATTTCAGGAGGGGGGACCAAGATGGCGACGGGGCAGTAGGGAAACGCCACAGCTCTCTCCAACCAAAAAGAGAGTTCGAGTTCCAACGCTTAATCTCCCCAAGAGACCGACAACAACAAAAAGACGAACACTCAGAGAAAAACCAGAGGCGGAGAATAACAAAAAAAGAAAGAGAGGAAAAGAAGAATTTCAGAACAGAGAAAAGCGAAGACCCCTCCCCCAACCTTTACTGGCCGCGCGGCAGTGCGACAAGCCGCCGGCCAGCCGGCCCGGGGGGGGGGGGCTGCGGGAGCCCCAGAGACACAGCAGAGACACAGGGGGCCGCTTTCAGATCACCAGGTACCGGTTTGCAGAACAGCGGATCGCTAGGAACAGAGAAACCTACCAGCCGGGAGTCTCCACGAGGATCCCACCCCCACCCCTCACTCTCCACCCGAGCAGAGAGGCTCCATCCCGCCAAAGCCGCTCGGCACCAGCAGCGCGACAAAGGGACCTGTCGGCAGACCACCCTCCCGCCCGATCGCGATCTCAACGACCCGGCCCTGCTCGGGCCCCAGAGGTATCGCGAAGAAGCTGCCTGAGCGTGGACACTTTTGACCCGACAGCTTCGACAGAGGCAGAGACAGAAAAGAATCACACAGAGCCACCACTGCCCAACCCAGCCCGGATTGCAACAACAACTGACGACCTACACCACACAGAAACAACCAGCTCCAGGGTGAGTACCCCACAGGGGAAGTGTATCCCTCAAGGGAGACCAGAGCTAGAGGGAATCCCCAGACCCTGACCTAGACTCCCTACCCCAACACCCGGACCACAGGACCCACTAAAACTGGGAACTGTTTGAGAGCTCCACCAGCCCGTGGAGCACACTCAGCTGGCCAGGCTAGAGCAAGAGCACCCCTGGAAGGGAGCTTAAATGCCCAAGCCAGGAACAGCGCCCCTGGGTCAAGACTAGCAACAGTAGAAGAAATTTGAACTGTGTCCCCCAGGCTGTATAACCTAGGTGATATACACATCAGCACAGGCCTAATGAGTGCGCTCCAGGCTGCATAACCTAGGTGGTACACACATCAGCACAGGCCTAACAAGCGCGCTCCAGGCTGGGGCCGGAACCAGGCCTGGGGATCCGGCGCCTGAACAACACAACCAACTCCTCCCAATTGAAGTAAAAAGCTGAGCATACGCCTCAACAGAGGGGAGAAAACCAGGAAACAACACTCCCCGGGAAGCACGCCTGTGACAACAAAAGCCTGGAGGCCCAGGACAAGAGAAGCTCAAACCCCACCAAAACTCCACCCATATACCCTAGACTGGGAATTGGGCAACACAGGCTGCCAGCACCTGATAGTAAGCAGGAGCTCAGACTGTTAAGGCGGCTCAGCAATAGAGTGATAGTCTTGGATGTATGAGGCCCTGGATCTGATTCCTCAGCATCACAAAAACAAAAAGGGTCAGAAGTGGTGCTGTGGCTCAAATGGTAGGGTGCCAGCCTTGAGCTGAAAAGCTGAGGGACAGCACCCAAACCTAGAGTTCAAGCCCACAACCAGCCCAAAACAAACAAAAACACATCAGGAGCCCATAGCAGACTCCAGTATTTGGGAGAGTGCATCCAGAGCATCTGTTCTTCACAAGAGCATCCGTAGGAGCAAACACAAGCAGTCTAGGCTGCTCAACCCTTCCAAAGGCGGGAACTGCCAGCAATCTACAGCAGAGAGCTGAGAATCCTAAGTAAGTCAGAGTAGCAGCTGGAAATAGGCTCCCAACAGAACCCAGATCAGGCACAGACTCTCTCTACCAATACAGAATCAGCAACCAAGCAAAGACAGAAACACCAAAACAAAATTGAAGAGCAGTCTCCTGAACCTCCATGCGAAAATCACAGAGAAAAATCACAAGGTTTACCACCACCCAGGACAGCAAGCTCACCTCAAAAGCCAGCAGCCACGCAGGGGAGAGCCCCAGTGGGAGCAAAGCAGGAATGGAAGACAAAAGCTACATCCAAGGGTTGCTGGAGGCAATGACTCAAGAAATAAAGCGAGAAATTGATCAGAAATTGAAAGAGCACAAGGATGAACTATCCAAAGAGATACAGGGTATCAAACAAGAGATGCATGCAAAAATAGAAGCTGCACAAACCTCAGTAAGAAGTGAGATAAACGCCAAATTAGAGGTAATGCATACCTCATTGAGAGGTGAGATCAGTACTCTGAGAACCAACATTGAATCCATAAAGGGATCCATTTCCTCCATGCAAACCACAATAGAAGCCACTGTCAACAGAGTGAATGAAATGGAAGGTAGAGTGTCAGATACAGAAGACAGAATACACCAACTGGACCAAAAAGTGACAGATATGGAAAAATCACTCAAATTAAACCAAAGGGATATTCAAGAGCAAGCAGATAATGCTAAAAAATTTAACCTTCGCATAATTGGAGTGGACGAAGGTGAGGAATTCCAGAGCAAGGGAATGCAACACCTATTTAACAATATAATCAATGAAAATTTTCCCCACCTCAAAAACGACCATCTTAACTACATCACAAAAGCTTATCGAACACCCAACAAGCAAGACCCCAGGAGAAACACTTCTAGACACATTATAGTAAAAATGATAGATCTGAATGATAAGGAAACAATCCTGCATGCAGCAAAAATGAAGAAGGAGCTATACTACAACGGGAAAAAAATAAGAATTACTGCAGATCTCTCCACACAAACAATGAATGCAAGAAAAGCCTGGGAAAGCACCATACGAGCCCTGAGAGCCAATAACTGCCAACCCAGACTGATCTACCCGGCAAAGCTAGCATTCACATTCGATGGAGAACTGAAAACTTTTAATAGCAAAGAAAAACTAAATGAATACATAAACATTAAGCCAGCATTACAAAGAATTCTAAGAGGGGGGACACAACCTGAAGAAAGCAACCAGGAACTGGGGCCTGCCCCAAACAGGCGTTACTCAAAGTCTAACTGAGCAAGCACAGGAGGAAAGGAAAGAAGAAAAACTTAGGAAAACGGAATGGCAGGGACAACAATGCATCTCTCTATACTTTCTCTTAATATAAATGGGCTGAATTCGCCAATTAAAAGAAAACGAACTGAGGACTGGATCAGAAAACAAGACCCATCCATCTGTTGCCTTCAGGAGACCCACCTCTCAGCCAAACATACAAACAAACTCAGAGTGAAGGGGTGGAAAAGGATCTACCAATCCAACGCCCCCAGTAAGAAAGCAGGTGTAGCTATCCTGATATCTGACAAAATAAACTTTTCATTAAAATCAGTACAGAAAGACAAGGACAGACTACATATTAATACAAGGAACAATCCAAGAGGAGGATATTATCATCATCAACTTATATGCCCCAAATATTGGTGCACCCAGATATGTCAAACAAATGCTCTCAAACTTACAGAATAAAATAGACCCCAATACGATAATACTAGGAGACTTTAACACACCACTCTCACCAAAGGACAGGTCTACCAACCAGAGGATTGGCAAAGAAGCTACCGAATTAAGTGAGGCCATACTTCAAGCAGAATTAACTGACATCTACCGAGTATTTCACCCTAAAACAACACAGTACACATTCTTCTCAGCAGCTCACGGAACTTTCTCCAAAATAGACCATATCATAGTTCATGCAAGGAACTTAAGCAAATACAAAGGGATCGACATAATCCCCTGTATCCTATCTGACCACAGTGGAATCAAGCTAGCTCTCAATAACAAAGCATACCGCAGAAATTTCTCTAATACATGGAAATTGAACAGCACACTCCTTAACAATGCCTGGATAACAGAAGAGATCAGAGAAGAAATAAAGCATTTCCTACAACTCAATGAAAATGAAAACACCTCACAAAGAAACTTGTGGGACACAGCAAAAGCAGTCCTGAGGGGCAAATTTATTGCCCTCAGTGCCCACATCAAGAGAATGGAGACAGACCAAGTAAATAATCTCATGTTGCAATTAAAACAGCTAGAAAAAAAAGAAAAAATGGGACCTAAAGCTACTAGACAAAGCCAGATAACCAAATTAAAAGCAGAGATTAACCAATTAGAAAATCAGAAAACCATAACCAAAATAAACCAAACAAAAAGCTGGTTCTTTGAAAAAATAAACAAAATTGATGGCCCATTGGCTAGATTAATTAAAAAAAGAAGAGAGGAAACCCATATTAATAGGATTAGAGATGCCACGGGAAACATCACAACACGTACCCAAGATATCCAAACAATTCTAACAGACTACTTTCAAAAGCTATACTCTCTAAAGGAAGAAAATGGGGCAGAAATGGATGCATTTTTAGAGAAATACAAGTTGCCCAAACTGAGCAAAGAAGAAGTTAACCAATTAAATAAGCCAATATCCTATAATGAGATACAGGAAGCTATCAAAAGTCTTCCAACAAAAAAAAGCCCAGGACCAGATGGATTCACAGCAGAATTCTATAAGACCTTTAAACAAGAACTAATACCCAGACTCCTCAAGCTCTTCAGAGAAACAGAGAAGGAGGGAGCTATCCCAAACTCATTCTATGAAGCCAATATCACACTCATCCCCAAACTAGGCAAAGACCCAACCAAAAAGGAGAATTACAGGCCAATCTCCTTGATGAACACAGATGCAAAGATCCTTAACAAGATTCTAGCTAACAGAATCCAGAAACACATAAAAAAAATAATTCACTATGACCAGGTAGGCTACATCCCAGAGACACAGGGATGGTTTAACATACGTAAGTCAATAAATGTAATCCAACATATCAACAGAGCCAAGGTCAAGAATCACATGATTATCGCCACAGATGCAGAAAAGGCCTTTGACAAAATTCAACATTCATTCATGCTAAAAGCTCTGGAGAAAATAGGAATAGAAGGAACGTTTCTAAAAACAATAAAAGCCATTTATGACAGACCAATAGCCAATATTATACTTAATGGGGAAAAGCTACAACCAATTCTCCTAAAATCAGGAACAAGGCAAGGATGCCCACTGTCTCCACTCCTCTTCAATATAGTCCTAGAACCCTTAGCCAGGGCAATAAGGCAAGAAAAAGACATTAAAGGGATCCGCATAGGGAAAGAAGAAGTTAAACTATCCCTTTTTGCAGATGACATGATACTATACCTCCACGATCCCAAAAACTCCATCCCCAAACTCTTAGAAATCATAAATCACTTCGGCAAAATAGCAGGATACAAAATAAACCCACAAAAATCAGTTGCCTTCCTATACACTGATAATGTACAGGAAGAGAGGGAAATAAAGGGAGCAACCCCATTCACAATAACCTCCCGAAAAATAAAATATTTAGGAATTAACCTAACCAAAGATGTAAAAGAACTATTTAATGAGAACTATAAAAAGTTAAAGAAAGAAATTGCAGAAGACACTAGGAAATGGAAAGACCTCCCATGCTCCTGGATAGGCCAACTTAATATAGTAAAGATGGTAATACTTCCAAAACTAATATACAAATTCAACGCAATTCCTATTAAAATCCCAATGACGTACATCACTGAAATACAGAAAACAGTCCAAAAATTCATATGGAACAACAAAAGACCTAGAATAGCCAAAACAATTCTAGGGGATAAAGACAATATGGGAGGGCTATCCATGCCGAACTTCAAACTCTACTACAGAGCTATAATAACAAAGACAGCATGGTACTGGCACAAAAACAGACCCGAAGACCAATGGAACAGAATAGAAGATCCAGAAATAAATCCACAGGCCTACAGCCAGCTGATATTCGACAAAGGAGCCAAAGACATACAATGGAAGAAACACAGCCTCTTCAACCGCTGGTGCTGGGAAAACTGGGCAGCCACATGCAGAAAACTAAAAGTGGACCCCAGCCTATCACCATGCACCAACATCAACTCAAAATGGATTAAAGACCTTAACATTAAACCTGAATCTCTGAAACTACTGCAGGACAGAGTAGGAGAGACACTTGAACTAATAGGCACAGGAAGGAACTTCCTGAACAGAGTCCCAGGGTCACAACAAGTTGGAGAGAGACTCGACAAATGGGACTACCTTAAAATAAAAAGCTTCTGCACAGATAAAGCTATTGCAACCAAGCTAGAAAGACAACCAACTAATTGGGAAAAAATATTTACCAGCAATATATCAGACAAGGGGTTAACATCCTGTATATACAGGGAACTCAAGAAACTAATCCCTCCCAAACCCAACAAACCAATTACTAAATGGGCAAGGGAACTAAAGAGGGACTTCTCAAATGAAGAAATAAAAATGGCAAAGAAACACATGAGGAAATGTTCATCATCCCTGGTGGTGAAGGAAATGCAAATAAAGACAACCCTGAGATACCACCTTACCCTAGTCAGAATGTCCCACATCCACAAATCAGCCAACGACAAATGCTGGAGGGGATGTGGAGAACGAGGAACGCTATCACACTGCTGGTGGGAATGTACACTCATACAACCACTTTGGAAAGCAGTCTGGAGGGTCCTTAGAAAGCTAAAGATTGACCTCCCTTACCACCCAGTCATACCACTTCTAGGCATCTACCCTGAACAACAGGAACCAATATACAAGGACACATGCACCTCCATGTTTATTGCAGCACTGTTCGCAATAGCTAGGATATGGAAACAACCTAGATGCCCCACCACAGATGAATGGATCCAAAAATTGTGGTATCTATACACAATGGAATATTATGCAGCCATTAGAAATGACAAAATAATGGCATTTGCAGGGAAATGGATGGAGCTAGAAGGAATCATGTTGAGCGAGGTAAGCCAAGAACGAAGAGACAAACAGTACATGGTCTCCCTGATAAGTGGATGATAAATCCAAAATGTTAGGTGATATGACAAAACTAACAGGACTTAAGAAACAAAGAACTCCCACTCATCTGGTTGAACCACTACCAAATATCCCCATGCTGCTGATCACATATATGGTATATAACATGTGAGCACCGTTATATATTACAGACTGTGATAGACAATTTGCTCCAGGAAAGTTAGAATGAACTTGTGACTTTAAATGAGCATCATTATTCCACAATACTGTGAATTTCTGGAAATTAAGTAATCACTTAATCACAATCAAAAAAAAAAAAAAAGAACCTTGGGGAAGGGAGGGAGGGAGGGGATGGTAGGGGGAAAACAATGGAGGGGGTAACAATGTTCAAGAGGAAATGTACTCATTGCCTCACTCATGTAACTGTAACCCTCTGTATGGTATCTTTACAATAAAAAAATTAAAAAAAAAAAGAAAAAGAAAATTTCAGCCTGTGCCAAGGAGCCCTAGAATTTCTCCTATTCCTTCCTGTAATGTTTTCAGGGTGTCTGCTTTGACTCCGAGATCTTTGATTCATTTGGAGTTGATTCTGGTGCAGGGTGATATATAAGGATCTAGCTTTAGTCTTCTATAGGTGTTAAACCAATTTTGCCAGCATCATTTACTGAAGAGGCTTTCTTTCTAAAAAAATTTTTAAAAAGAACAAAACAAAAAAACCCAAAAATAAACCAGAGCACTTTCCTTCTGGGCAGCATGACTATTCAGCAACACACGTGTACACATGCACATGTACACCTCTTTACTCAGAACCAGAAATAAACAACAGAAGAATCACATATGGCTTACTTTGGACACATTCTTGAATTTCTTCCCTTGTATTTGTCACCCTTTTTCCAGCCTTAAAGAATCAATATATAATCCATCTAGGAGATTCCCTGGGATGGATGCTCAAAGATTTTTTTTTTTACCAATGTCAATATTTTCCTCAGTTATTTCCAATTATAATCATAAACCACTGCCAAAATTCACTTACCAGTCATCTGTGAGTTTTTCCCCTGGTAGATGAGTCTGTTTATAGGCTCATATTCCAATGACAGAGAACATATGGACTGATTCATTCTGCTGAATCCAGCTCCGAATCAACAATTTGCCTTAACTCAGCTAATTAAACATTCAGATGAGATAAGTGATTATATTCTTTTTTGTAGACATGGCAAGATTATTTGGAAACACACAATTATCACAATCTTAACACCTATTGTGTATTCCTAGCTCCTTTTCCTCCTCTTCTTCTTCTTCTTCCTCCTCCTCCTCCTCCTCCTCCTCCTCCTCCTCCTCCTCCTCCTCCTCCTCCTCCTCCTCCTCCTCCTCCTCCTCCTCCTCCTCCTCCTCCTCCTCCTCCTCCTCCTCCTCCTCCTCCTCCTCCTCCTCTTCCTCCTTGATCTTTTCACCAATGCTGGGGCTTGAATTCAAATCCTTATTCTGTCTCTTGGCTTTTTTGCTCAAGACAGAGCTCTACCACTTGAGCTTACACCTCTACATCTGGCTTTTTGCTGGTTAATTAACCTGGAAGAATCTCTTGGATTTATCTGCTCTGGCTGGCTTCAAACCTTAATCTTCAGCTCTCAGCCTTCTGGATAGCTAGTATTATAAGCATGAGCCACCAGTGCTCAACAAGAACTATGTATGAATTTACAGCACACTTCTAAATTGCCACATTATCATACCCTTTTTGTAATAAAATATAATAAAACTGAGTGAAAGGGAAATAAGTGACTTTTTTCAACATAGCCTGTTCCTGGCCACCATTGACAGCTTGTTAACAGGTGTATGCATAGATAAGTGCTTTCCGTATGCACATCAACACATACAGCCCCAAGAATCCTTACCATCAGCATGGAGAGGAAAGGGAGATTTTCCTTAAAAGAAAGTTTTCTTGGACAAATATCTAGTCGGGTGCCTGGTACTCTTCTTTGGACCACATGCACACAGCTACTGGTCTCCCTATGGAACCTTAAGTCACCCACTACAGGACACTTTCTGCCCTCCATACCTTAGCTGGAGAAGACACTCATGTGGACAATGCTGCATTTTCCTTTCACCCCAACTAGGTCTCCTTCAAGCGCTAAATTGTGGTGTGAAAGGGAATGCAGAATGTTATGGGCCAAAGATGACTTTCTTCAAGGCTTAGAGAAAATGGCAGCCAAAGCATTAACAGGTTTAGAGGGCCTCTGACCCCATGCAAGACTTAATGCCTAATCTTGTTTCCTTAGCTTCATCGTTGTTCCTTTTGGTTACTTGTTTCTTTGTTTCATCTTCAGCTAGAGTCTTCCTATGTTACCTAGGTTGTTCCTATATTACCTGTGGCCTCCTGCCTCAATCTTTCAAGTGCTGTAATTACAAACCTGTACTATGATGCCCAACTCATATTTAACTCTCTTAAAAATATCCTCTCCTAAGCCAGATGCTGGTGGCGCATGCCCATAATTTTAGCTACTCAGGAGGCTAAGATCTGAAGATCATGGTTCAAAGCCAGGCCAGGCAGGAATGCTTGTGAGGCTCTTATCTCTAATTAACCAGCAAAAAGCCAGAACTGGAGCTCCAGTGGCTCTAGTGGTAGAGTGATAGCCTTGAGCAGAAGCAGCTCAGGAACAATGTCCAAACCCTGAATTCAAGTCCTACAGCTGGCACACACACAGAGAAAGTATCATCTGATAGAATATAAGATTATTTTAAAAATAAAGATGTATGGGCTGATAATTTAATAAACATTATTTTTTGTTATTTACAGCTAGACTTAATTCATTTTTATTTCATATTATTCTTTCCATGTTTTTCCACAATGGTCATGTATTACTTTTTTGGGCTCTACTGGAGTTTAAACTCCAGGCTTTATACTTGCTTAGCATACTTGCTTGGTGAATGCTCTACCACTTGAGCCATGACACCAGCCCAACCAGTTGATGGTTATTTTAGAGATGGAATCTCTTGGACTTTTCCTAGTCTGGCTTTGAATCATGACCATTATGCTTTAGCCTCTTGAGTAGCTAAGATTCCAGGCATAAGCCACAGATACTTATATATTACCTTTATCATCAGAAAAATAAGCAATTGTATTTTAAAACTAAGAGTTTAGTTAATACATTACATATAGACAAACGATCTATGACAAGGAAAAGAGAAAAATTACTATATGATCTAAGGGCTTGCTGACTCTAAAGCTAGTGTGTTTTCTTTCCTTTTTTAAAGATATATATCAATTTTATTGAGGTATAATTTTTTATTTTATTGTATTTTTATTTTGTGCAAAGGGGTTACAGTTACACGAGTAAGGCAATGAGTACATTACTTGTTGATCACTGTTACCCCTTCCCTTGTTACTGTCCCACTATCCCTTCCTTCCCCCACCTCCCACACTCATTCCCCCCCACCACAATTCCCCCCTCCACCTGAAGTTGTAAAGTTTATGTTCAATATACTGTCCTGTGGATATCCTTGTTGCAATGGGTCATCCTGTGCCCTTTTCAGCATTTTGTTATTCTCCTTCCACTCCTCAGATTAGACAAATGTATATACAAAATGCAGGGCCCCAAAATCAAGCACAGTGACAACAGGGGATATGCCATAGAGGAAAGAAAATACAAAGGAAACAACAACAACAAAATAAAATCACATGGTATATGTAAGGTCCGCTCCTGGATGGGAGCAGACTCCACCCTCCTCACAGCAATGTCTCCACCCAGTACCTGCGTTACCTGGGCAACTGGGACACCTGGAAGAGGTCACATCTGCATCCACTGAGGTCACATCTGAATTTGATGTGGCCACACCTTTCTCTGCCCATACCCTAGATAAGGCCTAGCCCAGGCCCAGACGCCCTCTCTCTGCTCTTTTCTAGCTCTTTCCTCTCTCTGCTCTCTCTCTCTGCTCTCTCTGCTCTTTTCTAGCTCTTTCCTCTCTCTTTCCTCTCTTTCCCAGCTTTCTCTCATTCCCAGGCCTTTCCCAGCCACATGGAGTGCCAACCTTGCCTGGTCCCAGCAGGTCTACTGAATAAACCTACCCCTCAACCTTGCCTGGTCCCAGCAGGTCTACTGAATAAACCTACCCCTTACCTGAGTACCACGTGTGTGCTGCTGTTCTTACTCGGCTACCTCTTTTTAAAAACCTAACATAATGGGCTGGGAAGGTGGCTCAGGGGTAGAGCGCTTGCCTTGCATGCATGAAGCCCTGGGTTCGATTCCTCAGCACCACATAAGCAGAAAACAAAAGCTGGAAGTGGCGCTGTGGCTCAAGTGGTAGAGCACTAGCCTTGAGCTGAAGAGCTGAGGGACAGTGCCCAGGCCCAGAGTTCAGGCCCACGACCGGACCCAAAAAAAAAAAAAAAAAACCTAACATAAATTTAAAACAATCACAATAAAGACAGATCTTTTGTGCCCATATCTTGGGGTTCATTTCATTTAGCATCATCTTTGTTTTTCAATGCTAATGTGATTTGAACTTTTGTTCATGTGTGGAATAAAACACAAAAGTTGAACCTGTCAGCCCATTGGGAAATCTTGCAGTGACTCTAGTTACCTACATTGAAAAGAAAAGTGCCCCCATACCTATTTTATAATTCTCTCAGAAAAAATACTATTATCTTTAAAAGTCAGAATGAATTAGTTATTCATATTTAGAATAGTTTCATACTATGCTAAAAAATGGAATGCTAACCTTGTTAGAAATGTTAATTCACATTGCCATGTGAGTTAAAAGTTAACTCATGTGTTCAAGAAGTTTTGAAATTCAGGTGAGGTCTATCCCGATGGAGCATCTGTGGCAACACATCATTGGAAACGCCTCCCAGAGTAAATTTGTGGTGTGCTTTACTCACAGGACTATTCTCTGTCTGCGGGAAGTAACTACAAGACACAAGAAAAAGAAAAAAAGAAAAAGAAAAGAAAAAGAAAAAGAAAGAAAAAAAGAAAAAAAAGGAAAAAAAAGAAGTTTTGAAATTCAAAAGTATGCAAAAGAAATACAATATATTTTCTAAGAAGGGAATATGTATAAAGATACAGATTTAGAAAAGTTGATTACAGATTCCCTGTAAACCTTTCCCATTACGAAGGCTGGATGAATCTTATTTAATAAAATCTAGATGTCTGGTAAATCCACCGAGTTTGCAATTAACCTACGAATGCTTAGTGGACAGGTTTCATCATGAATTCAGCATTTCTGCAAACAAGAAGTACAGTGTGAACTGAGAAAGCAAAATGTTTCCAATATCCTGTCATTTGCAGGGCAAAAGGCCAAGTAACAAGTTCATGGAAGTTGTGCTTCACATCAACATTCCTACAGAAAACAATGGTAGGCATAGATAGGAGGATTGTGACCCAGGCTGGCCTAGGAATACATGAGAGTCACTATTTGAAAACAGCTAAAGCAAAATAACTAAAGAGCAGTCCTAAGAACATGTCTCAGTGGTAGAATAAGCATAAGGTCCTGAGTTCAAACCCAAATACCACTAAATAAGGGGAGAAAAAAACAATACATGGCTTGTTGTTGAAGTAGATGCCTCATGGGGATTCGGAAGAACTTCACAAAAGGTATAGGGCAGACAAAACTTACAAAGAATTATTAGCTGACAACTCTCCTGAGTTTTCTCAGAGTAATCCAACGAGCTAAGAATCTCTCAAAGCTCAAATCAAATAACAGCAAAGAAAACCACGACTAGACAGAAACAAAAGGAGCCATACGAATCAAAAGCCTATTAAACATAGAGGAACTGTATGAAAGTTATAAACAAGATACTGGTGGCTAGAAGATGATGAAAGTATCCTAAAAGCATAGAGGAAAAAAAGCACTTTTTAACTTAGAATATATATTTAAGAAATTATCTTGAATATTAGAAATGAAAACAAAAAATTAAACAGTATCCTCACCAGCATGTGGTTTTGCAGAAAAAGAAAACTCTGATCTTCAAATTCATATGAAATAGCCATGATTGCAAAATAGTTGAAATGATTTTGAAATTTTTGAATGTGGTTTTTTATTATAAAAATACTATACAGGGGGGTTACAGTTACATGAGCAAGGTAATGAGTACATTTCCTATCAGGCATTGTTACCTCCTCCTTTGTTTTTCCCCTACCATCCCTTCCCTCCCACCTCCAACTTCAAAGCTACAGTAATTAGAACAGTGGTACTGGTGTAAAAGCAGACTAAAAATCTGGGAGTCCAGAAATGCACACATAGACCTATGGCCAATAGATTTTTGACAAGAATGGCAAGTGCCCTCAACAGAGAAATAATAATCTCGGTAGCAGATAGTGCTGAAATGATGGAATTTGCAATACAGTTAAGTTAGACCCCTGCCTCACACCACAAGCAAGAATGAGCTCAAAATGGATCAGTGGTTTACACATAAGAATGAAAACTATGAAATTCTTAGGAAAAACACAGGAACAAATCTTCCTGATGGAAATGTGGCAGTGGATTCTTAACTATAACACCAGAAGACACAGCAAGGAAAGAAAAAAAATAGGTAAATATTATTTCATAACCATCGAAAACCTTTGTTTATCAAAGAAGATTATCAAGAAAATGAAGAGAGAATCTATGGGATGAGAAATTGTATTTTTATATTGTATATCTGGCAGAATTCAATAACCAGAATATCTATCTACCTACCTATGTATTATCTGTCTACCCATCATCCTACTAGTCCTCCTAAACTCAAAATAAAAAGACAAATAACTGGAGCTGGGAAGGTGGCTCAGTGGTAGAGTGCTTGCCTTGCATGCATGAGGCCCTGGGTTCGATTCCTCAGCACCACATAAGTAATAAGAAAAAAGCCAGAAGTGGCACTGTGGCTCAAGTGGTAGAGCGTTAGCCTTGAGCTGAAGAGCTGAGGGACAGCGCCCAGGCCCAGAGTTCAGGCCCCACCACCGGACCCAAAAAAAAAAAAAGAAAAAGAAAAAGAAAGAAATGGACTCATTACCTTACTTATGTAACTAAAACCCCTCTGTACATCTCCTTGACAATTAAAAAAAATAAAATGAGATAAGGATGTGAAGAGACATTTTCCTCAAGAAGACATATAAATAACCAGTTAGCTCATGAGACAGTAGTCAACATCATCTTCATTAGGAACACACAAACCACAGGTAGTACTTCACATCTACTAAGGTGATTATAATTTTTTTTTTTTTGGTCCTGAGGCTTGAACTCTGGGTCTGGGCACTGTCCTCAGCTTTTCAGCTCAAGGCTATCGCGCTCTACAACTTGAGCCACAGTGCCACTTCCAGTGATCATAATTTTTTTTAAACTACATAAAACTGGGGCTGGGAAGGTGGCTCAGTAGTAGCGCGTTTGCCTTGCATGCTTGAGGCCCTGGGTTCGATTCCTCAGCACCACATAAGCAAAAGGAAAAAAGCCGGAAGTGGCGCTGTGGCTCAAGTGGTAGAGCGCTAGCCTTGAGCTGAAGAGGTGTCAGGCCCAGAGTTCAGGCCCCACGACCGGACTCAAAAAAAAATTATATAAAATTAAGGAAAACAACAAATGTGGGCAAGGATATGGAACAACAATAGTGCATCTGTATTGGGAACTAGGTTAACCTTTCCTCCAAAAACTTTTATTATAGAGTCATCATGTGATGAAGCAATTCCACTCTTAGGGACATATTAAAAACAAACAAACAAACAAAGGCAAGGTGCTGGTGGCTCACACCTGTAATCCTAATTACTTAAGAGGCTGAGATCTGAGGATCATGGTTCAAAGCCAGCCCATGCAGGAAAGTCTATGAGGCTCTACAAAAAGCTGAAAGTGGATCTGTGGCTCAGGTGGTCAAGTTCTAGCCTTGAGCACAAAAGCTCAGGGAGAACACCCATTCTCCCAGTGCAAGCCACAGGACCAGCACAAAAAGTAAATGAGGAAAAGAAAAATGTGGAGTTAGCAGATATTTACACATCATATTAATATTACTATTATTCAAAATGGCTGAAAGAAGGAAAATCACCCAGCATCTATCAGCTGATGATTGGATAAACAGATGTGGCCTATGGTGCAGTCATATAAAGGAAAGGAAGCTTAACAGATCTGCATCATAAATGGACTCTGAAATCATAAGAAGTAAAGTAAGCCAGACAAAATGGACAAATCACATGGTTCCAATTTTAGGAGATCTTGGTGGAGAAATGGAAGTAGATTAGAGGTTAGCAGGGCCTGGGGGCGGGAAGAATGGGAAGTGGTTGCTTCCTGGTTGGTAACAGAGTTTTGGGGGAGTGATAAGACTTTAGGAATAGTGTTGACAATGCCAGGGTCTCATAAATGTTGCTGACACCACTGAACTTGCACCTATAACATGGTTAAATAATGTCATCAATTACAAAGAAAAAATCAAGTTTTGTTTTTACTTCAAAGAAAAATTCAAAGACAAATGCAAGAAAAAGAAAATCAAACACACTTTCAGGTAATCAAAGCCAGAGTGGCTTTATTGCCAATAGCAGTGAATGCAAGAAAGGTCAAAGGAAGTTTTCCAGCCTGAAAGGAAATGACACAAATGAAAATCAGGATTGAAAGGAAAGGAGGAAAAGAGAATTTAAGGATGTGGGAAAATAGCAAGATCTGTCTTTCCTTCATTTCACTAAGTGTGAATTGGCTAAAATAAAAATAATTTTAAAATGTGTTTTGGGATCAAAACATGTGCAGAAGTAAAATGCATGACCACAATAGTAAAAGGAAAGGGAAGGGATGCAGTGAAATTTTATTGTAGTACATTTCTTACATTACATGTGAAAGTATAATATTAAATCTACACAGACTAAGAAATTAAAGACATAGTAGAATCTCTAGAGAAACTATAAAATTCAATAGTATAATGAGGCAGTTAAGCATATAAACAGAAATAAAAGGAAATTCTTAAAAATATTCAAGAGATGAAAGAAAAAGAAAAAAACTACACAAACCAAAGCAAATAGAAAACCAACAATAAGGTGAAGGATTTAAGTCACAATGAACATCAATTGCAAATGGACTAATAAGTTCAAAGCAGAGACTGCAGACTGGTCTTTTTTGAAAAAGCAAATTCCAAGTATATACCACTATGGAAATAAGATGAAACTTAAATATAAACACAGATAGGTTGAAAACTGAAAGGGGGAAATGTGCAGTACAGAATGAGTGTAATATACTAGTAATAACAAAAAAGTTTTCAGAATTAGGAATAGCAGCATAGATAAAGTTATTTTCCAATGATAAGAAAGTTATTCATTAATAGAATAAAATGACCTTAATGGAAATGCTTCTAACAACAACATTTCAAAATAATATGAAGAGAAATGGACAGAACTCAAAGGAGAAATAAACTTGTTACATGTACTAGATTTTATTTTCTGAGTATTGCCTATGAACACATGAATTGGAAGACTATTATTAAAATATTAGTCCTCCCAACTTTGATATATAGATCTGCTTTTAATAGTAAGATGGCTTTGAATAACATTTGGTAGAAATGGATATGTGGAAGTTAAAATGTATGTGTAAGTGCCTAGAATGGCCTAGAATATTATATTTAAAAAGGATAATATGATAGTTCTTATTACACTGACTCTAAAACTTAACTTGTGGTAAAACCACATAATAAAAATAGTAAATAATAATAATTATGAGAGTATACATAGATTAATGGACTAGATCAATAACAGAAAGGCCAAAAATAAAAATACATAGTTTTAAAAGTTCTATCAAGGTCAGGCACCAATGGCTCAGTCCTGTAATCCTAGCTACTCAGGAGGCTGAGATCTAAGGATCACAGTCAGGGACAAGGAAGTCCATGAGACTCTTGTGTTCAATTAACCAGCAAAAAGCTAGAGATGAAGGTATGGCTCAAGTGGTAGAGTGTCAGCCTGGAACAAGAACAGTGTAAGAGACTGAGTTCAAGCCCCAATACCACTGCCCCACACACATACATGCACGTGCACACACACACACACACACACACACACACACACACACACACACACACACACTATCAAATTTTAACACATTTTAACAAATTTCATAGAACTCAATAGAGAAAGGAAAGTTTTCCCCCAAATGTTGCTGTAGCAGCAGGAGCTATGTATGGGAAAAATGAATCTTACTTGCTGTGTTGCATGATATATAAATAGATACTCATTTGAAATAGAGATAGGACTAAGGTAAATGATTGTAAGATTTTATTTACCATGCTGTGTTTAAAAGTTCATATCATTTCCTATTATCTTGGCACTAAGACATAAATCTGCATGCCATATGCCTTGATTCAAATTATTTGGCCACTTTTCAGTTTTTACATTACTACTTTGCAGCCTGTGACATTCTGGAACATTCTGCCCTTGAAACAGGCTCTTTCTTTTGCTTCTCTGTGAACACATTTTCTCTTCTCTTCATTTGCCCTTCCCTTCTCTCTTTCTTTTTTACTCAATACCTCTATAGCAGATAACCCCTTCCCAAGCTCAGATTTAGCTCAAATTTTAAATTTACCTTTCTTCTATCATGCCCATAAAAGCCTTAAGTTTTGAGACCTTGACATTTCAGACTCAGTGTTCCATGGGGATGGTTGTTGTCAACCTGCTCTCATGCCTGGATAAGAGTACTAATGATGGTATATCATTTTATTGACCATGTTGACTCTATACATAGTCAGCTCCATGATTCAATTAGACACAAACCCTTATTCTCCCCATTCTGGGCGACTACTTCCCGCAACTTCTAAGCCGCCCATGAAAGCCATCATAACTTCCTTACCTGCTGGCTCTGTTTCTTCTCTTATCATACCCATTTCCTCTTCACAATGCAAAATGTTCCTAAGGTATATCCTGGTTCAAATAACTGTGTTTCAAGGCTTCCAAGATCTGACCTTGACTTAGCATGTCCTGCTTATTTTAAATACTTGATTCTGTCTTGGTTGATCGGGGAGAATAATAACTGATTTACTGATTTACTGTAATCATGTTTACTCTGATGATCTGTTACAGATCATCTTAAGATTCAACTTGTATTACCCACCCCGGCTGCCAGCTTAACCACCAACTTGATTCTTCCTCTTCTCTTCTCATCCAATTTCTCTGGACACAGCATCCTGATTTTTTTTTTTAGGGGAGAGGGGGTGGGGGGAGGGCTTTCCTAGTGACTCCTCCCATTACCACCTTGCCATCTTATTTTTTGGAGCACTGCTTTACTCATCATGATGGCATTTGTTCAGCTTTCCTGTTTGTGAACCAACCCTTTGGCTTGCCCTCCATCTGCCCTGGTTAGAACTATCACTTCAGGAAGCGCTGCTGGTAATGGCTCCTGGCACTTGAGCTATAATCTCTTCATTGGCTTTTATATCAGAGGAATGAGCCCAGAACACTCCAAATCCAGCCCCTGTGATTTTTTTTTTTTAAATAGAACCACAGTATAGGTTTCTGGGATTTTCTGAAGTCTATCACAACACATCTCATTTCAATAAAACACCCTATGTTCTTTCTATTATTTTTTCACTCTTAGAATACTGTAGTAACTCCATATATTTGAAGGCACATTTCATAACCCTAAATCTTTCCTTTCTAATCTAAACATCTCAGCCCCTTTAATCACAGTCTCCGGTCTGACTGATTTCCTCCAGTTTGGCTTTTTTACAATGGTTGAAGGTCAGAATTTCAAAACAATAACCCAATTATGCTTTGACTGGTTTGGACTTGAATGGCCTTTATACTATTTGTAATTAACTTTTCTCTATCCTCTTTTTGTTTTGATGATGATGGTGATGATGATGCAGGTTGAGCTATCTTAAGATCTTTTCTATTCTGGACTCAATAGATGGTTCCAGCCTCATCTCAGATCCGAAGCATGAAGCCAGTGAATGACAGACACCTTACAAACCACAAAGGCATCTGTTTTCAATAGATTCTGCGCAGCAGTGTGCAGAGACTGACCACGATGCCGTGGGTACAGCCAGATGAGGGGGCACATAGCTTTCTGCTTGTTGTAGTTCCTTTCAGGCCTTCCCCTCATTCACCAAAGCCTGAATGCCAATGAGTGAGGCATTTCTTAGAAAGAAAACATTAAACCCATGCTCAATTACTTTTCAGTATTCCGTGCACCTGCCGGCTCTATATGTCATTTTCCCACCTAAGAAACTTTCTCCTTGGTGCCTGGGCCTTTCAGAGTCATGTTGTCAGTTCCAATGACCTGTCCACATCTGCATAAAAGATTCTGGTTTCACCATGCCTGACTCATTTTCCTTGAGACTCCAGGGGAAGCGACAAGATATCATTTGGCCTCCATTTCTTTCCTTCTTCGAATCCTGCTTATCACTGATGAACTTTTAATCTTAAAAACCATCAGAATCTTAACAAAAGTTCTATAGCATACTACTTGTTCCTCTTTGGCAATCTGCCTCCATTCACCAGTATTACTCATGAATTTGTGATTCTTTCTTTCTTTCTTCTTTTTCTTTTATAATTGGGCTATAATACATTTTACATTCCTTCTTATTCTCCCAGGCATTGACTTGTCCTACCCTTTTCTCACAGAGACCTCTGTCTAAAATATCTTGCTCAGTGTTGTCTGGAACTTCACTTTTAAGACCAGGGTTCTACAAAGGTGTCATCTTTTATCATAGTCTGGCACAGGGCAAATCCCCTAACAGAAGTTCACCAAAAACTGCTTCTTAATGGATGAAAGTAAACACATTTTGTGAACTGTTGTGAGCTGGACATGGTGCCTCATGACTATAATCCCAGCTACTCCAGAGAAACACTGGTGTTAGAGGTCAGCTTAGGAAAAAGTAAGATTTCAGCTCAAAAACAAACTAGAAGCAAAAGGATTAGGATATAGTTCAAGTGGTAGAATGCTTGCCTATTAATTAACAGGGAGGGAAAAAAACAACACTTGTTAGCTATTTTTGATATGTATCTGGATATTTTACATTTTATTAATTTATCATTCTATCTCTTTGTGGTAATTATTGTGTTTTGTTATTAATTTTTTGTTGGCTTTATAAAATGAAGTTGGGGAGCCTTCTCTATTTTATATGTTCTAGATCAACTTAATTGTGGCCCACACACTTGACTTTACATTGGTAGCACTGGAATTGACCCCGTTCTAATACTTGCTCCTTTCTGTGTTTATTGTTCAACTAGTCTGGGATGAGGACTGGGCTTTGGTTCGCTTACAAATTCCCTGGAGATGAGCTAGGCACTGGTGGCTCACACCTGCAATCCTAGCTCCTCAGCAGACTGAGAGATCTAACAATGGAGGTTCAAAGCCAGCCAAGACAGAAAAGTCCATGAGACTCTTGTTTCCAGAAGTGGAGGTATGGTAGAGAGCCAACTTTGAATGAAGAAACCAAATAAAAGCATGAGATCCTGAGTTCAAGCCATAGTATGGGTACCATACTAAGAGAAAGTTCCCCAGGTGATTGTCATTTGTAGCCAACTGAGAATAATCAATGTAAATCACATTGCAAGGATCTATACCTAACTTGAAAATCCAAAATTTTAACTGCCCTAGCATCTGAACCCTGAGCATGATATGATGTCAGAAGTGGAAAATTCCACACCTGACTTCATGTGACAAGTCACTGTTAAAACACAAGTGCACTGAAACACGGTATAAAATCACCTGCAGGCCTTGTGTGTGAAATACACATGTAATATAAATGAATTTTGTGTTTAGACAGGTCCCAGCCCAAACGTATCTCATTATGTATATGCAAATATTCCAAATCAGAAAAATCAGAAATCTACAATCCTTTTAGTCCCAAGCATTTCTGATAAAAGATACTCAGCCTGTAGTTTAAAAGTCCTTATTAGGACTGCATATATTGTACATAGTGTGACAATCATCATTGTATAGACTTTCCATCCTATTTATTTATTTAGTTTAGGGTTTTTTGTTTTTTGTTTTGTTTTGTTTTGTTTTTGCCGGTCATGGGGCTTGAACTCTGGGCCTGGGTGCTGTCCCTCAGTTTTTCAGCTCAAGGTTAGCGCTCTACCACCTAAACCACAGTGCCACTTCTGGCAATTTCTGCATATATGGTGCTGAGGAATCAAACCCAGGGCCTCATGCATACAAGGTGAACACTCTACACTGAGCCACCTTCCTAGCCCCAGTTATTTAGTTTCTTATTTAATATTTACTTAGTTATTTATTTAGTTAAAGTTTGAGAATTTTCCTCACTTAGCTTCAATATTGATATGCTCCTTATAAACCCTGCAGGACTTCCTGTCAAATGCAGGGTAGGCAAAAGTGAGAGACCCTATTTGAGAGACAAATTAAAAGAAAAAGGACAACCTGCCTAGGACTCCTTGGCACAGGCCTAATAGAGACCCAGAAACACAACAAATCAAAGAAAGGTTGGACAAATGGGATTACATGAAGTTGCAGAGTTTCTGCATGGCAAAGGACATAGCTAGCAAGATTAGTAGAAAGCCCACGTATTGGGAGAAGATCTCCACTAGCCATACAACAGACAAGGGTCTCATATGTAAAATATACCTGGAACTCAAAAAATTAAATCCCCCAACAACAAATCCTCAAAGAAACAACTGCCCAATAAATAAATGGGCTAAAGACTTAAAGAGAAACTTCTCTGAAGAGGAAAGAAGGATGGCCAATAGACACATGAAGAAATGCTCAACCTCCCTAGCCATAAAAGAAATGCAAATCAAAACAACATTGAGATTCCACCTCACCCCAGTTAGGATGGCTATAATCAAGAACTCTAATAACAACAGATGCTGAAAGGGATGTGAACAGAAGGGAACCTTACTGCATTATTGGTGGGAGTGTAAACTTGTTCAACCACTTTGGAAAGCAGTATGGAGGTTCCTCAAAAGACTCCACATACAGCTCCCCTATGACACAGCAATCCCACTTTTGGGCATTTACCCAAATGATCACAAACAAGACCATACTAAAGCTACCAGCATGACTATGTTTATTGCAGCCTTATTTACCATAGCTAAGATATGGAACCAACCCAGATGCCTCTCAGTAGATGAATGGATCAAGAAAATGTGGCATATATACACAATGGAATTCTATGCCTCCATCAGAAAGAATGACATTGCCTCATTTGTTAGGAAATGGAAAGACTTGGAAAAATTTATATTAAGTGAAGTAAGCCAGGGCCAAAGAAACTTAGGTCCCATGGTTTCCCTTATTTGCAATAACTAGTATATGTCTGAGTCAAGCAGAAAAGGTCAGATAAGTTGATGTTAGGGAAATGAACCCTAAGATATGTATTCAAATGTTTTTTTATTTTCTAACACAGTTATAAGATGATTTCTTTGTTGCTTTGTATGTCCCTCCCCCCGGTATAACCCCTGCTTTCACTGTATTTGATGTTGGTAAAATGTGTAGAGGGGAAGGGGAAAAATAAATTGTTTAAATAGGGATACAGGTGGACCCATTGCAACAATGAGATGTACAGGTTGTTATGTTGAAAACGAACTTTACAACTTTGTGGGTGGGGTAAGATGGGGGGGGGAGGAGGATGGGAAGGGATGGGAAGGGGAAACAAAGGAGGAGGCTACAATGCTTGATAAGAAATGTACTCATTATCTTGCCCATGTAATTGTAACCCCTCTGTACAATATTTTCACAATTAAAAAGAAAAAAGAAAAAGGACAACCTGGGCAGGCTCCTGTGGCTCATGCCTGTAATTCTAGACACTTAGGAGGCTGAGACCTGGGGAATAGAGATTCAAAGCCAAAATGGGCAGAAAAGTTCTTAAGACACTATGTCCAATAAACCAGCAAAAATTGAACTGGAGATATGGTTCATGAGGTAGACCACACTTGGGTATGATTGGTGGAATACTCCATATGTTGAAATGGAACCCTGAAATGGAGCCCTGCCTGTTTAAATGTTAATGATACAGTGCACAAAGATTGCCAGGACCTTTCAAGGTCCCATATTCCATATTCCATCCTCCAAGACCCAGCCTTCTGAAGTTCCTTTTGCCTTTTAGGGTTTATGGAGTCATGCATGGATTTCCCCTCAGGACTTCTAGATGCTCTTGTCCACTCACAAGAGAAAAGCTTCTGCTTCCTTTTCCTGGGTATTTAAATCAAGGGCAGTTAGAAAAGAAAAAGTACTAAACAGATAATCATCTCCCCAAAGCTCAGAAAATTCAACCACTGAATTAATGATCAACAGTTTAGCATTGGATATGTGCAGCTCTGGAGAGCAGATTAAGGAGGATGAGACACTTTCCCTGTCTTTAGTTGTTTATATAAAATAAATCGCTTTGCCCTGCAGCAGGTGTGATAAGACAGAATGTGATAACTACTTTCACAAATTCACAAGGGAATCGCTGGCCAGTGAAGACTTTCCTGCTCAGATATGGGAAAAGTGTTAGGGAGAATGCAACATACTGAAGGGGGAAAGGCCTTGAAAGATGGACACCATTTTAACAGGTGGAAATTTTACTGAACAAATTTTAACTGAACAGGGCAGAGAGCCAATTGACCAAGGATGGCTATCTGGAAATGTGGGATTTTAGTTGGTTGGTGGTGTGCAAGGTGTGATGAATTGAGATAATTGATAATTGCTTCTCTGTAGACCAAATGACAAGTAGTAGAGGGCCATGTTGTGTCACATGAATATGAAGATGCAAAATATTGGAGGGTCAGAGTGTCTTGGTTGCAGCTTGGATGCTCTTGTGATGTTGGGACATTTTATCTTTGGGCAGTATGTGTGCCACACATTTCTGTCGCAGGTACATCTGGCAGTGGGTGTGGAATACATCCCAGGTAGGCTGGAGGGAATGGAAGCAATGATCTAGAGGCTCTGCATTCATTCAAGTAGGAGCAGAATTGGAAGGAGAAATGCTTGACATGAGCAAAGTAATGACTTTGGGAGATGGACTAGCTATTAGAAGGAAAAGTTTTTGATGGTCATGGGGCTTGAACTCACAGCCTGGGCTCTGTCCCTGAGCTCTTTTGCTCAAGAGTAGTGCTTGACCACCTTGAGCCACAGCACCACTTCTGGTTTTTCAGTGGTTAATTGGAGATAAAAGTCTCATGGGACTTTTCCGCCTAGGCTGGTTTAGAACTTCAGTTCTCAGATCTCAGCCTCCTAAGTAGCTGGGATTACAGATGTGAGCCACCAGCACCTGGATAGGAGGAATTACTAAGATGACTAAGGGAGTTTGTGATTTTTCTGTCGTGTATCCGTAGGACTTCCCTATTACTGTTATAGCAAATATTGCCAAACTAAACAGCTCAATACAACACAAGCCTATTATCTTAGAGCTAGGAAGTCTAAAATGAATCTTATAGGGCACATTTGCATTGTGTGTGAGGCTGCACTGCTCCTAGAGGTTCAAGGGTGGGGATATTTACTCATGCCTACAGCTTCTAGAGACCACCTGCATTCTCTGGCTTGTGGCCCCTTCCTTCCTCTTTAAAGTGTGTCACTGTTTGTCATCAATCTCTCTTTCTGACCAATTACATCACCACTGTTTCCCTCTAATAAAGGCCTTTGTCTCTATTGATTCCATTTCAGTAATGCAGGATAACCTCCAATCTTTCACATGTGCAAAGTCTCTTTTTCTATATAAGGTAATATATTCACTAGTTCCTGGGGGGGGGAGGGTGTCAAACATAGATATATTGGGGGAGGGGGTATTATTTAGACCACTACATATAAAATTTGAGCTATGTGTCTCTTTTCCAAATTGCCTAATTTCAACTACATGAGAATTAATAAGATTGTGGTTGTGTCTATTTGGACAGCTTGGCATCTCTCCCTCTTACTCTTATTAGTCTGAAACACCAGGAAACACTTCGTTTGCATTCTAAAATTTCTACTTTTGCTTTTCCTTGCTTTTCCGTTTTCTTTCTTTGCACTTTTTTTTTCTTCTTCAAAGTTTACCAAATGGAAAAAGTGTGATAGATACAAATATTAAGCATATGCTGTACTTCAGGCCCCAAGTAATTTCCTCAAGAATTTGATGGCAGATGGTCGTTCCAACATAAGAACCCAGATGTTTCTTTTAAATTCAACAGAAAGAACATGAACAGCCTTAGATAATGAGCATAAATCATCGGGGATCTTATGATGTTCTTCAGACCAACACAGCAAAACTTATCTGGACAGTGTCAGCCCTTCTTCCTGCCCTTAACCAGCGGAGGGTCTAAGATGCATTTCTCTTTTTAAGATTACTTGTGTTCTGCCTCAAAGATGTCAAAGTCCACAGAAATTCTCTCCTGATAGAGGGATTAAAGGTGATACAGCATACAGAAGGCTCTGGACTCCGACAAGCAGTGGTCAGCCCCGGCTCCGTGTTACAAATTACTCATGTGCTCTGTTTGGTTTGCTTTTCCATATTTTATTCTCATAAGTCAATTGTTTCATTGTGCTATGTACATCATGTATATAAAGGATTTTGATCAAGTCACACTTCTATGTTGTTTCATAATTACTTTCCCTTCTCCTCCCTCCTTTTATTTATTTATTTTATTTTATTATTGTATTTTCTGTGTGTACATATGTATGGATTACATATATGTTTACACGCACATGTTTATGTACACATATGCATATGCATATTACATGCATACACATGTAATTCATATACATAAACATATATAATGTACTTTTATATAATATTCAGCCCACATCTTCTCCTTTCCTTTTCCCTCACAAAACTTGCTTCTTTAAATAATGATATATAATAATTGTTATTATTACTATTACCATTATTAAGTTCTAGATAGCTTTCTATTGGTCTCATTAACAGAACTTAACCCAGTCTTAAGTAAAGTCCTGAATCCAGGTCCTCCATGTATTCATTCCTCCCACTCTGATTAGGCAGAGGCACCATGACAACACAGGCCACCCGGAAGCCTGGTCAGAAGGGACCTCGAGGCCCTTACTCTCTCCGCCCCATTCATGAAGCACATTTCAGCCTGTCCTTGACTAAACAGTACCAAGCTGGTTTGATTCCTCATTATCCTAAGATTCTAAGGATGGATATATTTCAGAAAAAAAAAGAGCCATGAGAAAGAACAATCTAATCTTCTAAAGTGTCTCTGTCGCTCGTAGGAAGAATTTTATTTTTCGTTTTTTTCTGGGAAAGCTATAAAACTATTATTAATAGGCTCCCAAAGTTCCGTGCTTTGGAGATTTTGAATAATTGGGTCTACTGTTATTCTAGCAAGTCTCAGAAGAGGACAGGTTCCGTTTGCATGGGAGAAAGAAGGACCAGAAAGAAGACTGTGGTTAAGCAAGTGTGACCCTAGACAGGGCAGTCAGGAGAATATTTTCCTTATATCTGTGACATGGACAACATCCTACAGTTACTTGGTTGAAAATAATCTGAGCAAATCAGTGAATTAACAAATCCAGTTGCTTAAGTGCAGTGATCTAATATAATGATATGGTGGGGTTTTCTCTGTTTCCAGGAATTCCTTGACTCCTTCATCTGCTCAACCGTAATCAGTTCCCACAGTTGTGAACTAGGCAAAGCAGGGTAATAGTAAGCAAAGTCAAAATCTGCACAAGGTCCAGGTATGAGGCTCAATACTTGGTAGAATGACGACGTTCACACCTCAGAATTTCTATTTAGTGTGGCATTTTTACCCTCCTTGTTAAGTCCTCGTCCTCCCAACCCCAGCCCCATGAGAATGCAGAATGATGATATGCAGGTCCTTCTAGTTATCTCCCGGCCATCCAAGGCCCTATTTAGAAATTCACAGAAGCAGCTGGTGGTGAAGGTACTTTCTGTTCTCTTCGGTTCCAATACTCAGACAGCCAAAGCACCTCCTCTCTGGAGCCCAAATCCCTGGATATTTATTAAGTCTTTGAAAATTCCAGATTTCAAGTTCGGGTAGGAATTTTACCAGATTGCTACTTAAAGACTTACTTGCTAGAGTTAACACAGTAAAGGGTTAATTTTTCTTA
This sequence comes from Dipodomys merriami, assembly GCF_024711535.1. Classification (NCBI taxonomy): domain Eukaryota; kingdom Metazoa; phylum Chordata; class Mammalia; order Rodentia; family Heteromyidae; genus Dipodomys; species Dipodomys merriami. The sequence continues at coordinate 197,351 of NW_027205215.1, forward strand.
TAACTAAAAGGTATTATGGTTGGCTAAGTGGAGAATGGTATAAATAAAAAACCTAAAATGCTCAGAATACTACTATATCAACATACACACAGTCATCCAGTGTGCAGAATTATACGCTGCTTACTGTTTTTATATATAATTTGATTTGTGCATTTATTAGTGTATTAATAGCAGTTTCTCCATATTAATAAATGATTTTGGGATAATGTAACTTTAGTAATTTTAGTAGCTAAATATTATTCTCGTATTTATAGATAGCATCAGAACAGGGGTTCTTTTAATTCTTACTAACATGGAACCTTGGCATTAAGTAACAGAACAGTGATTAGCACTAAAGGTAGAAAGCTTAGCAGAGAATCTGGGAGGATAATCAAGACAGAGATACAGATTGAACTGAGGGACAGCTGTGGTGGTCATATTCATATGAGAAAAATTAGATTTCATAGCAAAAATTATTTCATTTGTATTAGAGTAATGTGTTCTAGATACAGACAGGAGAATCATGATGGAGATTTACAGAAATTTAGATTTTATTGCAGTAAGTCTACAGTAGGACAGAGAATTCTGTGGGGGTTTTTTGTTTTGTTTTTTGTTTGTTTTCTATCAGTCCTGAGGACTGAACTTGGGTCCTGAACACTGTTCTTATGACTTTTCATTCAAGACTAGCACTCTCACACTTCAATCACAACTCCATTTCCAGCTTTTTGGTGACTAATTGGAAACAAGAGTCTCTCAGATTTGTCTGCACAGGCTGGCTTTGAACCTTCATCCTCAGATCTCAGCTTCCTGAATAGCTATTATTGCAGATGTGAGCTACCAGCACCCGGCAAATTTTATGTTTTTAATAAGTGCTCTATTTGGCTAGATAGTGTTTCATACCTACAATCCTAGCTACTTGGAAGGTAGAGACCGAGTGGGTTATGGTTGGAGGCCAGACTGAGCTAAAACCAAACAAACACAAGCACAGGAGATTCCATCACAACCAATAAAATGTGGGCATGGTAGAGCATGCCTGTCACCCCAGCTATGTAGGAAGTATAAATAATAAAATTGTGGTCCAGACCGGCCCAGACATAAATTTTGAAACATATTCAAAGAATAACTGAAGCAAAAAGAGTTGGCGGGGCAGGGAGATTGCCAGGTTCAAGTGAAAGACCATCTGCCTAGCATAAGAACTTGGGTTCAAACCCTAATATTACCAGATAGATAGACAGACAGACAGACAGACAAAGAGATAGATGGATAGATGGATGGACAAACAGACAGACTGAGGATAATTTTTAATGTCTTATGAAACCATCATAATCAGAAAGATGGAGAAATATTTCCTGAACACTGCGGAAAGGCTAAAGAGTATACAAGTATATCATATTAAAGGTTAACTGGAAAGCAACTATGGCACTTAAATAAGGAACCCAAACAAATAAAGGAGAAGTAGAGCCTTGTGAGATTGTCACAAGGCCAAATGAACTCATGTGGTCATTTTCCTGCCTGGAAGTGCAACATTCTTCCCACAGTGATTTAAGTGTCCATCGACCATGGCAAAATGACACTAGGACCCCATGTAAAGCAACTCCTGGAGTCTGTTTCTCCTTAAATGGACTTCATGTGGACACAGCCATGTGCCTCATAATGACCTTCATCTGTGGTGGATCACACACACAACTGTGGCCTCATGACAATGTAATGAAGCTGGCCAAGTCTAGTGGTACACACTAGTAATCCCCGCTACTCAGGAAGCCGAGATAGAAGGATCTCAGAACACAAAAAGAAAAACAAAAAGGACTGTGTGGAACAAGTGGTAGAATACTTAGCAAGGGTTGAGGCTCCGAATTCAATCCTCAATACTATTTTTTTTTTTAAGTAATGAAGCAGAAGTGGATTTGTGGCTCAAAGTGGTAGAATGCTAGCCTTGAAAGCAAAAAGGTATTGAAGCTGAAACATTTTCTTTTTTTTTTTTATTGTGAAAAAACTGTACAGAGGGGTTACAATTACATGGGCAAGATAATGAGTACATTTCTTATCAAGCATTGTAGCCTCCTCCTTTGTTTTCCCTTCCCATCCCTTCCAAACCTCCCCCCCCAATCCTCGCCCCCCCCCCCACCAAATTGTAAAGTTCGTTTTCAACATGACAACAGGTCCACCTGTATCCTTATTTAAACGACTTGTTTTTCCCCTTCCCTCCACAAATTATACTGACATCAAATACAGTGAAAGCAGAGGTTATACTGTGGGAGAGGGACATACAAAGCAACAAAGAAATAATCATATAAATGCGTTAGAAACAAATGCACGAAAGACAAAAAACATTTGAATACGTATCTTAGGGTTCATTTTCCTAACATCACCTTACCTGACCTTTTCTGCTTGACTCATACATATTCTAACTATTGCAAATGAGGGAAACCATGGGACCTATGTTTCTTTGAGCTTGGCTTACTTCACTTAATATAATTTTTTCCAAGTCTTTCCATTTCCTAACAAATGGGGCAATGTCATTCTTTCTGATGGAGGCATAGAATTCCATTGTGTATATATACCACATTTTCTTGATCCATTCATCTACTGAGGGGCATCTGGGTTGGTTCCATATCTTAGCTATAGTAAATAATGCTGCAATAAACATAGTTGTGCTGGTGAAGCTGAAACATTTTCTTTTGCTTAGGGATCTCATAGCCATCCTCTGTGTTTATGGTAACATTGGTGAAACAAATCTGCAGTAGCCATCAATATAAAAGTGTGTTACACATAATTAGGTATGATACATACATATGATACTCCTAAATCATATATTTACCATATTATACTTTTTTTAATTTTTAGAGCCCACTCCTACTTATTAAAAAAATATTAACTGTTTAATCTGGTCAGGTGGGTCCTTTGCTCCCCTCCAGGAGGGTTCCGGAAGAAGACCTTGTCATGGGAGAAGATGGTTCCATCATTATTGTCCATAGGGCCTTCTATTGGGACAAGATGCAAAGCTGAAGATTGTGTTCCTGCTGATCCCAAACGTGTGCAGGCCCACACTAGTGTGAGTATTTGAATGTAAACAAAAACATTTAGAAAATAAAGGAGAGCTTATAAATAAAAATCTTATAAAAGAAAGTATTTTTGTATAGCTGTGCAATGTGTTTAAGTAGTGATTACAAAATGAGTCAGAAACATTTTAGGAAGTTAAAAATGTATGCTGTATAATGTTGTAGTAAGCTAAGGTTAATTTATTATGGAAGAAAGAGCATCTTAATATACATGTGTCATAGTGGATGTATACCAATTTTTCCCTGTTCACTCAGTGGCTCACTCAAAGCAATCTCTGTCTTGAATGCCCCATGTTTGTGTATCTTTAATCCTCGATGTCATATTTTTTCGGTGCCTTTTCTGGATGTAGATAAATTTAGATACACGAGTACTTGTGATGCAATTGCTCACAGTACAGTGCTCAGTGCTATCACATGCAGCACAGGTGTATAGGCTTGGAGCAATCTGCTACCTATATGGCCTGATGTGTATGAGGATGTAACACTAGAGTGGTATGAGTATATTCCATAACATTTGCTCAATGATGCAATTGCTTAGTAACACATTTCTTAGAACCTGTAGTCCCATCATTAAGTAATACATGACTATTTTCCTAAGTTTCTAGGAAACTTGCTGATCTCAAGCCCATGTAATAATGTTCTTTTATTTGGTCTTACAGCTTGAACTCAGGCCCTGAGTTCTGTCCCCGAGCTTCTTTGTGCTCAAGGCTAGCACTCTACTACTTGAGCCAGAGCACCACTTGTGGATTTTTTCTGAGTAGTTTATTGGAGATAAGAGTCTCACAGATTTTTCTGTCCAGTCTGGCTTCGAATTGTGATCCTCAGATCTCAGCCTCCTGAGTAGCTAAGATTATAGGCATGAGCCACCGGAGCCTAGCATAATGTTCACTTTTTTTTTTTTTTAATCATGTACTTGAAGTTCCAGGTTTAATAGCATTTTTTGTTGGGGCTTTAACCTGGTAGCATTTTATGTTCTGTAATTGATTGAATTTCTTTGTATACTATTTGTATGCTATTCAGGAGCCTGAGATCTGAGGATTGTGGTTAAAAGCCTGCCCAGGCAGGAAAGTCTGTGAGACTCTCCAATTAACTACCAGAAAACTGGAAGTGGTGCTGTGGCTCAAATGGTAGAGCACTCGCCTTGAGCTAAAGAGCTCAAGGACCAGCACCCAGGCCCAGAGTTCAAGCCCCATGACTGACCAAAAACAAAAAAAAAAGAAAGAAAGAGAGAGAGAGAGGAAGAAAGAAAGAAAGAAAGAAAGAAAGAAAGAAAGGAAGGAAGGAAGGAAGGAAGGAAGGAAGGAAGAAAGAAAGAGTAAGAAAGAAAGAGTAAGAAAGAAAGGAAAGAAAAGAGAGAAAGAGCAATTTTAACAGTCTCAATTATAAATTCTTCTTTTAAAAATCCTTTTGTATTTTGGGGGAGGCAGGGATCAGTATGTTGTGGTTCTAGACAACACAAGCATAAAAGTGAGATTTCATTTCAACCCAGGGCTGGACATAGTGACGCATAACTATTAACCTAGTTACAAGAGCAGATTGGCTGGGCACAGTGGCGTGTGCCTCTCATCCTCAGATACTCAGGGAAATACCAACAGGAGAACTAAACTACAGTCTCCTGGACTAAAAGGGAGACTAGTGTGAAAAGGGGGCTGGAGGTATGGCTCAAGGGATAGAGCATCTGCCGTATAAGCATGAGGCCGAGTTCAATTCCAAATACACAAATTAATTTAGGAGTGATTCACCATCTCATCTCACTCCACAAAGTCTATGTGAGCTCATGACTCTTTTGTATTTTCCAAGCCTGAAACATTTTGGGAGCTCTCCTCTGGATTATTCCTTAACTGCTGCTGTGTTGCCTGATGATCATGAGCAGGAGTTGAGACACCCGGACTTGCCATTTTTCTTGTTTCCAAGGCTTGTTCTGCTCATTGTTGCTGTTGTTTTTAATGTAATATGTGATTTTTTTTGTTTCTTTTGTATGTTCTTCCCCTGATGGTAGAACCCCTGTTGTCACTGTGTTTGATTCTGGTGCCCTACATCTTGTATATACATTTTTCTAATTTGGGGAGGGGAAGGGAAATAACAAAATGCTGAAACAAAAATAAAGGTTTGGGCTGGGAAGGTGGCTCAGTGGTAGAGCACTTGCCTTGCATGCCTGAGGCCCTGGGTTCGATTCCTCAGCACCACATAAGCAAAAAGAAAAAAAAGCCAGAAGTGGCGCTGTGGCTCAAGTGGTAGAGCAGTAGTGAAGAGCTGAGGGACAGTGCCCAGACCCAGAGTTCAGGTCCCACGACTGGACCCCCCCTTCCCCCCCAAAAAAGAATAAAGGTTGACCCATTGTAATGATGAGATGTACAAGACACTATGTTGAAAACTTTACAACTTTACAACTGGGGGGGGAGGGGGAGTGTTGGAGCAGTGAGGGCTACTTGCTAATGTTCAGATTCATTTAACTTGTATTTTTTCTTTTCAAGATTGTATGGATTTGTGTGAGCAAAGACAAAAAGAGTTTCATTTGGGGAAAAAAAAGAGATTCTCTAAAATTAAAAAAAAAAAATTAAGTTACCCGAGACAAATATGTAACCCCTGCACCCAAGGACTAGAAGGGTCTTTACTTGAAACCGACTAATGCCTTAATTTTACATGTAAGAAAATGGAAGCTTCTTACTTTATAAGATGATTCAACTATTACTATTACTAGTAAGTTTCATGTTATTCACATCCTCCCCAAATTCACAGTTTGCGAACAAAATCTAGAGATTCTGTTATAGGAAGCAGATAAAAGTTTCTACGTGAGACTATTATTTGAAACTGTGTTTCCTTGTACAGTGTCTCTCTGTTTGCAAACAAACTGGGTTTATCACATGCTTCTCTGTGTATTATTTACCCAGAGGAGAAAAGGCCTTAGTAATGGCTACATGAGGCAAACTTCCATAGAGTTTTCCATGCATTCATTTGTCTTACATCTACTTCGTGCTACCGGAGCAGAAGAAGGCAAACTTGCCAGCCTCTTCCATGTAACTGAGGTCAATACTACAAAAGTCTAGCAAGATCTGAATCCATCGCCAGGAAAACCAGACTGAAAATCATTATGAAAGAGTTCTTTAGGTAAATGTTGTGGATTATCCCCCAAAGCAACTATTTACCTCATTTCTACTAGAACAAAAGAAATTAATGTTTCAAAGTTTTATTGTCTAAAAGGTGCAGTTTTTAAAGTAGAGGGTTTTTTTGTAAAAATGATTTTAAAAATTATCATTAGAAATGAAATTCTTGGGGCTAGAGGCGTGGTTCAGGTGGTAGGGTTCCAGCCATTGAGCAAAAGCAGAGTACAAGTTCGAGTTCGAGTCTCAGACAAAACAAAATAATGAGATGCTTTGTCTTAATATCATTGTCCTTCACTAAATAACCTGGTCTGTGATAACCAGGAACATGTAAAGCAGTATTTATTGAAGCTTTATTCATGATAGAAAAGACTAAAAAAAATCAAAAGGAAATGACATTATCTATAGATAGGTAAATAAATTGTGGCCATCTTATAGTAGAATGCTATGGAGCAATGAAAAATGGCCTAGAATATGGGTGAATTATGCAAGAATGAAATTTTGAGTGAAAGAATAAAGTCACAAGGCAAGTATGTCATTTGATTGTCTTCATGTAAATTTCAAAACATGGCAATAAATAAATAATATACTAATCGCATACATAGTATATTTGAGTAACTTTCCCCCAAACTCAAGGGACACATCACTATTCTGTTCAGAACAAATAACTGTTACTTCTGAGTGAGAGGAGAGAGTTGTCATCAAGAGGCATCAGTAGCATGACTCTCTCTTGAACTGTCAGTTTACAGTTAATTGCTCATCCATATGTCCATCCAACAGTGTTCGTACCTTTTGTGTGTACTATACATATTTTTTTTATTTTAAATTGACAAACTTGAAGAACCCCAAACCAGATATCTGAGTTTAATATAAAGGTTAAGAAATATGCATTTTATGCAAGTTCCCACAGTGGTTGTGAGAGGATCACACTTGCTATACCTAGAGCATTTCCATACTCTTCACCTTGGAAGCTGGCATTGTCAAAAGAAGTACACCATAATTAAAAGGAGATCACTTATAATAATAAATAAGCACACAACACTCCTAGTTCCAGAGACTAATTTTTACTATACAAAAAACTCTTAACAGCTACAAAAGAAAACCCAAAGAAGATGCATTTTCTAACCACATTAGTCAAGTTACATAAGATTCAGATGAACAAACATCACATCTCCGTACCATGCAAGTACCATATAGAGAAACCTGGTCAACCATTATACCACCAGCTGAGGTATTTAGTACCTGAAAGTCAACCCAGTGCCCTCCTTGTTTATCATTTGCCTATAAAAAATGAAGCCCTGGATTCTTTATAAAACATGAAATTATTGTCAAGAAAATCATCAGAATAAAATTTGGTTAAGGCAATAAAATAGAAGAAACATAGCCTCAGCCAACTGCCAGTCAATACGAATATCAAAAGTTCCTAAAATGTGCTGTAATTACAGTCATTCCAAGCAACGCTGGGTGGTTATTTTCATGATTTAAACATAGAGTGCTGCTATCCCAAGCAATCTTGCTATGCCATAATTTTATTTTACATATGTACAGGTTGTGTTATTGTCTACACGCATCAGGGACTCTCTCAATCATCTCATCTCAATAGCCATGACTTATCAAGAAGAAAGTTTTCTGTTGGTTCTTGCTCTCAAAAAGAGCCTGGGAAGTCCCCTTCTCTTTGCTTCCAGTACATTCTAGGAAGTCTGAATGTTCAGTTGTTTTTCTTGTAGAATGATGAGCACTATTAAGGATTTGAACTTACAAATAGGGTCTCTGATTGAGTATTTCAAGTGTGAGCTACGCTTTTGATTTCTGTGCATCTACAAGACTATATGATCCTTTCATGTTGGCTTTTCTTGCAAAATAAATGGTCATTCCAATGGCAGGTATTATGAGAGAGGATGCACAATACAGTACCAGGAGTTCAGGAGAAAAATAGTCTTTGTTATTTTCTCTTCCTGGAAAATAACCAAATAGGTGCAATTAATGTCCAGTACAAAAAGAAATCATTAAATAACACGTTTTATTCTTATAGTACAAGTAGTTCTCCAAAAAGAAAGAGCTCTAAAGTCATGATGAGGGCCAGAAGGACCCACAATGCATTTCTCTGAATTACCCAAATAACACATTGATGGATGCTTTGGTCATAATGGATCTAAAGATGACAGCTGTCAATTTCTACAAACTTGGATTCAAAAAGAGTCCATTTCAGGAGCAAAATGGAAATGAACATGCAATGTTTGGGGCAGGGGTCCTTCACAAGCACAGGAATTGGAGGAGGGTCTTCGAGGAAATAAAAAAAAATCTGCTAGAGTATTGAGACTAAGAATTCTGATCACCATGAGTGGAAGTGGCTCACCAGTTCTCAAAAACAAACAAAAACCCCTTGTAACATTTACAACATGAACATTATAGTTAAACTCTATAGATTGAGAGGGAGAGGAAGAATCCGGGCTGATGGCATGCATGTTTGCAAGCTATGTTTTGTCTGACTGAAGGAAGGGCATCTTAACATGTGTCATTCCCCTTCAGTATTTGTGTTTACTGGCGGTCTTTGGATAGTATTGTATTTCAGTTTTAATGTCACTCGTGTAATGTCACTCATTCCCTACTGCTCCCCTAGTCTGTTAAGAACCCAAACATGTTCTCACTTTTGCTTCATATCATTTAGCTCTACTTGTAATTAAACATTATAACTATTTACTAAATTTGGTTTGCTTTTCTGACTGTAAACTCCATAAAAACACATACGTCTGCTTTCCTTTAGACCCACCAGCCTTTAAGTCACTACTTGGAATAAAACTGGTACCTCCAAAGTACTTTTTAAACTCTAATAAAGTAGTGTGGCTTTTTAATCCTATCGTTTTGCTAATTAGTTATAACTGGAATATGAAAATAATAGTATACAAAAACTTTAAAATTAGTAGTCTTTATAACCTACCCCAAAAAAGTCACCTGGCAGCTGCAATTTAACATCTGATAGTGGTAAGAGTGTGTGGGACACAGCCCAGCATTTGTGGAGATGTGCTTCTCTTTACTTGGCACAGCACTGAATGGTAGACTTACAATTAAGGTTCACGAAGTGGCATGCATGTGGTCTTAGTGCTGACAGGACTTAGTGATCTGCCTATGGGCATCACTGCCTTCCACCTAGAGCGTTCTAAACACTGAAAGCCATCCAAGGGAAAAGAATCAATAGAATCACGTGATGTGAAATGAGCTGTATCACATTATCAAGGAAACAACACTTTAAGCATAATAGTTGCTCCATTTTTCAACATTTGGTAGGTATAATTGAGCTAGTGAATGTATAAGGATAACTTGTTAATTTATGTGCCCATGTGGAGGCTTGAATTCAGAGCTTTGAGCTTTTTGGCTCAAGGATGTAGCTCTACCACATGAGCCACAGCTCTCCTTTTGATGGCTAGTTGGAGATAAGAGTCTTCACTTCTTGTCGGGGTTGGCTTTGAACCTCAGTCTGCATATCTCAGCCTGCTGACTAGCTAGGTTTACCGGTGTGAGCCACCAGCAACCCAACTAAGATTCTCTAAGTTTTGATCTCAGGGCATCATTCTTGTTCAGCTGATGGTTTACAACTTCAGCCATGCCTCTAGTCCAGCCTTTTGGTGCCTAGTTGTAGATAGAGTTTTAAAGACTTTTCTGCCTGAGGTACATTCAGTTCCAACTGAGAACTATTACAAGCATGAACCACTGACACCTGGCACATTGTAATGGGATGTTTATCACCATAATTGTGGTTAAGCATCAGTACTGATGACATGCTGGGCAAAACTATTTATGTCATTATTTTCCTTTCCATTTAATAAGTATTATATTTGCTTTTTACTTTTCCCCTCAGGCAATTGCAAGAAAAGTCTTGCTGCTGAGTCAGTACCCAGGAGAATCTTCTCATAAAAATGTTAATGGCTGTATAAATCCTGAAACTCTTAAATTCCTGACCATATCTATCAATTGAATACATTTAAGCCACAACAACACAATTTCAAAACTCACTTAAACACACAGGAAAAAAAAACAACTTCAAAATACACAGGAAAAAATGTCAATTTTTAGTCTTCATACATGTCCAGCTTTTTAAAACCAGATTTAATTATGGAGCATGACTTTGAATTTCTGCCTGAATGCCTAATATTTGTTTGATTGTTCACTTATACAGTGAATAAACTGTGGTAAAAAATATATGTGATTAATTTAGTAAAGTAATTTAGAAAAGGTAATGTATACAGGAGAAGAGATAAAAGTCAAGAAGAAACTTTAATGTGTCTCATAAAGAACAATTAATTACAGACAGATGGACAGCAATGTTAGGAGTCCAGGTTACCCGAACTAGGTGGAATTACGGATGGCCAGAAGCACTGAGGATTAAAATGGGAAGAAAGGAATTTCAATGCACTCAGAACTGAGATCTCAACTCCTCCAGCATCGCCCCTTCCTCTTTGGAATCATGGATTTCATAAACCCCCGGGTCATTTTCAGCAACACAGTACAAGGTTCCATTCTTGGAACTCATAGTAAGTTCATTGGCCAGACCAACACTATTCAGAACAATCACCACAAGTGGATGGTTAACAGTCTTATGTGTAATTATGACATTTTCCCCTTGTTTAACATGTCTAGATGGATGTATTGATATTTGTGTGTTTCTAGGAGCTACTGTGAAAACAGAAAATATATAGTACATCTTGCCATCTGGAAATGGCCAGATAAGTAAAATTTGCTTTACATTGGCAAGTATTTGCCGACTTTCACTTATGTTGAGCCTCTTAAAAGTTGGCATTTGTAGTGCCATCACTTTACCACCAACTATGGCTTCCAGTGCACCACAGGCTCTTATTAGTGTGCAAGGAGTGTGAGACCGATTAATGAAGACTGACACAGCCCACTTCTACCAGTAAGATCAACAGATCATACCTATTGTGCATTCACAGGAAGGAGTAGGAAATTAATGCTCCACCTCAAATGTCTTTGATGAGGCCATTGTCCCTCCCTCTCCCTGTACACCAGTGTGTGTGTGTGTGTGTGTGTGTGTGTGTGTGTGTGTGTGTGTGTGTGTGTGTGTGTGTGCGCGCGCGCGCGCGCTAGTGCTGGGGCTTGAATTTAGGGCCTGGGTGTTGTCCCTGTATTTTTTCACTCAAGGCTAGTGCTCTACCACTTGAGCCACAGCTCCACTTGTGGATTTTTGGTGGTTAATGGAGAACATAGTCTTATATACTTTTCTGCGCAGGCTGGATTTGAAGCATTGATCCTCAGGTCTCAGCCTCCTGAGTAGCTACGATTACAGTTGTGAGCCACTGGCACTAGGCAGAGATGTGGATTTTAAGGGAAATGATTCTGTAGCCTAGAGGTCTTTTATATGTTGTCCAGAATCAAAATTGGAATTTTCCGTGATTATCTCTAAAAGAGTCAATGGAGAATATATGAAGTTATTCCTGGTGGAGAAAATAGGATAGTTTTCTAGTAAGAAGGACGAGGGTCTGGATAGGATTTTTCTTTTCCATTTTACCCCCTCTTACTTCTTTAGCTTCCCAAGGAAAGGTCTTGGAAAATATGGTAAAACACTTAACAAATCCAAGACCTCAGAGACTAATGCTAACTGGGCAACTTTAAAAAGAAAGAAAAGAAAGCAAATGGGAATTCCACAGTCATCAATGATTTATGTTAACTTCCTCCTGAAACTCGACAGCTGGGCCTGATTATTTCAGGAAACAAGAAAGAGCCACAGTCAACACAGAATTCAACTCCTTCATGTAGGAAAGCCCACACTGAAGTCCAAAGACAAAGAGCCCACCTTTAACATCCAGTGTCAGACTTCTTAACTGGGATCCCACTTTGTTTTTCGATTCACACTCGTACACGCCTGCATCCTCCAACTGAGCTTTGCGGATGGTGTACGCGCCATCTACAGACCTCAGTACTGTATCTCCTGTGTCTGCTTTTTTCTTCAGGATTATCCAAGTTTCTGGAACATTCCCACAAGTACAGGAGATAATGACAGTGTCTCCTTCCTTGACACTCTCAGAAGGAAAAACTGTCAGTTGTATGTCCTTAGGAAAAACTGAAAAAAAGACCATTGAAAAGGCATCTTTAAGGCAATCCCATAATAAGTTAATAACGTAAGCAAGGCAAGAATGAAGTCAAGCATTTGCTGATTTGTGTTTTAGGCAAGAGAAGACATGACTTATGCTTTTTTTCAGTTCTCGTAACAGAATTCCTTTTGTGTATGTGTTTGTGTGTGGTGCCAGTCCTGGGGCTTGAACTCAGGGCCTGGATACTGTCCCTCAGCTTTTTGGCTCAAGGCTAATGCTCTAGCACTTGAGTCACAGCTCTACTTCCAACTTTTTGGTGATTAATTGGAGATTAGAATCTCACAGACTTTAACTCAGCCTAGCACAGAGAATACAATATGTGGGTATAGAATTCAAATGTTACTGAACCAGAAAATTAAAATCATCGTCATACTGTTTAGCAAAAATTCTTTGTCGTCCAAAGGCCTCTGTGTTTTGAGCTAGATTTTCTCAGATGAGGAAATTAAGTTGCACACAGATGGCTTGTTTATTTGTCCTTCACAATACAGTTACTATTTATTAAGTTCCAGGCTGTGGCCTCGGTACTTGAGGTGTATTTTTATTAATGCAACTGTAGGAAGGACTTACCTACCCAGCATGAAAATGATTCCTGCTAAGGAATCCCTATTTAAGGCCACAGGGGCATGGCATACAACCTCAAAGGATCTTTTCCTGTCTTTTTCTCTTCTTCTTTATTCTTTTTCTTTCTTCTCCTCTTCCTCCCCCTCCTCTCTTCCTTTCCTTCCTTTTCCTTCTCTTTCTTTTTTTCTTTCCATTTATTTTCTTTGTGTACATGGTTTCTTGAGACATGATCTAGTGATGTAGTACATACAGTCTATTTGAACAAGAACTAGCTAGTAGCCCAGGCTGGCCTGAAATTCAGTCCTTTGCCCTTAGCCTCTTCAAAAGGTTTTATTTAAGATTGTGTGTTGAACTTCCAAATTTCTTCCTTTACAATGTAAAACTCAGTGGGGATGGAGGTGTGGCTCAGTGGTAGAGTGCCCAAACTAATCCAGCCAGATTGAGTGGTTTTAAACTTAAACCATTTACAATTACACATTTCTTCCTGTCTTTATTTCAATAATTGTCTCCCAAGAGCCACTGGAATTTTTGGCACAAGTCCTGGAGCTAGCAGTTTAAAAGAAAACTTTAGGGTTGTTAAAAGAACTTTGGGCTGTTTGATGAGCAAGTTCTATTTCAGGAAACAACAAGAATGATCTAAGGTTCTATATATAGGAAACATCAGGAATGCTTTTAAGAAAAAACCCTCAAGGGGCTGGGAAGGTGGCTCAGTGGTAGAGGGCTTGCCTTGCATGCATGAGGCCCTGGATTCGATTCCTCAGCACCACATATGCAAAAAGAAAAAAGCCGGAAGTGGCGCTGTAGCTCAAATGGTAGAGTGCTAGCCTTGAGCTGAAGAGCTGAAGGACAGCGCCCAGGCCCAGAGTTCAGGCCCCACGACTGGACCCCCCCCCAAAAAAAAAAACCAAAAACAAAACCCTCAATAGACTGGGTGCTTGTGGCTCATACCTATAATCCTAGCTACTCAGGAGACTGAGATCTGAGGATCTGCCAGCCCAGGCAGAAAAGCCCAATTAATTACCAAAATGAGCTGGAAGTGGAGTTGTGGTTCAAGTGTAGAGTGCAAGCCTTGAATATAAAAACTGAGGGACAGTGTCCAGGCTCTAAAGTCAAGCCCCTGGATAGGCACAAAAACAAAACAAAACAAAAATCCTTAATACATTTCTTTTTAAATAAAAGCTTTGTTTAAGCTGGGCACAGGAAACTCACACCTGTAATCTCAGCTACTCAAGAGGCTAAGATCTGAGAATCAAGGTTGAGTTGACAAATCAGAGAAACTCTTCTCACCAGCTAAACAGCAAAAAGCCAAAATTGGAGGTGTGGTCCAAGTGATAGAATACCAGTTATAGGTGAGCAAGCCAAGTAAGAAGAGCTTTGAGGCCGGACTTGGAGGCCTGAGTGAGTTATTAGAGTACTAGCCAATGAGCAAAAACATAATGTACCAAACAAGTTAGAATCCCAGTCTCAGACCAAAAAGAAAAAAAAGAGACCTAGAGTTCAAGCCCTAGTACTGTCTCTCTCTCTCTCTCTCTCTCTCTCTCTCTCTCTCTCTCTCTCTCTCTCTCTCTCTCTCTCTCTCTCTCTCTCTCTCTCTCTCTCTCTCACACACACACACACACACACACACACACACACACTTTGTTTCCAAGGAAGGTTTTGTTCATCATCAGAAAGATAACTTAAGAAAATCCTAGTGAGGGCCATACTGTGCTCACCTTGTACAATTAATTCAACTTCTTTTCTGCTTATTCCAGCCTGGTTAATCCCTTCACACACATATATGCCAGAATCTTCCATTTTTGTAGAGATTAAGGTGAGAGTTGTATTCTCAGAAAGAGGCTGGAGAGCACCATTGCTCAGCTGTCTGCTCCACAGAATTTTTGGATCTGGGAAGCCATCACTAAAGCATGTCATATTCACAGAGCTGCCCTCCTCCAGGATGGAGGAGGGGCTGACGAACACCGTAGTGTCCTTAGGAGCAACTGAAAAGGGAGAAACACTCATTAGATTGACATTCTCATGCTCTCAGTTCTGAAGAGTTTCAATGACACTGTAAAACCGGGCAATGGAATCCATGCTTTTGTCTACACATCTTGATCACTAGCAGAGCCTTCTGTCTGCATTTACTCTGGGAGATGCAGATAAGTAGCAAACAAACAAGTCATGGCTATTTCCTAATGGAAAGAAGTTCTGTTGGATCCTTCTTGCTACCAAAGCAGTGTGAGTGTGTACTTGCCCTTTGTGGTGCACTAAACATGACTAAGACCTACTGGAATCTCCTCTGGGAATAAGTGAATATTATCTTCTCTACCCGTTGAATCTGCACTGACCTTGTAACTCATTTGAGCCCATGGAATACGGACAAAAATGACAGTGACATACCCAAACCCAGGCTTCAAGAGGCAGTTTTCATTGCTGCCTCCTCAGAGGTCTCTAGGGTGGAAAGTGAGCCATCTCCCTTGAGAAGATCATGACATGAAGAAAGAGGTAGAACTGGTCACCCCCAGGAAGGGCCAACACACAAGAGCAAGACCAGCTGAACCCAGCCAGAGGCTGAGCTGGATTGAGGATGCACTGTTTCTACCAGGCAAAGCAGAATTAACACTCACCTGGCCATTGATGCCAGTGCCTGGAATCTTTAACAAACCAATGGCTATCATTTTATATGTAGGGGAGGTATTTGTCATCGACATTATTAATTTGAATTTTTTCTTTTTTCCCCAGGAGTTTTGTGTGTGTGTGTGTGTGTGTGTGTGTGTGTGTGTGTGTTTAACTATTAACCTCTTGTTAACCATTGCCTGACAAAGGAGAGAAAGCAATCAATCCAATGTAAAGAGTATCCAGATGTAGCATAAACATAATTACCATTGACATACAGTGTCTGTGTACTCTGCCTTTGTTTGGGTTCAGATTCCATCTCACCCATATGTAACTTGGCCAGACAAACAAGAGCTTTTCCAGTATCTTCAGTGGTGGGGGTGAAGGTCATGTCCAAACTTTTGGTCTCCAGGGATTTCCTGTCTGTTCCCTCCAAAAACTGTTTACTTGCCAAAATCGTTCCTTCCTTTAATAATTCAATCTCCAAATGATCAAAAGGGTACACATTAGGCACTGTGCAGTTCACGGTGACAGGGCTCCCACTCACGAGCAGGCCACTCATCTCAATTTCTGGATCTCTAGGGAAGGCTGTAAATATCAATCAAAAAGGTTGTGTGAGACATTCAGGAGAAAATGGAGTTCTGGTCTGTTAAATGCACAGGATTCATAATGACATCTCTACAACTCAGCTGGGAAAGAATCTCAAGCCTAGGTGTCCTTGGCTCACGCCTGTCATCCTAACTTCTCAGGAGGCTGAGATCTGAGGATCAAAAGTTTGAAACCAAGCAGACAAATCTACGAGACTCTCCAATTAAACAGCAAAAAAACAACAACAGGAAGTCAGGATATGGCTGAAGGGGGGAGAGCCCCAGCTCTGAGTGAAAAAGCCAGGGGAAAGTGGGAGGCCCTGAAATCAACTCAGTACACACACACACACACACACACACACACACACAAGTACATACATGACATTAAGCCTAAACACAAAATTATAATGTTGATTATAATATTGTTGGAAACAGTACATAATCTTTTCTAATGATGCCATCCAATCAACCACATACCTGATCTTTGCTAAATCCATTCAGCTTTCCCTGTGTTACCTGCGGACTCTGTCTGTGCAATTGTAAAATATTTGTGAGTACTTAGCATGAACTAATGCTAAATGTAAGTAATGCTATCTCAGTCTTCTAGGCAGCCCATAAAATGGTATCATTTCATTGTCTCATGGCTAGTAAAAATGAATTTTTTGAAAGGCTACAAGACTTCTCTGACTTTAGAATCTGGGCTGTTCAGCTTCTCTCTATCAAATAAGACTCTAAGGGCAGCTCCTAATCTAGGCAGTTTAGCTAATGATAAAATATAGGCAACAATGTTAAAGTATGTCTCAGATAATTCTTATTAAGAAAAGAATTTATAATTTAGGCTCTAATCTAATTACATAGAATGTAAACTGTATCGTAACAAATTGATGAGACTGAAATAGTTATCAAGGATAAAATCGCATGACAAAGCTTTTCTCCCTGAAGTACAAGGCTATGAAAGTAATATATTTTTAAATGTTTCCTTCCATATTGCAGGAAGACTTCACCACTGGTTTTCACCTCTTCTGAGAATGTGCCTACATCAGCAGTTTCTAGGTAATACGATAAAGCGGTAAAATTCACCCTCCTCTGGAGAGATTTAAATCCCTTTACAGACATTCACTCCTTCTGGGCAAAAACTTGAAGGATAGCACAAATTTGGGCAGGGTTTGTGGTGGGAAGAAAAAAAAACTTCATAAGTTGTGCTTTGGAGTTTATTGAATAAGATAGGTCAAGGTGATCCCTTCAAAAATAAAAACCCCAGGGGCTGGGAAGGTAGCTCAGTGGTAGAGTGCTTGCCTTGCATGCATGAGGCCCTGGGTTCAATTCCTCAGCACCACATAAGCAAAAAGAAAAAAGCCGGAAGTGGCACTGTGGCTCAAGTGGTAGAGTGCTAGCCTTGAGCTGAAGAGCTGAGGGACAGTGCCCAGGCCCGGAGTTCAGGCCCCACAACTGGACCCAAAAAATTAAAAATTAAAAACCCCATAACTTCATGGTTCCTTTGCATATTTTCTTCTGGATTCATTATACAGTAGGATGCCTCCACAACCTCAGATTCATGGGAAGTCAAGGTTGCAAAGGATTTTCGGGAAGGCAGCAAAAAGAATAAAGTAAATGGATTTCAGGACCCGATGCTGCCTCGGGATTCTCGGGATTCTGCTCCAGCACACACCTGAGCTTTTATAGCCTCTGGCCTGCCTCGTCTCCTGTCCACTCCCTGTCTTCAGTTTGTGGCTTTCTGCTGCTTCCCAATTGCCTCATTTTACTCCATTCTGCGGATTAAGCAGAAGGCTTCATTTTCACCCTCAGTTTGAATTGCTCAGTGGTAGCCACCTCTACTCAGTTATCTGGATGGAAGCTGCACCCCCTCACACACACACTATTCTTACTGTCATCTCCATACACCCCTGCATACCCATGAAGGGGTGTGGAGGAGGAGGGACATAAGTGTGACCAAATTCAGGGTGAAACAATACAAGAAGAGGAAGTAAAGACTGTAATTGCGATGTGCATATGCACATGAGTCAAGCCGATCATGTCTCACCAAACTGCATTCATTCTCAGAGATTTAGGAACCATTCACAAGGTTAAATTCTCCTTCTAAACTAATGAATCCCATTGCCTATCACAGATGAGGATTCTTTTTCTTCCCATAGAAATGGGAAAACAACACAGCGACCAGTGGTGAAAATCACTTACAGTAGAGTTCCACCTGAATCCCCTTTTCCTGCTTCTTAGGTCCACAGGTCGCCGTGCACAGGTAAGAGTGCTCGTTCTCGAAACTCACAGGGCTCAGGGTCAGGGTGGACTTGGCTCTGACACTCTGCACCTGCCCGCTCAGAGGGCTGTCTATCTGCGTTCTCCAAGACAATGATGGAGACTCGCAGCCTGTGACAGAACAGGTCAGCACCACGGTGTCCCCAATCTGGGCAGCAACCCGCGAGCCAGGAGAGATGTCCATGGTAAATGGTTTCTCTAGGGAGAAGAAAGGACAAGATGTATAACGGATAAGATGCTTTCCTTCATCACAATCTCATTTATAGACCCAATTGTCCTCAACCCTCTCCACAACTGTCTGTTCCAGGAAAGAATTACTCTTTCCACTTCATAACCATGAGTTACAAGACTATATCTCATCTCTCTCTCTCTCTCTCTCTCTCTCTCTCTCTCTCTCTCTCTCTCTCTCTCTCTCTCTCTCTCTCTCTCTCTCTCTCTCTCTCTCTCTCTCTCTGTGTGTGTGTGTGTGTGTGTGTGTGTGTGTGTGTGTGTTAGTACTGAGGCCTGAACTCAGGGGCCTTAGGCTCTCAATTGCCTATACTTCAGGCTAGTGCTGTATCATTTGAGCAACTCATCCACTTCCAGCTATTTGGTGCTTAATTGGAGATAAGAGTCTCATGAGCTTTCTTGCCTGGACTGCCTTTGAACTGCGATCCTCAGATTTCAGCCTCCTGAGTAGCTAGGATTAGAAACATGAGCAACTAGTACCTAGCTAAAACCATAATTTTTTTAAAACAGTGAATCCATTTGAGGGCAATCAAAGCAGAATAGTTATAGACAGATGTGAGTGGCTGGCATCGTTCTTGGCAATAATCCAGTCTCTGTTTGGGTGTAGCTTGTTAGGTCACACTGTAATGCAAACAGAAGATTGGATCCTTTGCTTGTTCCTGTGTGTCAGGTGGCTTGCATATCACTTCCCATAGATTATATATTTTAATCATCATGACAACTCCACAAACTGACCTGTTGTTTTCTCCGCTTTTCCCTTCTCCTTCTTCCTCTCTCCTTTCTCTTCCTCTCCCTACCCCACCTCTTTCTCCAGAAGGCAAGTTAGACTCTGCTGTTAAATAATAATTTCACCCAACTTGTAAGGGGCAAAATTGGGACTTTAGCCACGATTCCAAATTTCAGTTGCTACAACAACTATGTCTAGTCATTCTAAGGGGAAAATAGAAGAGGTTCTGAAAAATATCACACACCTTCCAAACACACCAATGTCTTCAAATTATGAATCTGTGCCAGCATCGTCTGTTTCAAAACACTAAGCTATATCTTTGAGAGTTGCATAGAATCATACTAAAAGCAATGTAACTAGTTAAGTGGTAAAATTGTTAAGTTACCCCTCAAATATGTTGGATGAAATATAAAAATATTTTACAACTAATTCACGGTCTGAAAGTTGAGAAGAGAGGACAACTCTGGTTATTCAGGAAAGCTGTCCAGCTGAGCTTTGTTTTTCTTCCAAAACTGCAATTGGAATTTAGAGTCCTGTCCTTGCTAGACAGGTGCTCTGCTACCTGAGTCAGGCATCAGCCCTTTCAGCATTAGCTTTTTAAAAAATAGTATCTCAGGCTTTCCTGGACCATTGTCCTCCTATTTTGTGCTTCCTGCATACCTAGGATACAAACACAAGCCCAGCATTATTTTATTTGTTGAGATGGTAGCTCAAATGGCAAAGCTCTAGCCTTGAATGAAAAGGCTAAAGGTAAGAACCCAGGGTCTGAGTTCAAGCTGCAGTACTGACACACACAAGTAATAATAATAATTGAGATGATTTGCTAAAGTGGTAAAGTACGGGTTGTGATCCTGTAACTGAAGAGCTATTGGACCTTATTTGGCAACTTACAAACCATGCTGACTCTGAGTTTTAAGCTATCTCATAGAATTCTGGAAAAAGATCAGTATGGTTCATAATTTGCCAGATGACTCCTAGCAAATGCTAGGTATACAATCAATAGCTAGTACAACAATTCTTCTGAGACGCCATTCTCTCATCTGAACCATGGAAACCAAATACTCACCCTCAGTTATTTCTTGAAGGTTGGACTTAGCTTATATTAAGAAATATAGCTGGTAGTTTATGAACACTATTTTATAAGAACTCAACTGAGAAGGGATAAAAATAATACATGATAGCAAGAGAGTTGAAGAGGAGGTCAGATTCTTGGGATCATGCTGAGAAGAACTATAGCATCTGCTGACATGAATCCGGATTTGAGAATAACCAGTGTCTGAGGGTTCTGTTGTCAGGCAGAGTGAAATGAGATGCCCAGGTGGGGTAATTTGAATATACCATCATCCATGGAGCAGGAGGAAGGAAGGAAGCCAAGCAATGCAGCAGTGAGGAATAATGTGATCCAGAAAAGAATGAGAGAAGCAGAGCCATGAAGCTCTGGGAGGAAAGCCTTCCTAACTGTCAGAGTAGGATACATATTTGTGCCAAAGTACATAGCCATACAACAGGTTCTCATGGAAAGGAT
Source organism: Dipodomys merriami (assembly GCF_024711535.1). Taxonomy (NCBI): domain Eukaryota; kingdom Metazoa; phylum Chordata; class Mammalia; order Rodentia; family Heteromyidae; genus Dipodomys; species Dipodomys merriami. The sequence continues at coordinate 218,094 of NW_027205215.1, forward strand.
CAGGAAGCAATTCAACATTCAAGCTTTATCACCATTGCTCTACTCCCAACCATAGCGCCATGATCATGACTTCCACCCCCCCATCCCCGCCTCCTGGCTCAATGTTCTATTCACCTTGAACAACTAATTCCACTTCTGTTCTGTGTCTTCCAATCAGATTAGCTCCTTCACACACATAAATGCCAGAATCTTCTATCCTCATAGCAATTAAGGTTAGAGTTGAATTCCCAGAGAGTGGCTGCAGATTCTCATTCTCCAGTTTCTTGCTCCAGAAAATTTCAGGAGCTGGTAGACCCTCGCTGGAGCAGGTCATCGTCACAGAGTCGCCTTCTTGCAGCCTTGTGGAGGGCTGCACAGAGATGACTGTGTTTCGGGGTGAGACTGGAAAGACAGGACATAGCCAAGGCCATTGTTATGCATCATCTTTAGCCACTAGGTTTGCAGGCTGTATTTGTGGACCTTCCCACATCTACACACTACCTGGTCATGGTAGCACAGAACAAGCCAATTTATGAATAACTCATTGAGGTGTGTTTTTTTTGGATGTTTGGTGTTTTCAGATCGACATAAATATTTAGAAATGGCCTGAGGATCATGTGACTTAGTGAATGTCCTAACTGAAGAAGGAATCCATCCAAGAGTCCCTTCCAAAAACTCATCCCGGTCAGCTGAAAAGTGACCGGTGGATCACACAGCCTACAAAAGGGTCAAGCTGACTTCTGAATCCTTCATTATGAAGATGTTTTGCCTCGATTTAGCTGGAATTTTCCTTTCTGTAACTCACTTTTCCACTTTGGTCATAGTTCTGCTCTCTGAGATTGCAGAGTAAATTAAATCCTTCTCTGACATAAAATTGACTTTCCAGCAGAAAAGAGATCTCTAATCAAGTCACTGAAAGACAATTGGTTTCATTGTTTTCTCTTCCCCCTCCCTATCTTAACTATTCTTCTCAAAACCTTGTTAAAAATCCCTTCCATCTCATTCTCTTTTGACTAAATGTGCAATAATTATCACTAGTCCTTTTGAATGGAATGCCCATAGAAGAATGGAGTATTTTAGCATAAAACAGTAAAACAGTACAGTTTTCTGGGCACAATTTTAGGATAATAAAACTGTCCCCCAAATTCCCTGGCAGTCTTGGAGAGATGGGGGAATCAAATCCCATCACTGTCCATCCACCTGATGTACATATGCATGGTTGAGCTTACAAGTATGCACAAGTATATATACACCCATGCACTCACAGAGAATAACTGCTCCAGTCCTATCTCTATATTATGACACTAATATTTCAAGTGATAATATACTAGCCTATAGACATGATCTAAAACATATTGTTATTGGAGCCTATTTTCTACTACCCTCTCAGGTATGATTATTTCTGCTGGACAGGTAGAGAAATAGACAAATTAAGGGAACCCTTTCACAGTTAACAGAGCCAGGAAATTGAGCTCAAGTCTTCTCAAACCAAATTCAGTGTTCTTTTCATTATGCTATTGGAATATATATACTTGTTGTCAAATAAATTCTTACTGAATTCCCATGGACTAGACCACATCCCACAAGTACATACTGTAGACTTGCAGCTCTTTGGTAGTCTCCCTTTCTTTGGGTGCAGAATCCATTTCATCAATGTGTAATTTAGCTCGGCAAACAAGAGCTTTTCCAATATCCTCAATGACAGGGGTAAAGGTCACTTCCAAAGTCTTGGTTTCCAGAGACTTCCTTTCCATGTCTTCCAGAAAGTCCTGATTTTTCATGAGATGATCGCCTTTCAGTAAATCCACCTCCAGCCTGTCAAAGGGGTATACATCAGGGACCACACACTGGGCCGTAATTGGCTTTCCGACCTCCAGAGGGCCACTGAGATGAATCTCTGGATCCTTAGGGAAAGCTGGAAAGGACAAATGAGTTCATAAGTGACTTTCTGCTCATGTTGATAAGATCACTTACTGATTTCCAACAATGCAAATGAAATCTAATCTAGTCTTAATCCAGTAAAATGAATTATTTAATTAGATTTTTACGGTTTGGGATGCTCTCAGGAGGTCAGAATCAGCTATGTATTGGAGCATTCTTCCATTTTGACCCTGTATATTTTAAAGGTTGTATGTTACCTGAGTAAAACTTAGGTGCCTGTAACCATGCTATAGACCTAACACAGATTATTTTGTTTTACCTTGTTTTAAGATTTTTATTAGCATCTGCTAGTTTGTAGAAAGTGGGAGTTTCCTTGTGACTTTCCATACATACATACATACATACACACATTGCTTTGGTTTTGCAGATAAGAAAATATGGATTTAGTATTTGCATAATTTTGCCTGAGGGCACACAGCTGATAAAGGTCAAAGCTAGGATTTAAACTCAGGATTTCTATTCTTTTATATCACTACTGCAGATTAATACTACATTGTACCACATTATCTTATTCTAGTCAGGGCAGATGTAGTTCCATTTTGAAGATAAGGGGCAGCTTGGAATATCTTTGTAAAAAGTAGTTTTTGTGCAGGGTATGCAAGAAAATGAAAAATGGTTTAAGAGCTGGCTTCTTACCCTGTTGCTGGTGCCTCACATCTGTGATCTGAGCTACTCAGGAGGCTGAAGCCCATATGACTTCAGTTCAAAGCTAGTGTGAGCAGAAACGTCCATGTAACTCCATCTCCAATTAACCAGCCAAAAGCTGGACTGGACACATGGATCAAACAATAGAGCATCAGCCTTGAGCAAGAATACTGAAGGAGTGTGAAATTCTAGGACCAGAAAAAAAATTCATCCAGCAGAAAGGTTGCTTCTATGCAACCTTTCAATACGAGAGTTACTTCCTGAACTGCCTAAGAACTAGTGCTCCAATTAGACCTCTATCGAACTTTCTAGAACAAAAGGACACAGAATCTCATCACCTTTGCAAAGTATACCTCTGTCGCTGCATGCTGTTTTGATGTTAACAAGTTGGTAGATTTGGGACTAGGTAGTAAAAAGAACACCAAGGTCAATTTCTCAGAACATAATAATCAAATGTGGAATGGACACAGAACTTTTACACATAATGAGAAACAGACATTCTTGGGGGGGTGGGGGAAGGACACAACATAGGCAACATAATTAAAGCCAGAAGGGTCCTTAATTCTCTTTTGAAAGTCTTCAACTGGTACATATGGGCATAAAACAAAGGAAATGGTATTTGAAATTTTTTCCATCAGTTCTTTCTGTCCCAAATACTGTGTGAAATGTGCAGATAATCCAGCATAGTTTTACGACAGGTAATATAAGAATGTACTAGTTTCCCTTGTATTTACATAAGGGGACCTTTCGAAGCGCTCAGGAGGCAGCCAGACATAAACTATGCATGTACAACCAGCATAATTGAAAGCAGCCGGCCAGGCCCACTTCCTCTAGAAGCTTTAGAAACACATGGGCCTTGTTGAAATTCCCATTAAGGTTACTGGGCAAAGTTGGATTTGGGTACAGTAGAAAGGTACCAATGTAATTATGAGAAAATTGAATGAGATGTTCATAAAGAAATGACCATGCATGTGCATAGTCTTAATGTTTCATCTTGTTTATTTAGAAAAAGACCATCGATAACTAAAGGGAATTGATTTAAGTAAAGTTTATATTTTACTCTTGTTGATGATTTCATTTATGGAGTTGAAAAGGGTGCAAAATTGCATTTTTTGGCAAGCTGGTACATGAAGAGCGTTCACTTACACTTACCAGGAAAACATTTGAGGTTGAATACTAATACTTCACGGCAACAGTAACAACAAAAATTTCTAAATTTGTCAACACAGACATGGAATGGATAAAATAAATGTCTGCAGGCATTTTTTGTTGTGTCTACAGAGAATATTTTGTATCTATTACTAAATTAGAGATCTCCTACTTAATCTTTAAATGGATTTTAAGCACCAAATTGCCTAAGAATAACATGAATGCAATGTCCCTGAAGGGTAAAATTCATAAATCATGTAGATGTTGGAGCAAGCAAACATGCAAGGATATGATCAAGTTCAAGTTTAAAAAAAAACACATTTAGAAAGCCTTAGAGATAGTCCATTTTATGACTAAGGAATTCATTCCCAGGAAGACTGAAGCTTTCTTATGCATTCTTGCAATGTTTGTTGCAAACAGAAGTAGAAGTCAAAATTTGGGCTAGCCTTAGTCATCTATAACTTTTGGATACTGTATGTTTGCTAGCCAGGAACCCAGAAATGAGTACCCTTTTAACCACTGTTCTTTTTTAAAAAAAAAAAAAAACTATCTTAAGGCAAAATAGAGATAAGCAAATTTTTCTTTGAAAAAAGCAACTCACAGTAGATCTCCACTTGGATTCCTTTTTCCATCTTCCCAGATCCACAGGTTGCGGTGCACAGGTAAGAGTGTTCATTGTCGAAACTCACAGGATCCATTGTCAGCGTGGACTTGGTCCTCTCGTGGCTCACCTTCGCGTTTAATGGACTGTCTATCTGGGTTCTCCAAGAGAAAGATGGGGACTCACAACCTGTCGTGCTACAGGTCAATGAGATGGTGTCACCAATCTGTACCAGAGTGCTGTAATCAGGGGAGGTCTCAATTTTAAAAGCTTGAGCTGCAAAGGAAAAGAGAGAGAGAGTGAGAGAGAGAGAAAAGAGTGGGAAACAAAGTTAGCTGGTTTGTCTAGAAGTCTATCCTTACATCTCTACTCTAGTACAATGTCTCAAATCTATCCTGCGTAATGTCTTTCCTGAACAGCTTCAAACACACTTAAGGTAGCTAAGAAACCCTATCACTACTGCCCAGGAAGGAGCTAGAATCATTAACACCCAGGATAACTTGTGCATTCTTGACCTTCGTGCTCATTTATCAAAGTTGTTTTGGGATTTTTTAAAAGTTTGACCTCATTAGCAAATACAGGAAACTGAAGAGATATATCTACTACAGACACAATCCAAATTACCCATTTGACATTGGGGGGAAAGAAGAAGAGAGGTATTGCAGTTCTATGACAGTATATAGTGTATAGAAAAATCTCATTAGCACATTAAAAGTTAGCTTAAATTCAGTTTTCCCATTGTTTAAAATCCTTAGTGCTTTTCTTCACTACCCCAGGAAAAATAAAAATGAAGCCAACAAACCAGGGTTAAACATGGAATATTAACATTTGAAACAGATCAAGAAGAACTTACAAGCTGCAAATACAATCCAAAGTAACTCTGAGGCTCCAAAGATTGCGACCATCTTCCCAGGCATTGTGAGTTGCTGCTGCGATGAGAAAATAATGGCTCAATAGGCTTCTTTCTGGCCCCGCTTGAAAGTGCCTGGGCAGTCTTCAGCTCCCAAAGCCAGAGAGGCTGGTGTGAGTGAAATAGAAAGTCTGCTCTTTATAAAAGAGGGTCTTGCTGCAGAGGCAAAGGAGGAGGGAAATCCCTTCAAGGGGAAACCCGGACAGAGCCAGGGAAGAAAAAAACTGCAACTGACATCCAGCCAAGTCCCAGCATTAACCCCTTCAATGGCTCTTAGGACTGAAGTTACTGCCTGTCCTGGGAATGCAAAACACTTCCAACACTACAAAATAAATGCAGGCTGTCCTTGATCTTCAGTTCCACAAAGGACTGGCACTCCTGGGAAAATATAAAACAATTTCCATTGCAGAATGAAGGAGCAGTTTGAATCCAATGAAGGCAGATAGACACAGAGACACACACAGAGCCAGAGCCAGAGAGAGAGATTATCCTGCACTTTTTGAATTGGATAAATAACCACTATCATATGAACATATTCTCTCCACTAAAGAAAGTGTGTTTGCAGTTTTAAATTAGAGATGAAAGTTTTTCTTCCAAAACAAAAAAAGGAAAAGCTTCCTTCTTTTGATGACTTACTTTTTTTTAACAAAAGGGAGTGAACACAACTTCTGAATTTTATATTTCATACAAATAGCTCTTGAGACAAAAGGATCAACTTTCTTAAGTGATTTTTTTAAATGGAAAGTGAAAGAATGTAACTGAGTGTTGATGCCAAAAGAGAGGGAATGATTCTTCTCTTTTGTTTCAGGAAAATTACCAAACCCTTTGGTTCAGGGCTGGCTAATTGGAAGTCTTTTGCAGGCTTAAATGTAACTGTGTGGAATCTGTCTGATAAATCTCTTTTTGTGGTAAGTCTCTATGGCTGTGTGATTTCACCACAAATATAAAAAATAATTTTGTTTTTCTTACAGGAGAGGGAGTGATTTTTAGATATTTTTGTTTTGTTTGGCGAAATAACTTCTGTAAAAGCCTCAATGAACTGACTGTTTTAGCATTGCACACACATAGCCCAAGTCTTTGCAAAACACTTGCCCACCAAAAAGAAACCGGAATAGCTACTTCCTTGTATTATCCACGTGCGGGTCTACCTCCCCCCATTGGGCTATCAATTCCTGTCATGGCCAAGACCAGTTCTTGTTCATGGCTGTTTCCACTTCTACAAATACCTAATGCACAGTGAATACAGAAGTGCAATAATAAATATTAACGGTAATATTTCCAAACAGTAATATCGAAATCCTACGTGAGAAAAAAATTAAAAATTCTCTAAGAAAATTCTAGAGCACCCAGACTCATTGGTGTGTAGAACATAAACTGGACTACATGTATTATGTGACCAAGCCTACAAGTATAGTTTGTAGTCTGCAAACTTCAGACTTGTAGTCTACCAACTACCCCCAAACAGCAGACTTGTAGACTACAAACAAGCAGATTGCCCCCACCTGGCTAAAGAAGCTTCTGGACCTTCTCTTGGATACTGATGTGGCTACCAATAAGATAAGGAGAGAAAACCTGATGGGAAAATCTATTCCAGTGCTAAATTTCACATACCCAGTGTCTAAGGAGATCAGAAAAGTACATTCAAGCAAAACTAGCTGGCCAACAAGCAACCCACAGTCCTTTGCAATGATTGTGTCATGGAAGATAATTAGCATTGTGTAAATTCACTGCTTAACTTTCTTTCTTTTTCTTTTTCTTTTTTTTTGCCAGTCATGGGGCTTGAACTCAGAGCCTGGGCACTGTTCCTGAGCTTCTTTTGCTCAGGGCTAGCACTCTACCACTTGAGCCACAGCACCACTTCCAGCTTTTTCTGTTTGTGTGGCACTGAGGAATCGAACCCAGGGCCTCATGCATGCTAGGCAAGCACTCTACCACTGAACCACATTCCCAGCCTCACTGCTTAACTTTAGGATGGATCAAAAGGGTGTTAGAGCTTAAGAATATGTTTCTCTGAACCTCAAAGACAGATTGACCAAGAAGCTCCAAAATGGGATTGCTTATGACTCAGTCATCATGTAACAGTTTAGTTCTAGTTTGGATATGATTCTGGGTTGGGAACTTTGGGAAAGTTACTAATCCATTGATTTAACTCCTAGGGGTCTCAACAAGTATCTGATCCTGTACTTGGTTCTATCTTCAAGTTGATCCTCTGTGCTTCTCTGAGGCTGAGTTGATTACACCCTCTTCAGCGGCCCCACCACCTCTAGTGCATACTGTTGGAGTACCTGCGATGATGCACTAACCTGCTAATTCATCCCTCGTGCCTGGTTTGCTCACTTGCATGGTGTCACATTTTCATCTCAACATCCACCCCAGAAGCAGGCATTTGTTAAAGTTGGGGGAGCACAAATGATCATAAGAGTGTAAGATGATCGACTTGAGACTCACCTGTCTGAATAGAGCATTGCTGGGTTTTATCTTGGAACTCGTTCAATCTAATGTGGAGCACATGACTACCTAATTTGCTCATCCTTCAAAACTAGAAGAGATTGTTAGCCTTAGAGATGACAGAAATCAGGTAAGGAGGATCTCACGGGATACAACAATGGTCCTGATGCTGAACTGAGTTAAATTGTAGTGAGGAGAAAGTATCAAATGTTCGAATGCAATAAGGGAAGGTTTGACTTGACCACAATCCAGGGGAAAGTATTCTTATGGTTTTAGTTGAAAGAAACTTGAGCTAACCATTGCCATGTGAAACCAAAGTGGCTGCCAGTGAGCTCAAGCTGCACTCATAACTGATCCTTCTCATCACATGATGCCATGGTCTTGAGCACTACGCACACTTAGGACAATCTTGGGATCAGAGTGGTCTGGTTTGGGTACTACTCCTTAAGAGAGAAACATTACAAAACAGAATTGCTCTTGGGAAGTGACAAGGAGGAGGATGGTCTAGATCCTTCCTTGTATGAGCAATTGTAGCAATAAGGCCTGCTCTGTCTCTGAAGAAGGGACATCCAGGAAGCAAGGGTCAACTAAATAATTAATGAGAAGGAAATGTTTATACCCAAAGTCAAAAGCTAAAAGGGGGACTCCTAAGCCAACTGTTACAGATTATTTGTTCTAGAAGGACCAGGAATGTGTGTGTCCTATGCACTATTACAACTTCAACAATACATAGAGCAACCAATAGAGAGGAGCTGAGCATACCACAACTGAATGAATCTGAGAGGAGCTTGACTCGCCCCAAGTTCAAATCCAGCCTCCCTACCTAAGAACTGTGAAGACTGTAAAACGACATGTAGATCTTATGAGCAGATTCATAGAATGTTAGGTTAGGGACAATAGTGAGTCACATGATTTTTTTATGACTATCATATCAAAAGGAATCATGTGAACACTTACCAAGTGGAACAAATTGTTCTCCATGATAGGCAGAAATAAGATGCAACCATAATTACATTCACAGTAAAGAAAGACTTTGCAGTTATTAAGTCTTCTCATCAATGCAATGGGTGGCCTTGTGAATTCAACAGCTACTGAGTACTGGAAGTATCTCAATGAAGGCTGAATCTTATCTCTGAACAATGCAGGAGAGGTTAAGTTTTGCCTCGTATAAGTTATCTAACTGGCTGGCCTCTGAGGGGGTCCTCCAACGCTAAGATTCCATATCATGATCAGTGCTGCTTATCCTACTCAGCTTCAATCCCACAGTCCTGACAGGCCACTCAGAGATGATAAACATTCTTGGCAGCTGCTAGAGTTGGAATCTGAGATGCTTAGGCATGCTTCCTCCAACCAATTTCATTTCGACTCTAGCTCCTTCAAGACTTCCCAGCAGTTAACTTGCTGTGGACCTCTCAGGGCACATATTCTCCTAACCTTTTCCCTTGAGGAGTCTCACACATTCCCAGCAGTTTGCACCCAGGCGAGAGAAGGAGTAATTCCTTTTTTCAAGGCATGTCAAATGTACAGTGAAAAAGTTATTTGAAAAAGGATTAAATCCTTTTTCACTGGAGAATCACTACTGCAAATAGATCAACGTGACTTGTGCTTGTGACTTCTTTTTACCTCTGTGTAAACCTTTCACAGTGGCTTTACTGAAGACTGGTCTGAGAGTCTAGAGTTGAAAGCTGGATCGATTGTTTAAAGAACAATGTAGATCTAGATTGATTTTGACTCTGTCGGCCTTATCACGTGACTCCTCCTCCAGATTCGAACATGGTTGTTCCAGGACCAGGCACCATATCTGTATTTCAGGTAGGAGATAAGAGAAAAGCAAAGGGCAAGGACTCTAAGCTAGTATTTTCCTCTTAGGAGCTTTGCAAGGAGACCAAAACAGTGCCTTCCAATGATGGCTCCTTGAAAAGAGAGGACACTGCTTTACATGAATACATTCATACCCCACCCTCCTTAATCCATAAACACAAAGGAAGAATGAATGATTAGTAATGGTAATAGAATAGTAATTAGCACTGTCTGTCTGCTTCCTAATTCAACCCAAGTCACAGAACGTTTATGGAGAATCTGCATTGGAGACACCATGTTAACATTAGGAATATGTATAGGAAGACCCAAACACAGTTCTGGTACCAGAATGAAGGTGACCTGCATGATATCATAATTCAATTTATGATGAAATAAAAGGCCACTTTGTTTATCTGCAAATCAGGAAATAAAATACTTTTTAATAAATTGATAATAAGCTCACTATAGGAAGGATCACTGTGTGGGAGGAAGCCCGTTTTATCAGGAAGTTATCATAACTTCTGGGAATTTTAAGGAAAATGTTGCTTACTATCAAGATTTAAAAACTAATCTATTTCATAAAACATATACTTGATATGAGTGGTTTGTTAAATTTTAATTGAGCAATGAATTAAGGTATAAAATGATAACGAGACAAAGATCTCCAACATAAAAATAATTTCAGCCAGGCGCCAGTGACTCACGCCTATAATCCTAGCTACTCAGGAGGCTGAGATCTGAGGATCACAGTTCAAAGCCAGCCCAGGCAGGAAAGTCTGTGAAACTCTTATCTCCAATAAACTACCAGAGAACCAGAATTGGCGCTGTGGCTCAAGTGGTAGAGCGCTCACCTTGAACTGAAGAGCTGAGGGACCATGACAGACAGAAAAAAAAAAAATTCTCTCTTTGCAGATGACATGATCTTGTATTTAAAGAATCCCATAGACTCCACTCCCAAATTACTCAAGCTGATTCAAAACTTTGGCAAAGTAGCAGGGTATAAAATTAACCCTCAAAAATCAATGGCTTTTCTGTATTCCAACAATGAGAAAAGTGTGGCTGAAATTAGGAAAGCAACTCCATTCATAATAGCCCCACAAAAAATAATATACCCAGTAATTAACTTAACCAAAGAAGTGAAGGACCTCTATGATGAAAACTTTAAAAACTTGAAAAAGGAAATCAAAACAGAACTTAGAAAATGGCAAAACTTCCCATGCTCCTGGATTAAAAAGATCAACATCATGAAAATGGCAATAATTCCCAAGGCTATCTACAAATTCAATGCGATACCTATCAATATTCCATCCTCATTCTTCAAGGAAATACAAGAGGCAATCCAAAAATTCATATGGAACAATAAAAGACCCCGAATAGCTAAAACAATCCTCAACAGAAAGAACACTGCTAGAGGAATATCAATACCGAATTTCAAACTCTACTACAAAGCCATAGTAATCAAAACAGCTTGGTTCTGGCACAAGAACAGACCTCAGGACCAATGGAATAGAATTGAAAATTCAGAAATGAGCCTACAAACCTATAGCCATCTAATCTAAAAAAATAGAATGGAAGAAAGACAGCCTCTTCAGTAAATGGTGCTGGCAAAATTGGTTAACTACTTGCAGAAAACTAAAGCTAGATCCTTATATATCACCCTGCACCAGAATCAATTCCAAATGGATCAAAGACCTCGGAGTCAAAGCAGACACCCTGAAAACATTACAGGATGCAATAGGAGAAACCCTAGGACTCCTTGGCATGGGCAGAAATTTTCTTAATAGAAACCCAGAAACACAACAAATCAAAGAAAGGTTGGACAAATGGGATTGCATGAAATTGCAGAGCTTCTGTATAGCTAGCAAGATTAATAGAAAGCCCACAGATTGGGAGAAGATCTTCACTAGCCTTACAACAGACAAGCATCTCGTATCTAAAATATACCTGGAACTCAAAAAATTAAATCCCTCAACAACAAATCCCCAAAGAAACAACTGCCCAATAAATAAGTGGGCTAAAGACTTAAAGAGAAACTTCTCTGAAGAGGAAAGAAGGATGGCCAATAGACACGTGAAGAAATGCTCAACCTCCCTAGCCATAAAAGAAATGCAAATCAAAACAACATTGAGACACCACCTCACCCCAGTTAGAATGGCTATAATCAAGAACTCTAATAACAACAGATGCTGGAGGGGATGTGGACAGAAGGGAACCTTACTGCATTGTTAGTGGGAGTGTAAACTTGTTCAACCACTTTGGAAAGCAGTATGAAAGTTCCTCAAAAGACTCCACATACTGCTCCCCTATGACCCAGCAATCCCACTTTTGGGCATTTACCCAAATGATCACAAACAAGGCCACACTAAAGCTACCAGCACAACTATTTTTATTGCAGCCTTATTTACCATAGCTAAGATATGGAACCAACCCAGATGCCCCTCAGTAGATGAATGGATCAAGAAAATGTGGTATATAGACACAATGGAATTCTATGCCTCCATCATTAAGAATGACATTGCCCCATTTGTCAGGAAATGGAAAGACTTGGAAAAAACTTTATTAAGTGAAGTAAGCCAGGGCCAAAGAAACTTAGGTCCCATGGTTTCCCTTATTTGCAATAACTAGTACATGTCTGAGTAAAGCAGAAAAGGTCAGATAAGTTGATGCTAGGGAAATAAACCCTAAGATATGTATTCAAATGTTTTTTTATTTTCTAACACAGTTATAAGATGATTTCTTTGTTGCTTTGTATGTCCCTCCCCCATGGTATAATCCCTGCTTTCACTGTATTTGAGGTTGGTGTAATTTGTGGAAGGGAAGGGGAAAAAATCGTTTAAGTAGGGATACAGGTGGATCCATTGCAACAATGAGATGTACAAGTCATTATGTGGAAAAACAAACTTTACAACTTTGGTTGAGGGGGAGGATTGGGGTGGGAGGGGGGAGGATGGGAAGGGATGGGAAGGGGAAACAAAGGAGGAGGCTACAATGCATGATAAGAAAAGAAATGTCCTCATTATCTTGCCCATGTAATTGTAACCCCTCTGTACAGTATTTTCCCAATAAAAGTAAAAATAAAAGAATAAAAATATTCTCCTTTCTCTTTTTTTTTGGGGGGGGGGTCGAGTTGTGGGCCTGGGCACTGTCCCTCAGCTCTTCAGCTCAAGGCTAGCGCTCTACCACTTGAGCCACAGCACCACTTCTGGCTTTTTTCTTTTTGCTTATGTGGTTATGAGGAATTGAACCCAGGGCCTCATGCATGCAAGGCAAGTGCTCTACCACTGAGCCACCTTCCCAGCCCTCCTTTCTCTTTTGTAGGTTTATTTAACAGAGTTGGGAATTGATTCATTTATGTTTGTCTATGCCATGTGATTCAAAAACAGAACTTTCATGATCAGGAGACTGCACTCATTTATCAACCTAATGACTATAAGCCTTCTAATACTACCATCAGACTCATTTTTTGGTGGGGGGTCTGGTTGTGGGGCCTGAACTCTGGGCCTGGGCACTGTCCCTATCAGACTCATTTTTGAATGTTATACACAGCATTCAAAATTGGCCATAGGTATCCAAGAAGGAAAGCTATGAGCAGACAAAATGAGACTAGCCTAGGCTTCAAGTCATAAAACCCAAAGAGGAATCTCTTTTGGCCCTTGTTGGAGCTTAGAAAGAAAATAATGGAGATTTTTAACCTCAGTGAGCTCATATCTACCTCGAGACAGCGCAGGTGGGATTTCCTTGGAAAAGAGCCCCATGAGCCACCATACTTCCTGACTCCAAATGAGCTCAATGGCATGACTCATGTGGATAGTTAACGGTAAACCTGAAGGAGTTAAGAAAACAAAAACATTCGGAGCCCCTCCTGTTCTAAAATGATTGCAAAACATCTGTTTACATTAGTGTCAAGGGGCTTAGGGAAAACATTTCATGAGCTTGTAATAGACAGGGATGAGAAAGGAAAAAAGAAGCAAGGGCCTGGAGAGAAAGCCTCTCTAAACCAAATGTGTATGTCTATTTCTAAATGCCTCATGTAAGTCAGGGATAATGTTATAATGTACAGTGATCTGAATTTGTGATGATGTAGCAAGTAAGAAAGTGTATTTTTCCTGCCTTGTATGTGTGTGTGTGTGTGTGTGTGAGAGAGAGAGAGAGAGAGAGAGAGAGAGAGAGAGAGAGAGAGAGAGAGAGAGAGAGAGCACACCCTGGGGCTTGAATTCTGGACCTGGGCACTGTGCCTGAACATTTTTGCTCAAGGTTGGCACTCTCACTAGAACCACACCTTCATTTTTACCTCTTTATGGTTAGTTGGATATAGAGTCTCATAGACTTTCCTGCCCAGGCTGGCTTTGAACTTCGATTCTCAGATCTCAGCCTCCTGGAAAGCTAGGATTGCAGGCATGAACCATGGGTTCTCAGCTTTCATCTGCCATTTTGAACAGGTGTTTAGAAAGAGCACCAAGTCCTCACTTGAGCCCACAATTAAACCAAGTCCAGGTAGGTGAAAGGCTTGGCATCTCAACCTCCATTTTATATCAGTCTCCTTTGTTCTGAGTCTTCCTCCTACAGTCACCTTGGATATCAGAACAGTAGGACCAATCAAAACCATCTTTATACAGCTGAAACTACTCTCAAGGAACAGAAGAGCTTCAGAGGATAGACTGCTCCACCCCTGCTGCCCACCCAGTGGTTGCTGGAAGAGTCAACACCACCTGGGAATTAACTGTTCCCCTCAAATGATGGCAGCAATACTAACTTGGTCACCCCTCCTAGAACAAGAACTGAGATAATGGTCCATCAGGCTACACTTTGTCTGGGATTGCCTGACTATACATACCTATCTCTCCCCCCTGCTCCAATTCTTTCTTTAAACCTAAAGTTGGTGTTTGTACCCCACACAGGGATTGAAATGCTTTCCGCCCTTTTTCTGCACACAGCTGTGACATTAATAAATCTCCTTTTTCTGACCTTTGCCACTATTTATTTCTTCCATTGATACTTTGGGACAAATGGCCACACCTGACACGTTCAAACACCACCCGCCCCCCTTCCCCTGGCCCAGAGTTGGCCCAACTACATCTCTAGTTACTATAGAGACTACAATAAAATTATCCCCCCCAAAAAAAACTAAACAGCCTTGGAAATCTCCCCTTAAAATGTGATGGCTTTTAAATTACAGGATAGATTAAAGTACTAATTTTCATAAGTAACACTTGAGATTTCCTTTTGTCACCTAGAGACCTTTGAACAACTGTAACTAACTTAGCATTGAACTCTGAAGCCAGTTTCCCATTTTTAGGGTTCCATGAAGAAAATAAAAGCCACCAAAAACAAGGCAACTTGGGTTCTTATCTTAGTTCGGCACATGAAAGGGTGATATGGGGAAAGAGTCTTTTCTCTACCAAGGTTCTTATTTTTCTCATCTGCAAAGCTGAAGAGACTAGGCTCTTTGACCTCTGAAGTCCTTCCTTCCCTTTTATCCTTATGATTGCCGGACCAATAATGAACAGCTAAAAAACCAAGACAAGTGGACCAAAAACTATGGGTCAGACATTCCGACTCCAAGCAAAGACTCATGGGTCCTCTCACAGGGCATGACTTCTTTGTAGAACTTCATAAAAATCTTATTTTGTGTCTTTAAATCATACTTATTATTGTTAATGCTTAGCTGGACTGTTAGCTGTTGGGTGTAGGCTCTAAACTCTTGAGTTTGTTCTCCATGTTACAATGTTTGTATTCAAGCCCCTGGATATGGATGTCTCTGTTTCCCTTTAAGCTAAGGTTGGTGACAAAATGAGTATCTCTTAAGTACCACAACTGTGTCATCTACTGTTGGTACTCAGGAATATAGTGGTGACAAAGGAAATATCTTTCTATTTTGGTGGAGAGTATATTTTACTGAAGCTGAGCGAAGAGACATGAAAAACAAACAGACTAGCACAGGAATGGGAAATTAGGACAGAGAAACAAAGTGAACACCAGGTAGAGGTACAACCTATTTGGACAAGAAGATGATGAGCTGGTGACTTGCTCTCAAAAGCTCTGCCTTCTGTCTGGTTTCCAAAGGAAGGTTGTAAGCTGGGTTTGATGGCTCATGCTGATCATTCTAACTGAGAGTCCTGTGAACTAGGAGAATGGTGAATTCCAGAGCAGCCTGGACTGTATAGCAAGGCCTGTTCTCAAAACACAGATAGAATGCTGAATGATGGTAGCTCACACATGTAATCTTAGCTACTCAGGAGGCTGAGATCTGAGGATCATGGTTCAAAGCCAGCCCTGGTAGGAAAATCCATGAGACTCTCTTATCTCCAATTAACACCAAAAGGCTGGAAGTGGAGCTTCCATGGTAGAGCACTAGCTTTGAGCACAAGAGCTCAGGGAGAGCACCCCAGGCCCTGAGTTCAAGCCCTAGGACACACACACACACACACACACACACACACACACACACACACACACACCAGTGGGATGATACTATTAGTGGCCTAAAATATGGAACATGGGTGGTATGAAATGGATGTCTTCAGAAGTGGCACACCTGAAATGCTTGCTAGTTTTGCTCCAGCTAGGGTCAGCCATAGCAGTGCAGATTTGCATGGGGACACATCGGATTAGCCATAGTTGGAGGCTTGTTAGGACATGGAGGAGAAGGCTGAGGAGGCGAAAATGAGTCAGAAATATGGTATACAGAGCCACTAAGACTATCAAGCTGGGGTTGTGAAATAGTAAGTAAATTGGCAGAAAGTAAAGAGATCATAGTTAGAAAATGAGCTTGCAGTTACGGATATTATGCCTGATGACAGAGTAGAAAATAGCTATGGGAGAGAGCAACAAGGACTGGACAGATGTAGTGATGTTACAAGCAAAGAGATTAGAAACTCAGAGGACTTGTGAGCATAAGAATAAGTATATTGTTCTGGCAAACACAGGCATGAAGGCAAGTAAATCAGGTGCTAATATCATGCAAGAATGAAGCAGAGGTTTGAAAAGGCTCCAGGAGGCCGAAGG
Source organism: Dipodomys merriami (assembly GCF_024711535.1). Classification (NCBI taxonomy): domain Eukaryota; kingdom Metazoa; phylum Chordata; class Mammalia; order Rodentia; family Heteromyidae; genus Dipodomys; species Dipodomys merriami. Next base: position 234,572 of record NW_027205215.1, read on the forward strand.
AGGGGGGCGTGGGGCAATAGTGGAGAGTAGCAGTTTAGGAAGTGTCACTGAGAAGGAAGATTTCCTAATCTTACCTCTGTGGCATATGGGATCACATTGACAGGGTGTGCTGGAATGTCCTCAGACCAAACAGGCTTCCATAAGGACAAAAAGATGAAGCAAAGGCTCCATGAAAGAAGACAGCCTCAGGATTTTACAGATGTCTAATCTCAAGGTCAATAGTGTGCAGCGATGCCTTTGGGAGACCCAGAATTGGCTCAGAATAAGAATGGCACAGGGGCTGGGAAGGTAGAGTGCTTGCCTTGCATGCATGAAGACCTAGGTTCGATTCCTCAGTACCACATAAGCAGATAAAGCCGGAAGTGGCACTGTGGCTCAAGTGGTAGAGTGCTAGCCTTGAGCTGAAGAGCTGAGGGACAGTGCCCAGGCCCAGAGTTCAAGCCCCATGACCGTAAAAAAAAAGAAAAAAAAAGAACAACACAGATGTAGTAACAATAGATGCAGCAGTTTGGCCTTGAGGATTGGTCGTGATATCTAGTAGGGATGGGTCTGAGATCAGATCTCCAGTACTATGGTTTTCTGAGTCTGGATTCATGATTGTAGTGGTAAAAATAGGCAGAACTTCACTGAACTTTGGAAAAAGAGAATGATAGAGGAGGGTAGTGTTGACAGCAGTACTAGGAACTCAGTAGGTTCCCTTTACATTGCAAAAAAAACTACTAATATTTGCTGAACCAAACAGATAACCAGGTTCAGACAGTATAAACAAATAGTACAAACACCAAGTCCTCTTAAGCAAAAAAATCATGTCCTATTAAACAAGTAATATAAATACCATGTTATCAAACTTGTCATCCTATCCAATTTTATCATCTGGTGTTCAACTGAATTGTAGAAAGCTGTTATAAAGACCTCTGACATTTGTAAGATATTTTTATACTTAAAAAAAATCTTAGCCAGGTGCTGCTGATTCACACCTGTAATTCTAGCTACTCAGGATGCTGAGATCATGGTTTGAAGTTAGTCTAGGCAAAAAGCTTTGTGAGACTCTTATCTCCAGTAAACTACTCAGCAAAAGCTAGAAGTTGTGCTGTGGCTCAAGCGGTAAAGCACTAGCTTTGAGCACAAAGAGGATCAGGGACAGGGCCCAGACCCTGAGTTCAAGCCTTAGGATCAGCAATAACAACCAAAAAAAAACCCCTTGAAGTTGTTTTAATTTACTTTGAATGGGACATATACCAGGGACTGAGCTCACAGCCTTCTAGTTGAATGCTCAACTGGCAAATTATATCACAAGCCTTTCCTATTTTTATCTTTTGTTTTTCTGTTTCTTTTCCTTTTTTGGGGGGGGGGGGAGTGGTGGTAACTGAAGATTGAACCCAGGACCTTGTACTTGGTAGGCAAGTGCTTTGCCACTGAGCTACATCCCAACCCAGATTTCCTATTCTTGTTTTTCAAATTTTGAAATAGTCTCATTATGTAGCTCAGGATGGCCTTGAACTTGGAATCTTCCTGCCTTAGTATCCAGAGTAGTTGAGATTATAGATATGTACCATCACAACCAGCAAAAATTCTTTTTTTTGGGGGGGGGGTCCAGTCGTGGGGCCTGAACTCTAGGCCTGGGCGCTGTCCCTCAGCTCTTCAGCTTAAGGTAGCGCTCTACCACATGAGCCACAGCGCCACTTCCGGCTTTTTTCTTTTTGCTTATGTGGTGCTGAGGAATTGAACGCAGAGCCTCAGGCATGCAAGACAAGCACTCTACCACTGAGCCACCTTCCCAGCCCCGCAACCAGCAAAAATTCTTAAAGATATTTAATCTTACATGGGTCTCTGAACAAGCTTTCCTCATAGAAAGTATGCAGTGACCTTCTTCTATCAATTGTATTTCCATTAGGAAGAGAGAGTTAAGGGTCCAAGAAGTAAATGGTGTGTTCTAAGGCACATAGCCAAGTAATAGGAAAAGCAAGGCAAAAAGGTAAGTTTCCTGACTTTCCATTGAGTGTTCTTTCCACTCTAAGGCACAATGCCTAATTACAAAACCGTCTCAATTCAGCTAGAGTCCAGACCTTTTTTGGTCTTCCTGTACTCGGAGAAATCCAGGAAAACTTTGTAGAGATAACGTAGGCACAACTTTTTCTTGAGATGTAGTATTATCCAACACATGTGCACTATTTTTACATATTGGTCCAGTTCACACACACAAAAAACAACTTTCCATTTCTACATTCTACTTAAAATCAAGTGCCATATTAAGCAAGTCTATGTACACAAGAGTAATATTGTGAAGTAAGAGCGGAATTCAAAAATTCCCTGATTTCCATCTTTGTATATTTTTGTTGGCTCAGATCAGAGCTGTGGAAATTCCAAGACATTTATATAAAAATTATAAACGCTTGTGATCTACCACATTCTAGCTAAAATAGGACTTAAGGAGAATATCCTGTTTTTGACACCTTTGTGCCAGGATGAAGAGAATAAGTACCAAGTGATTAAAATGTTTTAAAAGGAGCTTGTCATGGAAATATTAAATTTTCTTTACGGAGATCACAAATCTTTGCTCCAAATTTGTCAGTGAGGTTGTTGAAAATCAACACTCAAAAACAAATGAGAGAAAATTAAGATGGAGAGAAATGTGAAATATTGAGCAGTGTAATCTAAGAGATGTCCCCCATTTGAACCATTCAGAATCAGCATTCTCTGAGATCTCCTTCATCTGAAGCCAATCCCATCTTTGCCTCAGATGACAAAGATCTCAACCAGGCAGCTGGGCACTACACAGACTGCTATCTTCCAAGAAGCTCAAAGTTCTGCAGGAATGGATGATAGAGTCTAGCAAGTTTGTTTTCTTCTTCAAGAAATGATTGTAACACCCCTTCCATTTTTTTCAGGTTAGCTAACTGGACAAATCATAGATGTAATTGTGAAGAATAACTCATTGTTCAAAGCAGCAAATTCACAAAGAATATCTTAAAGGTCTATTGGATAAAAATCTAAGACTAGCTGGGTGCCAGTGTTTTGCACTTCTGATCCTAGCTACTTAGAAAGCTGAGATATGAGGTTAGCAGTTCAAAGCCAGAAGAGGCAGGAAAGTCCATGAGACTCATCTCCAGGTAAACACTAAAAAGCCAGAAGTGGAGCTGTGGCTCAAGTAGTAGAGTCGTACCTAACCTCAAGCAAAAAAGTTCAATTCAAGTTTCAGGACTAGCATACAGACACAGACAGACAGACAGACAGACAGACAGACAGACAGACACACACACACTCACACACACACACACACACACACACACACACACACACACACACACACACACACACACACGACCATCAAAGAGATAGTTGAGGGGTATTTGTGGGAAGGGACCTGAAAATCATCCAACCATAAAAGACTGAGCAAATATGAGTGCTATCACCAATAATCTCCTCATCCAGCAATTCCTCCTGTCCTTCCTCCTCCTTCTCCTGCTCCTCCTCCACCTTCTTCTTCCTGTATTGGGCACTAAAGACAGGACCTTGTATTTGATAGACAAGTGTTTTTCCACTTGAGCCATATCTTATTCCTTTTGCTTTTAGTGTCTTTAGATAGAGACAGGGTCTCATGCTTTTGTCCAGGACAACCTCAAACTTTGATTTTCCTACCTCCACCTCTGAAGTACTTAGGATTAAAGGAGGGTGCCATCAAAACTGACTACCAATAATTTATTACTAGTAAGAACCTGCTACAGTTTGGAAATTGTAAGGAAAAAATTGCACTGGATTTCAAATAATTGTCAACCTTGTTATTTGCCTTCTGAAGTAGAGAGATGGAATCAGAACCAATTATCCATGAATTACGAGTGACGTTGAGTCTCACTGTCTATAACACAATGAGGGAACCAAATGATGTCTGTTAATTATTATAGTTGTTGCAGCTAGAAAAAAAAATCTGCAATGATCATTCTTTGGCATCCTTACAAAATATTTATGGGATTCACCCAAATTGGGGTCTGGGAATATAAAGTCATCCATTCAATAAGCTGTGGTGTAGAATAACTGGAGCTCCTCCGATAAGGTCAGATGCCAATGCAGTCAGCTGTGGCAGCCTGGACCACAGCAGTAGGGGCTGGAACTCAAGATCTGAAGTCAATTCTTCCATTAGTCTTTGTCATCAGGACATCTACCTAAAGCAGAAAAGCTAAAGTAACCTACAGGCTGAATATCAACAGAAAAAGGAATACGTGATGATTTGGGGGACAAGGAAAAAAAATAATTCCTCAAGAAATAGAAATACAGGAGTAAAATAGATAATAAAATAATAAGATAGAGCCATGAGTTAGGTGTAGAAAAGGAGAATAAATGCTACGGTATTTCAGAGTCATATTGTGTAGTCACCACACATCTTTTCTCTGTGGCACTCAATGAACCTATTTATTTTCACTTTATCCCTGGGAGTCAATTTGTAGGATATAAACAGTAATGTGGGTACTTTATGATTTTCCAGGATCGTGTAGTTGGTAACAATTGTATAGGCAATTCTAATTCCACCGCTTCTTGTATGACAAGCATGGACTTCTCTGACTCAGTTTTGATTTCCCTATCTACCAAATAAAAATCATACTAATCTGATCAGATTAACTCTGGAATCACATGAGACAATCCATATAAAGTTAGTAGTATATTTGATAACAAACAGAGAGTATTCAATAACTCACAATTATTCCTGGGAGAAAGGAACAAGAATGAATCCGTATTTGAACTCTGATTTTTTGGCTTTAGCTATTGCATTCTGCTAAAAATAAAATTATGATATACCACCTCAGCCACATCAAGCTTATTTTTATTTTGGGTCAATTATGTGACCTGGACTTTTTACAGTTTTGAGTCCTGATAAGAATGAAGAAAGTGAATGACTAGATAAGCTTTTTCCTATTTTCTAGGTTTCGGTTTTTCCTCTTTTGTGGGTGGTTTTTACTGGAACACGAAACTTTGTGAAAACAAAACAGAAGTCTTGACAATATTTCAAAAGCTGCTCATCACCTGCTCTAACTTGACAACAGTTATATCAAGTTATGTCCACTGGATGTAAAGAAGCTTGGATCACTGTCTCAAAAGAGTTTAAATGATATTCTATAAAGTTGCTTCTCCGTGTGTAGTGAACAACATCACCTGGGAACATGTAAGGAACATATGAGAACTAGAAATTCAGGTTTGAAATATAAATATTACCCTCGATGTACTGGATCAGCAATTCTGGGGATGAAACCTAGAAATCTGTACAAAGGAACTTGCCCACTGAAGAATTCTTCCCCAAAGAATCCTCCTTTCTTTCTTTCTAGATTATCCAGTAAAGGCATCCCTGTGATCCAACCTGCTTCTTAGCTCAATATCTCCACAGTTTGTGCCAAAGGAGGAGAAAGCACAGGAAGAAATACCAAGAGGAAATCATGTTCACCTTCTTCATCCAAAAGACTAAAAATAAGACCGATGTGAAGTTAATATTCTAAGATCCCATTAAAGTTTGCTTTGTCCTCTAGATTTAACTGCCTAATAGCTTTTGGACAAGAGCTTGGCATTTACCTCGCTGTTGTACAGCCCAGAGGAATTCTGATGATACCAAACATATCAAAGCTCTTTGTCACAGAGAGAGCAAATCTTAACCCAGGTTTTGCTTAAAATTAATTCACTGACTTTTCAGTAGAAAAACATGCTTTGCTGCTCATTGAAAAACAAATAAAAATAGAGTAGCCTTTGGGGAATCCCAAGAGATTTTTTTTTTCTTCTTAAAAAATTCTCATCTGGCTAATCATTCCATCTAGGTTTCCTCACGCTTGCACTGAGACTCTGACTCACTCTTATTTCCTAGCACTTGTTTTATTAACAATGTAAAGACCTTTTCTCATGTAACCAGTGAGAAGATTGTCCAAATAATCATGGGGGAAATGTCTGAAATGTCCCTAGAATGGGGAGGGATAAGGAGATCTCAAAATCCATTGTGGGGGAGGGGGCTAGATTAGATCTCTTAGGTAAAGGCTGATAGTGATTAAAACCTCCCACTCCACCAAAATCTCAGAAGACTGAAGAAAACTATCCTTCCCAAGTTGAAATAGATCACTTGAAGCAAGTTTCTATCAAAATGAAAATAAGATGAATCCCCCCCCATAAGTCTGGATTCAGGATCAAAACTTTCAGGCCTTCTTTCTTCTTCAGAGAAGTTTCTCTTTAAGTCTTTAGCCCACTTATTTATTGGGCAGTTGTTTCTTTGAGGATTTGTTGTTGGGGGATTTGATTTTTTGAGTTCCAAGTATATTTTAGATATGAGACCCTTGTCGGTTGTATGGATAGTGAAGATCTTCTCCCAATCCGTGGGCTTTCTATTGATCTTGCTAGGTATGTCCTTTGCCATGCAGAAGCTCTGCAACTTCATGCAATCCCATTTATCCAACTTTTCTTTGATTTGTTGTGTTTCCGGGTCTCTATTAAGAAAATTTCGTCCTGCGCTAAGGAGACCTAGGGTTTCTCCTATTCCATCCTGTAATGTTTTCAGAGTGTCTGCTTTGACTTTGAGGTCTTTGATCCATTTGGAGTTGATTCTGGTGCAGGGTGATATATAAGGATCTAGCCTTAGTTTTCTGCAAGTAGTTAACCAATTTTGCCAGCACCATTTACTGAAGAGGCTGTTTTTCTTCCATTCTATTTTTTTTAGCTCCCTTATAGAAGATTAGATGGCTATAGGTCTGTGGGTTCATTTCTGGGTTTTCAATTCTATTCCATTGGTCCTGAGGTCTGTTCTTGTGCCAGTACCAAGCTGTTTTGATTACTATGGCTTTATAGTAGAGTTTGAAATTCGGTATTGATATTCCTCCAGCAGTGTTCTTTCCATTGAGGAACGTTTTTGCTATTCAGGGTCTTTTATTGTTCCATATGAATTTTTGGATTGCTTCTTCTATTTCCTTGAAGAATGAGGTTGGAATTTTGATAGGTATCGCATTGAATTTGTAGATAGCCTTGGGAAGTACTGCCATTTTCACGATGTTAATCTTTCCAATCCAGGAGCATGGGAGGTTTTGCCATTTTCTAAGTTCTGTTTTGATTTCCTTTTTCAAGTTTTTAAAGTTTTCATCATAGAGGTCCTTCACTTCTTTGGTTAAGTTAATTCCCAGGTATTTTATTTTTTGTGGGGCTATTACAAATGGAGTTGCTCTCCTAATTTCAGCCACACTTTTCTCATTGTTGGCGTACAGAAAAGCCATTGATTTTGGGGGGTTAATTTTACAACCTGCTACTTTGCCAAAATTTTGAATCAGCTTGAGTAATTTGGGAGTGGAGTCTATGGGATTCTTTAAATACAAGATCATGTCATCTGCAAAGAGTGAGAGTTTTATTTCTTCTTTCCCTATTTGGATGGCCAATAGATACATGAAGAAATGCTCAACCTCCCTAGCCATAAAAGAAATGCAAATCAAAACAACAGTGAAGATACCACCTCACCCCAGTTAGAATGGCTATAATCAGGAACTCTAATAACAACAGATGCTGGAGGGGATGTGGACAGAAAGGAACCTTCCTGCATTGCTGTTGGGAGTGTAAACTTGTTCAACCACTTTGGAAAGCAGTATGGAGGTTCCTGAAAAGACTTCACATAGAGCTCCCCTATGACCCAGCAATCCCACTTTTGGACATTTACCCAAATGTTTACAAACAAGACCACACTAAAGCTACCAGCACAACTATGTTTATTGCAGCATTATTTACCATAGCTAAGATACGGAACCAACCCAGATGCCCCTCAGTAGATGAATGGATCAAGAAAATGTGGTATATATACACAATGGAATTCTATGCCTCCATCAGAAAGAATGACATTGCCCCATTTGTTAGGAAATGGAAAGGCTTGGAAAAAATTATATTAAGTGAAGTAAGCCAAGCCCAAAGAAACATAGGTCCCCTGGTTTTCCTTATTTGCAATATCTAGTATATGTATGAGTCAAGCAGAAAAGGTCAGATAATGTGATCTTAGGAAAATGAACCCTTAGATATGTATTTAAATGTTTTTTTTTCTTTCATGCATTTGTTTTTAACTCATTTTAAAGGATACAGGTGGACCCGTTGCAACAATGAGAAGTATAAGTTGTTATGTTGAAAACGAACTTTACAACTTTGGTGGTGGGGGGAGGATTGGGTGGGGGCAGGGGGAGGCTGGGAAGGGATGTTAAGAGTAAACAAAGGAGGAGGCTGCAATGCTTGATAAGAAATGTACTCATTATCTTGCCCATGTAATTGTAACCCCTCTGTACAGTATGTTCACAATAAAAAAAAATAAAAAATAAAACTTTCAGGCCTTGTAAAAGACAGAAATGGGAATGAATGACTGGAATGAGTTTATCAGTCTTTCTTGGTAAGAGAGTATCTCATCCTGGCACAGGAGCTACTGTGTGACAGTCTCAGAAAAGTGTAAGGACTTTGTTAAGAACCACATTAAAGAGAGACAAGAAGGCTGGGCATAGTGGCTCATGCTTTAATGCAAACTACTCTGGAGACAGAGATAGGAGGATCCTGGTTTATCTGTGGGAAATAGACTCATTCTGCAAAATGTATACAGAAAAGAAGGTGCTTTATGGTTTCCCAGTGTGGTGGAGTTGGAAACCCATTTGCTCAGCTAATCCGAGTCCTGCCGTTGCTTTAATGAACAGTCTCAGGCTACTGTGCAGAAGCTTTAGTTTGTCTGTGAAAAAAAATTATACCCATCTGATTAGGATGTTTTAGCCTGGGCAAAATTAGAATGCACCCTATCTGAAAAAGCAAAACTAGGAGCTGGGGGCATGAGGTAAGCGATAGAGTACTTTCCTACAAAGCGTAAAATCCCAAATTCAAAAGCCTGCATACAAAATGATTATACGAATTTGAAAAAAAATATGATTCTTCTATCACTCAGATTAGTTTTCATAAATTATTTACAAAATACTTTTGAGAAAACCTCACATAAGTGCCTTTATTTCTTTTCCCAGCAGATTTCAACTTAATCTCTCTTTATAAAGGCTCAAGGTCCTTTTGGAGGGGGGAGGGTCAAGTCTCTTTTATGCCTGATATATAAGAGAGAGAATTAAAAGCTGTATTAGCTTGCCCTGAGGAATCTCCAGGAACCAATCACCTTGGAAAACCATCTCTAAGACCTTTTATCAGTACGGCATTTGCTTCCCCTTAATTTGAATGCACAAGTATAATCTTAGTTCACCAGGAAACAGTTAAATACGATCATTAGAGTTGTTGTCAACCAGAAAAAAATTTGCATCCCTCCCATCTAATTAGCCTGGGTGCTTGGGTTGGTGCTCCAGAGAGAGGGCGGGGGGGGGGGGGGAGGGGGGAAGGGGTTGCTCCAGGAAATGTAGTTTCAATATAGTACTTTCCAATTTCAGGATAGTCTGGGTTTGTGGAGCCTTGTGATGGCACATGAAGAACAGGGGAGAGAATACTACTTAAACCCAGCATCATCATGTGACTATGTTTCATCCTTCCATTCATTCACCTGTAAGGCAGGATGGCAACCAACCTCAAAATTAAGGAGGCTGCAAGCAGGGAATGATTGGCTCACACCTGTCATCCTAGCTAATGAGGAGGCTGAGATCTGAGAATCAAAGTTCAAAACTAGCTCAGGCAGGAAAGTGCATGAGCTTCTTAAAATCAACAATTAATTGCCAAAACGCTGGAAGTGGATCTATGGCCCAAGTGGTAGGGCACTAGTCTTGAGTAGAAAAGCTCAGGGACAACACCCAGTCCTGATTTCAAGCCCCAGGACCAGCGCATACACATACAGAGAGAGAGAGAGAGAGAGAGAGAGAGAGAGAGAGAGAGAGAGAGAGAGAGAGAGAGAGAGAGAGAGAGAGAGAGAGAGAGAGAGAGAGAGAGAGAGAGAGAGAGACAGAGGTTGCAGGAAAACAATCCAGAATATAATATTATTTTATCCTTATCACCAGTCATTCTACCCTTAGACAGTGAGCCTAAAAAGGTTCTCATACAGTCTACTTAAGGACCTCACCATGAATGTTGATTTCAGTATCATTTGACATGAGTGACTGGCATCACTGGAGATACATTGTGACATAGTTAGAGGCCAGGAAGTTGATGTATACTCAATATCGTGGATCTTAATTATGGTCCTGTGTAATGGGAGATTTAAAACAAGATCAAAAGATATATACATACGTCTAAACTGTATGTACATAAAATAGTGTGCATTTTGCAAGAACACATGTGAAAAAAAAGATATAAATGCATTAGAAGAGTTAACAGTGGGAAGGTGAGACTAAAAAGAGAGAAAGAGAGAAATGGGAAAAAAATGAAAATATAAAGTCTTGCTTTGACCAGTGATGATAATATAAATGGAGAGAATCAATCCTCTTTATCTGATATCCTGAAAAAAAATACCTCACACAACTGATACTTGTTAAGAAAATAATTGTTGCCTCCCACCCCTTGCTCCTCATCTCTTTCAAGCCTTCATTGATAGATTTTCCTTTCTCAGATCTCTATTCAAGTATCACATTTCTTCCATTAGTTGAACTGAAATGAATAACTCATTTACATTAAGTTATTTGAATTCCATTGTCTTATTCACTGTACTACTATTTTTTCATTATTAGAAAGAAGCCCTTGGATTAAAAGGTTCTCCTCTTCAATTGTGGAAGGGAAGGGAAGGCAAACAGATGAACTATTTGAGAGTGTGGAACGTACCCTCCTCTTACTAGGTCAGACATCAAGAGTCCCCATCGCTTGTAACTGTAGACTGAAGTTGCAAGTAAGCTCTCACGTGAAGAAAGAAGGACTAACACAGATGGCTCCCTGAACTCTTATCTCTGAAAATTGGCTCCAGTGAGCCTTCTTGTTAAGGTGGTCTCCACACAGACTTCCCTTACGTAGCTAACTCGATAACTGTGTCTACTCGAATCTGTTAACTCCAATTGATATTTGTAAGTGGAGAGAGAAGAGAAATGATGTAGAGTCGGGAGACTTGAATAACCAAGATTTGGGGGTAATCAAAGATGGCTAATGGTAAATTGAAGCTGGCAGGATGCATTGTCCAGTGAGATTTCTTCTTCCTAGACACCCAGGAGCGTGTCCTCTGCCTTCCTTCCCCAAGGGAAATAAGGAGTTACAGAGAGGCTCTCTGAAATGCATGAACAAAAGGGCAGGTGTTTGTAGGTGTGCTGCGGAGGAGGCTGCTGACGGGGTTCTTATTCCGTGGATTATGTTTAACTTGTCACCCTGTCATTTTCCTTTTGTATTTCCCTTGTAACATGTTCACCTTGTTCTACTGACTTCTTTGTTCCCTGAGATGTGAAGGGTCATCAAGATTCATAGCCGTTGTCAAGACACGAGCATTCTGTCAGGAAGATCAGTCATTGCCTCCTTGTCCTCTTCTACCTGGAAACTTCTGTAAAGTTAAAGCATTGCAGACATTCTCCATGTTGCTCTCTGAGCCATCACTCAGGCCCCCAGATCTTGTAAGGAAAATGAAGAGCGGAATATCCAGCCTGCCCACAAGAGGTTTCTCTTCCAAAAAGAGATTGCAACAAGAACATGAACATATTGGTGTATTACTGTCTCCTATTCTCTGACTTGATTTGGAAACTGTAGTCATTTGATTCAATTTCTGTCATCTTTATTTGGTCAATATTTGGTCAGTATGCTCCATGACTTCTCAGAAAAATCCAACTATCAATTTGCTTAAATATAAAGAAACAAAACAATTTTAATGCCATTGACACTGCATGATATTTTGGTAATGAATAACACTCAAAAATAGGCTAACAGAATGGTACATTTTAAATACATTTATTAGCTTATTTGAATGGGGATTTAAGTACCAAAAGATTAATACAAATTAATATGAGATAAAGATCTGATTCATTTCCTAGATAGAAGACATGAAATAGGTACTAGTAATTCGAAAAAATCTCACTGACATTTTATTTTTTTTTAATTTGAGAGATTTTTATGGTAACCCCTTTTTACAATATCTTAATGAGAACAAAATTATATTTTTAAATTTGTGAGTTTTTTCAAGTCGTATTTTTATTATCTTAAGTAATTGTACAAAGAAGTTTTATTCAACATGCCAGTTTATGAGTATAATGAATCTTGATTAATGTCACCCTGTTCATCATTCCCCCTCATCCCTCCCAACCCAACTCTCCCCCAGTATCCCTAGCTTCATAGGATATGGATTGACTATTATGAATGCATAAATAAAACTATTTTAAGACATTATTATCTCTGTTAGGTTGCAATGACTTTAATTTCAGTCATCTGTGTCAGTCTAAGTTCTATTATTATATTGAATTAATAATAAAAGGTGGTCTATACTTTTGCTTAGATGTCTTGTGGTTTGGTTTTATAAGACAATGGAAAATTCATCTCAGAGAACATAGAAATGTGTTGTCCAGGCTAGAGGCTACCAGTTGCTTTAATTAGCCATATGCCAGCATGAGAAATGAAGGGCATAAAAAGTGTGTTTTCCCCTCTTAGTTTCTAAGGAGGTATGACAGCCATTTATGAAACCAAAAGGAAGAATTTTATGGATGGATAATATTCCAAAATCATAAGAGAAGTTGTGGGTCATGGTGTAGTCTTCCTTTGTCAACTTTGGGAGCAATTCAGCTTTCCTTAAATGCATTTCTACTGTGTTGCATGCAGCAAGAATGGACACCCCTCTTAAAACCATGTGGTTCAAAGCATCATCTTAACTAGTCCTTTGCCTTCTAACAGATTATCAGAGGAAAGGGGGGGCAAATATATACCAAACAAATCTTCAAAGAAAGCTAAACGAAAAACAACAACGTTGACAGTCGCTCACTTATTCCATCATTTTCTCATATTTCTTTAGCAATTTCTTTTTTTTGTTTTTTTGTGTTTTTTTTTTTTTGTGCCAGCACTGGGATTTGAATTCAGCAAAAAAGCCTTGACATTCTTGCTCAAGGGTGGTAGTCTACCCTTTGAGTCACAACTCTACTTCCATTTTTGTGCTAGTTAGAAATGAAAGATTGGGGACTGGCTTTGAACCGTGAGCTTCATATCTCAGCTTCCTGAGATAGCTAGGATTACAATACCACTAGTGCTCCAGCAGCTTCTTATATGAAAATGTTTGAATCTGTTTCTAGTATCTTTATAGCTGGTACTATGGCAAATACATGGTCTACTAATTCTTCCCTGCCAGCTTTTATGTTGCCGTACATGGAAGGCACTTACCTTGCAGTTAATGGAGGTGATGAGGAGAATGAGAGTGAGGAAACATTAACCAAGGGTTGATGCTAAAAATGATGGCTGAGAAATAAATGGAGGAAGTGATCTGGGATTGTGCTTTTCTTTCTCACTTCTTGTTGTATTGGAAGGGCTATTCCTATTTTCTACATTGCCACTACAAAGCAAATGAAACTATCAGGTCAGTATAGTACCATGCAGCCAGAAACAACAGGTGACAGCAGGGCAGTAGCCAATTGGTAATGACAGATGGCAGGCAGAGCAAACACCTTGAAACTTCTCCCTCCCCCTCCTCTCTTCCCATATGCTAGCTTTTCATGGCTTTGTGATGGGTCAACTTGACCCAGATGAGCTCTTCTAAGAATTCAATCCCCTAGATTAAAGTTAGGATGGAATAGGATGGAAGACTGATTCTCTCTCTCTGTCTCTCTCTGTCTCTCTCTGTCTCTCTGTCTCTCTGTCTCTCTGTCTCTCTGTCTCTCTGTCTCTCTGTCTCTCTGTCTCTCTGTCTCTCTGTCTCTCTCTCTCTCTCTCTCTCTCTTTCTCTCCCATTTCTCACTCTGCACTATGGAGAGATGGGAGTGAAGGAGCATGCAGACTTTTTTCTACTTCAAAAATGCAGTAGAGGGGAGCTGGGAAGGTGGCTCAGTGGTAGAGTGCTTGCCTCGCATGCATGAGGCCCTGGGTTCGATTTTGCTTTACTTGCAAGCTAACAGACTGGACTCCACAGTCTTAGTGGTGGGTCAGAGACCAAGGATACTCATTAGTCACAAAAAGAGCAGTAGACAAAAGTAAGCATTTTATTCCATGGATTCAACATGCTCTGATCTAACAGGTGATACAAAGAGGCCCACAGTTCTCGTGCTGGAATGCTTTACAGGAAAGGAACTTAGGAAACCCAAACATATTATAGTGGACTTATAGTGTCTTTTCTATGAAAACACACACTATTTCTATTATCCAAGACTTTAAGCAAGCCTGCATTTGAAGACATGATGAAGACATCACAGTATCTTTTTTTTTACTACACATATCCTTCAAAAGAAGCTGAAACAAAGTAGCTGAATGCAAGAAACCCATGAAGAATTGTCTATCAGCAGACTCATTTCTATTGCATTTACTTACCAAAGGATGAATATCTACTTATTCCTCACAGAAGGTTAGGTTTCAGTGGTGGAGTGGCTTGAAAGATACACACAGCATGGGCCATGCACCTTTTCTCAGAGTTAGTGGAAGGCAAGCCTAGGTTAATACTACCAGAAGCCCCTGCGACGCTCCCCTCCCCCATGCTGCACTATTCTGCATTCCAGAATCTTCAGGCTGGGAAAATCTCACTACTCCTTGTGCTGGCTGGCCAGATTTCTCCAGCTTCTTCTTACTCTGCTTGCAGATCTGTTTTTAATCACATACACCTTGGGGAAACATGAAAAGCTTTGCTCCAAGGTCACCTTGCATCATCTATATTTGAAGCTTCATCCATAATGGTTGGCCTGAGAGGCTCCAATACCCCCTATAGACAATTGAGTGTCAGAGCTGAGGCCTCTCATTCCCAGGGCAGGAGGACAAAGGAGTGAAGAAATCTCACAGGGCCTACCAGTAATGTGTGAGCTTCAAATCACACCATTCACTAAGGGAGGATTTTAAACAAGTAAAGGTTGTGGATACCTTGTCAGTAAGGGGGGAAAAATCCTATTAAGGTAGGAAGGCTCTTTCGAGAACCACAAAGAGGAAATTAAAGCTTTTTCCACTAAGCCATGCAGCTATGCTATTTTTAGACTAGAATTAGAAGAATTCATCCAGCATTAGGAGAAAAACAAACAAATCAAGTGACTTCATAATTAAATAATACATTTCCATCTTAGACCTCTTCACAGGGGGGAAAATGTTCATCTTTTTCACTTTAAATTATGGATTTCTCATGAACAGAACATGTGGGATGGGTAGGGATTAAGGTAAGAGGCTATTGGCTTTATCCCACTCACTAGAGTGTATGGCTTTGAAGTCAAAGATTGCGTGTCATCCACCTCTGTGTAATCAGTACTTGGCTTGTAAAAGACTACAAAGGTAACAAAGGCTTTCATGGCTACTGGAACTTGTGGAAGAGTTCAAGGCTGAGAGGAGAAAGAGGGCATTGATCCATTGGTGCTATCTTCCTGAGAATATGCTGTGATCCATTAGTACTGTCTTCCATCGATGGGAGCTGGAGGGAGAGGAAGGGTAGAAACATTTAGTATATGATGGCTTTGCCTTTGGTGGGGGAGAAGGTAAAGAGAATGATAATGTATGTTTATGTCCAGGGCATTTCCTGCAGGAAAAAAGAGGCATTGGTTCATGGCATCTCACCATCTTGTTTATTTTTAAAATGCAGCATAGACTAATTATCCAAGGTAGGACTTGGGCAGGGAGGGTTCATGGTCTTTTTCCCTTTTAATTATGAACTTGTCATGAAAATGCAGGCTAGGGGGGATTAGGGTAAGGGACTGTTTCATCATGACATATCCATACCTGCATACCATATACTTGGAGCAAATCCACCCTACTGTCTTTCTTACTCTCTTGCCCTTTAAAAAAATAATTCAGCGGGTTTTATTATTTCACACATGAACTTCTTTGTCTATGTCCATGTGCCCTTCTCCCTTCTCCATTCCACTCACAGATCCCCAAACAATGTTTTACGTGCATGTCATTTATTTTAGGGACTAGATTCTACATGAGAGAGAGAGAGAGAGAGAGAGAGAGAGAGAGAGAGAGAGAGAGAGAGAGAGAGAGAGAGAGAGAGAGAGAGAGAGAGAGAGTGTAACATGTATTTTGTGATCATTGGGAAGGCAAGAGATTATATTGGGACCAGAAATGAGCCACATTCAGGGCTGGGTTATAGCTATTATCTCTTAGCAATAAATTCACAATAACATTCCGTGGGTTAAAACTGGTATGTCTCAAAATTACTTTATCAATTGCATTCGCCTTCAGTCCCAAGAGTTGATGGATCAAGCTTGCTGGCCTGACTCTTGGTGACTGCTAATTAAGCAATAAGAGAAGCAACAGGTAGTCGGGCTATCCAACTGTGCTAGGGGCGGAAAAAAAGAAATCTTTTTCAAAGAAATGTTTTGCCTACAAACTTCAGACTAATAACAGTCAGGTCAGCTCAATCCATTAAGCCGCAGTGAATGGCAAAGAGAGTTCCTGCTTGAGAATAATTTATTCTATTCTTCTTCTAACATCACTCCAATTCCAAGGTAAACTCACTGTAAGACATTTAACATCTTTTTTTCCTAACAAGAGGATAATGGATTGCACCCAAATGGAGGTGGACAGAATTCAGGAAGAGGAAAAGATAAACAAGCATTTCTTTGCCCAAAGGAGACATTCAAGCTCTTGTATTTTGACCATGTGATGAGCTGATTTCCCCCATCATCCACATATGGCAGTCCTGGATCCAGTTGGGAGCAATGATCAGCACAATGAACATGTGTTCAGGAAGCTCTAAGCCACTGCCAGACACCATAAACAGGAGAATATACCTTCCTTTAAATAATAAGGTAGTCATGATTCTCACACTACTGTGGACACCTGGTGAAATGCGGACAAATCCAACTGTCTAGATTTGGAGAGGAAGAGAAGACAGAAAAGAAAGAGAAAAGAATAATGAGAAGGAGAAAGCTTTCATTTCACAGATGAGAATATTTTTGAGCTGCAAGATAAGCAAATCATCTTCTGAGCAAGATTCACAGGAGAGTGTGCTGGTGGCTCACATCTATAATCCTAGCTACTCAGGAGACTGAAATATGAGGATCAATGTTCAAAGCCAGTCCAGACAGGAAAATCCCTGAGACTCATCTCCAAGTAAGCACCTAAAAACTGGGAGTGGATCTGTGGAGTTGCTAGCCTTGAGCAAAAAAGGGAGGAGGAGGAGGAGGAGGAGGAGGAGGAGGAGGAGGAGGAGGAGGAGGAGGAGGAGGAGGAGGAGGAGGAGGAGGAGGAGGAGGAGGAGGAGGAGGAGGAGGAGGAGGAGGAGGAGGAGGAGGAGGAGGAGGAGGAGGAGGAGGAGGAGGAGGAGGAGGAGGAATGCTGTGAATGAACTTGTAGTTGGGATGATACAGTGTAGCCTGCACCATTTGAATGTTTTTTCTCTCCAGCTTTCTTCCCAGTGGCTAAAGAAGCAAACATTTTCTAGTAAGATCTGCAGTAAACAACAGGCAGCATCGGAACTTTGAAGGAAGGAATACTATGACTAGAGTTGTGCTTCAAAAAGATAACAGGTAGCAATAAAGATGAATGGGAGAAGGACCATTTAGAATGAGAAGAAATAACAAGAACAATTGGTGGGCCAAACAAGGGGCCATTCTATGTGGGGAACTTGCATAAGCCAATCGTATGCCCCCTCCACATTTGTTAGAAGGAACTGGGTTTTAATCCCCCCACCCCCACACACACACACTCCACCAACTCTGCCACTCAACAAAAGCAGAGCCTTGCATTACCCACAATCCATCTGCCTCCAAAAAGTTTGGTGGCCAACCACTGTTAGTGAAGCTGGCCTTATGGAGGTGTCAGCCAGCAACCAAAGACTTGTCAACACACTTACTTCTCAGGAACCTCCTGAGAGGCCCACTGATCCATGAAAGATTTCCAGCAGTCTTTAAACACTTCTTATACATTAACACCCAAGGCTTCCTGATGCCTGGGCCTTAACCCCTTGGTTGGTCTTTCTGTTCAGAATAAATTCTGGAAGGTAAGAGAGAATGAATACCTATTCAAGAAGTACAATCTATGTGACTGGTGTCTAAAAAGCCAGATGTGAAGGAGAGAAAAAAAATCAATGAGAAAGGAAAGTTGGGAGAGTAGGAGAAGAAACAAATAGATGTGCTTTGTGGGGTATTTTTCCCCCTTGTGACTTGACACAAAAAATTCTCAGATAAAATTCACCAGAACTCCCAGTGGAGATCCTTCTGGGCTGTCATCCTCCAGGTGAGGACTGAGACACCAGCACTAATTCCATCTTGTGGAATGTGTGCTGTCACCGATATTCAGAGGCAAGGCAAAAAGGTCCTCTCCTATGCTTAGTTCTGTGTAAATGATATCTGATATTTATTGGCCATAAATCTTTCCAGGGTAGAGAACACATATAAATTGAAAACACCTGGCTTTAAAATTTTTTATTGTCTACTCACTTTAATTGAATATGGAGTCTCTCATTAACCTTTAACCCCAGTGGACATTGTATTCCCCAGGGTCTCAGGTTTATGGATTTGTGGGTTTTTTTTTCCTTCAAGGCTCTGTTTTGTTGCTTTCAGGCAGGGATAAACACCTCAAGCTCTTGGCATGAGGGATAAAACAAACAAACAACAAAGAATGGAATCTAGAGGTCAGTAGAGGAAAAGCATTAGAATAAATCATATGTACACATGCTGTCACTTCTTTTTCTTAAATACATGGTCTGCATTTACACATATAAACATCCACCTATCGCTTAAGAGCCATGGTGATCTGCTCTGAGCAAAGTAGTTACAAGAGATGGAGGCTTTGTACCAAAGTGTTGTTTGTAGGTCGACATGGGCTTTCCCAACTGCCAGTCTAAAGGGACAGGTTGTTTTCATGCTTTGAGACTGCAATTTGTCCACTTTGGGAGAAACTTCTAGAGTTCATATAATTAGTGGACTTCTAAGATATAACCTTTCTTCCTCCAGATCTCTATTTTTTTTCTCTCCTTTCTTTCCCTCTTCCTTCCTCCCTCTCTCCCTTCCTTCCCTCCTTCCTTCTTCCTTCCTTCCTTCCTTCCTTCCTTCCTTCCTTCCTTCCTTCCTTCCTTCCTTCCTTCCTTCCTTCCTTCCTTCCTTCCTTCTCTTTCTTTTTGCCACTATTCAGACTTGAGCTCAGGGCCTGGGTACTATCTCCTAGCTTTTTGTACTTGGCCTATGGCTCCACTTTGGAGCTAAAAATCTCACAGGTTTTTTTCAGCCCAGGTGGCTTTGAACTGTGATCCTCAGATCTTGGCCTCTTGAGTAGCTAGGATTACAGAGGTGAGTCACTAGCACAGGGGCTGAGTCCGTCCTTCTTCCTTCCTTCCTTCCTTCCTTCCTTCCTTCCTTCCTTCCTTCCTTCCTTCCTTCCTTCCTTCCTTCCTTCCTTCATTTTTGTCAGTCCTGGGGCTTAAACTTAGAGCTAAGGGCTCTTCCTGAGCTTTTCTGCTCAAGGCTGGCACTCAGCTACTTAGAGCCACAGCTCCACTTGTGGATTTCCAATTGATTAGTTAGAAATAAAAATCTCATGCTTGGGCTTGCTCTGAACCTCAGTCCTCAGATCTCATCCTCTTGAGTAGCTAGGATTACAGGTGTGAGCTACCAGCACCAGGCTTCCTTTCTTTTTAATTCAAATCCATTTTATACCTTGGCCTCTTCTCAGCACTTAAATCTTGCTGTAAGCTGAATTGTCTTTCTGTGTTGGACTTTTCAGACAAACAGAAGAAGCATGTCCTGCCAAAGAACACACCACATAAACAAGTTCTCTGTGATTTTAACCTTCCCCACAAATACTTGTGTCACATAGGGCACAGAGGAAGTGGTCGGGTGTCCAAGCAAAACACACAACAATGGCAAGAAACACATTTGTGCAACTGCCCCCACAGTCCCAACTAATGCAGAGCTCATGTTCTTTTCTAGGTCTGCCCTCGAGTCTTCTAACCCTTTTGTTTGCATTTCCTTATTTTTCTGTCCTTCTTTAGCTGTCTCTGCAGCATCCTTTCAGAACAGTTTTGGGGCCAAAGGGAATAGGGGATTCTTTTGCAAGAGCAAAGTAAGCATTCAGGAACTTTTTTTTTAAGCAGAGGCAAGACAAGAGTAACATGGCAGACCAGCTGCTTCTTCAATACAATCCTCCTCTTAGGATGAATTCAGTGGGATCAAACTTGCAAACCTTAGGAGCTGAAATAAATAATTAATTAGTGTGTGTGTGTGTGTGTGTGTGTGTGTGTATGCAGATCCTAGGACTTGAACTCAGAGCTGTCCCTTAGCTTTTTTGCTGAAGGCTGGTGTTCTACCACTTGAGCCACAGCTCTACTTCCAGTTTATGCTGATTAAAGGGAGATTAGAGTCGGATTTGTCAGCCCTGCCTAGCTTTGATCCTCAGGTCTTAGTCTCTTGAGTAGCTAGGATTACAGGCATAAGCCACTGGCACCTGGCTTTTGAGTTTTGTCTTTTGAGTTAAAATGTAAAAAAAAAAATTGAAAGCAAGAGAAATCATTGAACTGAATATTGACTCCATAACTTAAAAAGACAGCAACCTTCTAGAAGACATTTTAGTAATCTCTGTAGTTATTCTGAGTTAGAGACAACCTCATTAATGATGTCATATTCTAACCCAAAATTCTATCAACAATCTTGACCTAAAATTCAAGATGTCATGAGGAAAAATGACTCAAAGAGTCACCTGCTGCCTTCCAGCAGTTTCTCCTACTAATGCATGGGACCCTGTGGTTATTAAGTCATACAATTCTCCGCCTGACTATGTACCAGTTACCAAGGGAGACTTTTCTAGAAAGAGCTCAGGACCTAGCTTTCACTGCAGATCTACTGAATGAGAAGCTAGAATTTGACACATAGAGTGCAGTGTTGGTGTTGCCAGTGAACAGAAGTCACCTCCCTTCCTCTTCTCTTCCAAGAAAGAGCCTTATGGAAGCCCCATATCCAAGCCCTGCCTCATGGTGCCCACTCAGTGCTAGTCCCAAGTAAAAGAAAAGCCGAAGCCTTCCTCTTCTCAAAGAACACAATTCAGACGCAGCACGGCATAGAAAGATTTTGGAAGCTGGGTGCTGGTCATTGGTGCTTGTGATCCTAGCTACTCAGGAGACTGAGATCCAGGGGACCACAGTTCAGAGCCAGCCTTGACTGGAAGTCCATGAGACTCTATCTTCAAATTAACAAGCAACATCTGGGCAGGAGGTATGGCTTAAGTGGCAAAGCATCAGCCAAGCATGTGCAAGTACAAGGTTCTGAGTTCAAACACCTGTTCCAGTTGCAAAAACAAGACAGACTTGAGAATCAAACCATGCATAATCATCTTACAAAACGCTCATGTGCCTGAATAGTTATGCTTTCTATTAGGATATCTAAGGGACAATACAAAAACTAACAAAAACAGTTAATATCATAATAAAGAAGTCACTGTGACATCAAAGAAGTACAGAATATACACAATATCCATTCTACCGGTTGATGTTTCTTTTCCCTAATATTAAAGGTGCAAGCAAAGACGTCACAATTTTGTTTGTTTTTAAAAAACAAATGGAAAGATAATATTTCAAGAACAGAGATGAGGTCTGTAAGGAACAGAAAACTCAGCCAGACTCTCCAGGAGGTTTCTCTGTGCAGGAGTAGACTCGTCATCATAGGAAGAGGAAACTTTCAGTGTTCTTATTATGTAACTGTTCATTAGCAGCAGCATATCATCTTTACTGGGCTTTTGGATAAACATTTATATGATATGAGCTGTATCCGACTATTATTTGCAAGAGATAATAAAGAGCTGAGTAATCCCATCTTTAGCAAGGACATTGAGAATTTCCTCATCCGGGAAAGTCTTGCTTCACAGAGGAATTTTAACCAACGATGTTCCAGTGGGACAACCAGAGACAAATAATAATAACACCACCACCAATAGTAATACCAGCAACAAGCTTCAAAACAAGCATCCTAACACTGAAAATACAAGAACCAGGATAGCTGAGTTTTCTAAATCTAACAAAATATGAATTATTATAAATTATTTTATCTTGTGCATCAGGCTACACAAATGTGTGAGAGAAAGAAAGAAAGGAAGAAAGAAAGAAGGAAGGAGGGAAGGAAGGAAGGAAGGAAGGAAACTCCCACATACATAATTTCTGGTCTCCAGGAGTGTTGTGGTAAGTGATTTTCTTTCTTTTCCTATGGGCATAAATGAAAATTCTTTCGAAAAATTGTAGTCCCAAGCTTGCTAAACAGGCACTCTTCCTTCTGAGACATGCTACCAGCCTTGATTTTTGTTTGTTATTTTTGAGATAGGATCTGTCTTCCTGCACGCTGGAACTCTGGGTCTGATCCACTTATGTCAGATGTCTCAATCACTGACACAACAGGCCTGTAATACTACGTCCAGCTCTTAGTTGAGTAAGGATCTCAAGAATGCTTTGTTTCTGTCTAGGCTGGTCTCAAACCATGAGCCCAACAGTCTTAGCCTCCCAAGCAGCTAGGATGAAAGGCACAAGCCACTGGTGCCTGGCTTTCTGTTCAATTCTTTATGAAACTGAAGTAAAGTTGTATAATTGACTTTTCCCACTTCCTGGCTCTTACGTATCTTAATATGATGTGAACATAAGAGGATTTTAATTTATACTGCTTCTCCAGACATTTTTGGATCAGTCTATCATCCGCATTTGATAAAGTTTCTCTATTCTATTTCACTCTAATTGGCAGTGGATTTGGGGGTGGGGGGAGGAAGAAGAAGTTACACGTAGGGTTTTAAACTGCTAGTCAAGTGCTTTACTCCTTGAGCCATGTCCTCTGGCCTTTGCGCTTATTTTTGTCAGTCATGGGGCTTAAACTCTGGGCTTGGGCAATGTCCCCACACTCTTCAGCTCAAGGCAATCACTCTACCACTTGAGCCACAGTGCCACTTCCGGTTTTCTGGTGTTTTATTGGAGATAAGAGTCTCACAGACTTTCCTGCCCGGGCAGGCTTTGAACCTTGATCCTCAGATCTCAGCCTCCTGAGTAACTAGGATTATAGGCGTGAGCCACCGGTACCTGGCTTGTGCTTTATTTTTAAGTAGAGTCTCACCTTTGCTAGGGGCAAGCCTTGGATTGTACTCATTTATCTCTGCCTCTCTTGCAGCTAGGATTACAAATGTGAACCCCTAAGCCTGACTTGCTTTTTTTTTTTTTTAATTGTGAAAATACTGTATAGAGTGGTTAGAATTACATGGGCAAGGTAATGAGTACATTTCTTATCAGGCATTGTTGCCTCCTCCTTTGTTTCCCCTTCCTATCCCTTCCCATCGCCTCCACCCATCTTACCCGCCCACCCCCGCCAAAGTTGTGAAGTTCATTTTCCTACACAACGACTTGTACATCTCATTGTTGCAATGGGTCCACCTGTATCCCTAGTTAAACGATTTGTTTTTTCCCTTCCCCTCCACAAATTATACCGACATCAAATACAGTGAAAGCAGGGGTTATACCATGGGGGAGGGACATACAAAGCAACAAAGAAATCATCTTATAAATATATTAGAAACAATTGCATACATTTGAATACTTATCTTGGGGTTCATTTCACCTAACATCAACTTATCTGACCTTTTCGGCTTGTCTCAGACATATACTAATTATTGCAAATAAGGGAAACCATGGGGCCTATGTTTCTTTGGGCCTGGCTTACTTCACTTAATATAACTTTTTCCAAGTCTTTCCATTTCCTAACAAATGGGGCAATGTCATTCTTTCTGATGGAGGCATAGAATTCCATTGTGTATATATACCACATTTTCTTGATCCATTCATCTACTGAGGGGCATCTGGGTTGGTTCCATATCTTAGCTATGGTAAATAATGCTGCAATAAACATAGTTGTGCTGGTAGCTTTATTATGGTCTTGTTTGTGATCATTTGGGTAAATGCCCCAAAGTGGGATTGCTGTGTCATAGGGGAGCTCTATGTGGAGTCTTTTGAGGAACCTCCATACTACTTTCCAAAGTGGTGAAAATGGCAATACTTCCCAAGGCTATCTACAAATTCAATGCAATACCTACCAATATTCCAACCTCATTCTTCAAGGAAATAGAAGAAGCAATCCAAAAATTCATATGGAACAATAAAAGACCCTGAATAGCAAAAACGATCCTTAACAGAAAGAACGGTGCTGGAGGAATAGCAAAACCGAATTTCAAACTACTACAAAGCCATAGTAATCAAAACAACTTGGTACTGGCACAAGAATAGACCTCAGGACCAATGGAATAGAATTGAAAACCCAGAAATGAACCTACAGACCTGTAGCCATCTAATCTTCGATAAGGGAGCTAAAAAAAAAAAAATAGAGGGCTGGGATGTAGCTCAGTGGCAAAGCGCTTGCCTAGCAAGTGCAACGTCCTGGGTTCAATCCCCAGTACCAAAAAAGAAAAGACAAAAAAAATACAGTTAAAAAAAAATAGAATGGAAGAAAGACAGCCTCTTCAGTAAATGGTGCTGGCAAAACTGGCTTGCTTTTTTTTTAAATTTTATTTTATTTTATTTGTGAACATACTGTACAGAGGAGTTACAATTACGTGGGCAGGATAATGCGTACATTTCTCACCAAGCATTGAAGCCTCCTCCTTTGTTTACCCTTCACATCCCTTCCCAGCCTCCCCCCTCCCCCCCAATCCCAATCCTTCTCCTTCCCCCCCTTACCCCCCCTCCCCCCCACACCGACGTTGTAAAGCTAGTTTTAGACATGACAACTTGTACTTCTCATTGTTGCAACAGGTCCACCTGTATCCTTAAACAACTGGTTTTTCTCCATCTCCTCCACAAGTTATACTGACATCAAATATAGTGAAAGCAGGGGTTATACTGTGGGGGAGGGATATACAAAGCAACAAAGAGATAATCTTATAAATGCACTAGAAACACATGCATGAAAGAAAAAACATTAAAATACACATCTAAGGGTTCATTTTCCTAAGATCACATTATCTGACCTTTTCCTCTTGACTCATACATATACTAGATATTACAAATAAGGGAAACCATGGGACCTATGTTTCTTTGGGCTTGGCTTACTTCACTTAATATAATTTTTTCCAAGTTTTTCCATTTCCTAACAAATGGGGCAATGTCATTCTTTCTGATGGAGGCATAGAATTCCATTGTGTATATATACCACATTTTCTTGATCCATTCATCTACTGAGGGGCATCTGGGTTGGTTCCATATCTTAGCTATGGTAAATAAGGCTGCAATAAACATAGTTGTGCTGGTAGCTTTAGTGTGGTCTTGTTTGTAAACATTTGGGTAAATGCCCAAAAGTGGGATTGCTGGGTCATAGGGGAGTTCTATGTGAAGTCTTTTGAGGAACCTCCATACTGCTTTCCAAAGTGGTTGAACAAGTTTACATTCCCACCAACAATGAAGTAAGGTTCCTTTCTGTCCACATCCCCTCCAGCATCTGTTGTTGTTAGAGTTCTTGATTTTTGCCGTTCTAACTGGGGTGAGGTGATATCTCAATGTTGTTTTGATTTGCATTTCTTTTATGGCTAGGGATGTTGAACATTTCTTCATGTGTCTATTGGCCATCCTTCTTTCTTCTTCAGAGAAGTTTCTCTTTAAGTCGTTCGCCCACTTATTTATTGGGCAGTTGTTTCTTTGAGGATTTGTTGTTGGGGGGTTTAATTTTTTGAGTTACAAGTATATTTTAGATATGAGACCCTTGTCCGTTGTATGGCTAGTAAAGATCTTCTCCCAATCCATGGGCTTTCTATTGATCTTGCTAGCTATTCATTTGCCATGCAGAAGCTCTGCAACTTTATGCAATCCCATTTGTCCAACCTTTCTTTGATTTGTTGTGTTTCCGGGTCTCTATTCAGAAAATTTCTGCCTGAAAAACTGGCTTGCTTTTTAAGTTAGGGTCTCACTATCTTTTTCTCTGGGCTGGCCTTGAATAATGATCCTCTCATCTCCCAAGTAGCTTGGATTACAGACAGGTGCCACTCTGCCTTTTGCTATTTTTTGTTGTTGTTGTTTGTTTGTTTGTTTTTTGTTTTACCAGTCCTGGAGCTTGAACTCAAGGCCTGAGTACTGTCCCTGAGCCTCTTTGTACTCAAGGCTAGTACTCTACCACTTGAGCCATAGCATCACTTCTGGATTTTTCTGAGTTTTTTATTGGAGATAAGAGTCTCACAGATTTTTCTGCCTGGGCTGGTTTTGAACCATGATACTCAGCTCTCAGTCTCCTAGCTAGGATTACAGGTGTGAGCCCCTGGCAACCAACTGCCTTTGCTATTCTGAAAGACAAAAATGTGGTTTCTGAGTCCTGGTAAGGTTGTTTATACTTGCTGATTAATTATATTTTTATTGTGTGAATCGAAGTTTCATGGCCTTTAATTCTTGAGATTATACTATTTTTATCATCATTTTACAAATTATTAATATATCAAGATTATAAGCCTGTCATGTTTCTTGCAAATACTGTTTTTTTGATCTTCAATTGCCCTTGATGGAAAGATATCATTACTTTAATAATATCTTTTTCAGAGAAAAGGAAATAGTATATTCATAAGATGTTGATTATAAGGCACCTTGATTTCAGAGATGTTAAAATTCAAGTAATACTGAAATATTAAAATGTAGAGAATGTCAAAATGAAGATCTGGCTGTTGCCAGGTGTCTGTAGCTCACACTTGTAATCCTAGCTACTTAGGCAGCTGAGATCTAAGGATTGACATTCAAAGACAGCATGGGCAGGAAAGTCTATGAGACTCTATCTCCAATTACTCAGGGGAAAAAAAAAGCCAGCAGTAGAAGTGTGATTCAAGTGGTAAAATACCAATCTTGAGCACAAAAGTTAAGCCTTGAGTTCAAGCTCTAGTACACACACACACACACACACACACACACACACACACACACACACACACACACACACACACAGGAGCTAGCTCTGAATTAGTGCCCTATGAATTGATTACAGCTTCTTAAAATCGATTGGATCGGGTGATGAGAAAGTAACATGACCCAATCAATATCCAAGAGAACACAATCTGATGACATTCACAGATACTGAATCAATAGCTGATACCTGAATTTGGGTTATAAATTGGCTCAAGCCATTAGTTAAGTGCCTCTTGGTGATGCAGAAGTGGATGGGGATGGCTGAGATCTCTGCTGGTAAAGGCCAATGCCATTGTCAAATCAGGTTGAGCATTTTATTCTAGTTATATAGCTATATGTCCGCCTAGCTAGCTAGCTCACACCTTGGTAGTGTCTATGTGGATGCATAGTCCATCATTAATACTGAGTGTTTAACATTCACAAGAGCTGCCTCCACAGAAAGACTTTTCTAGAACTCTTTTCATGTTCATGATACACAAAGAAACACTAAGAATCCTGGAAACTAGATGGTTTTGAAATATGAGGAGAAATAAGGAAATGTATATATGTGTGCATAGACATTGTTATAGTGGTATGATCTAAATTGCCTCCTCTTATTGGATAAATATTTCTTATATGAAAGGCCTGGATGTGGTATTCAAATTATATTTTCTTACTAATCACTTACCCATGGACATTTTATAATAATTATTATAATTATAATGGATATCCTTAATAATATCAATATGCAATCAATACTTTGGAAGAATTTTGTGAAAGGAGAGTAGTTCAGGAAAAATGAAGAAATTGACTTCATGTTGTTTACTCATCTCCAATTTTGGGGGGCACCTTCTATGGTCAAGATCTATCATGTGTTTTTTTTAGGACACAGGGCCAAAGAGAAAAGAGAAGGTCCCTGATTTCACAATACATCATGCTAGGTGGGAACATTTTTTAAAAACATGTGTAAGGCAGTACTGGTGCTTGAATTCTTGTTTGGCTTTTTTGCCCAAGACTGGTGCTCTGCCACTTGAGCCACACCTCTACTTCTTGCTTTTTAAAGATTAATTGAAATGAAGAGTGTCTTGGATTTGTCTGCCCAGGCTGGCTTTGAACTTTGATCCTCAGATCTCAGCCTCCTGAATAGCTAGGATTACAAAAGTGAGTCACTAGCACTCAGCTAAAGAATTTTTTTAAAGTACATAGTCAAGAAGTACTAGGTCCCAGCTACTTGCCATGCTGAGATCAGGACTGGAGTTAGAGGCAAGCCCGGGTAACATGGAAAACCCCTTCTAAACCAATTGCTGAACCTGGTGGTGTGGGCCTGTTATCCTCATTCTGTGAAAGGCTGAGATTATGAGGATCATGGTTCCGGGCCAACCTGGGCAGTAAAGTCCATAAGACTCCATTTTGAAGTAAGAAGCTAGGTATGATGTCATATGCCATCACCCCAGCTACCATGGTAAGTGTAAAATAGGCAGATTGTGGTCTAGATACACATTTGGCCATATACAAGACATTATCTCAAGAATTACCAGTGCACAAAGGGCTGGAAGTATGGTTCCATGGTAGAGTAAGAGCCCAGCAAGTGTGAGTACAGGGGAACAAAGGTAATCAAGAAATATCAGAATGTGACTAGAATGAAAGAAGAGCATAAAATATGTTGGTATGACTGTATGTGGTGGGTTCTCCCTTAGTGGAGTTGTTGAGGAAAAGGCTCATCTGAGGATATGTGAGCTGATAGGTTACTCCCAAGCTTGCCAGCCTGTCACAAAACCATTCTCTATGTCTACTCAACTATGCACCTTTTTTTTTTT
This sequence comes from Dipodomys merriami, assembly GCF_024711535.1. Lineage (NCBI taxonomy): Eukaryota > Metazoa > Chordata > Mammalia > Rodentia > Heteromyidae > Dipodomys > Dipodomys merriami. The sequence goes on from NW_027205215.1 coordinate 263,219, forward strand.
AAATGGAAGTCCATTGGTCTTAGATTAAAACTAGATTGGTACAATTTGTCTTCAACATGTGAGTTTATCTATATGTATGTGTTAATGTTATTGGCAATGTAATATAACCATTGGTTGACAGTGATAAAACTTCACATTGTTATGGGTGAGCTTGGTTTTTCTCCATAAAAGCAACAAGAATCTCAGAGAGGCCCTAAAACACAGGCTCCCTGGGACTATTTCTCCAGTAGAGCCTACTTATTGAGTAACTGCTTTCCTGGTCTCCACAAATGAGCTCATTTCTCTAGGACTCCACACTTGCCCAAACAAAACCCATTCCAACGCCCTCATCTATGTGTTCTAAATTTTTTTTTGCTTTATTTTATTTTGGCAGTACCAGAATTTGAATTTAGGACCACACGCTTGCTTGCTTGCTTGCTTGCTTGGCTGGCTGGCACTCTAGACTCTTTGAGCCAATCCAGTCCAGCTTTTTCCTGGTTAATTGGAGATTGGCGTCTCATGGACTTCTCTATATGGGCTTCAATGATGATCCTCCAGATGGCGTCCTCTGGAATAGCTAGGACTGCAGACATTGGCCTTGTTCTCCATTTCTTTACTACCGTGGTGAGAAAAGACATTATTTGCTATTCTGCTGATTGAGGAGCACATTATTTTTTACAGTGCATCCAGGCATGATGAAAGGGGAAAATAGCACATGTTTTTATTTTCCTCAAACCTATGATTCTACATTTTCTTCAAAATTACTCTTTAGCCGGGTGCTGGTGACTCACACCTATAATCCTAGCTACTCAAGAGGCTGAGATCTTGGGACTGAGGTTTGAAGCCAGCCTGGGCAGGAAAGTCTGTGAGACTCTTAATTCCAATCAACGACTCAGAAGAAGCCAGAAGTGGCACTGTGATTCAAGTAGTAGAGCACTAGCCCTGAGCAAAAAAGCTGAGGGGTATCACTTAGGCCCAGAGTTTAAGCTCCAGATCCTTCCTGTATTGTCACTAGCATGGATCAATCTTACTCATCTCAGTTTTAACCTGGGTATTTACATTTTTGAGTTGGTGCAGAGGCCCATGCTTATAATCCTACCTCTTAAGGAAACAAAGACAGGAGGACCAAGGATCAAGGTTCACCCACAAAAAAAGGCACAAGATCCTATCTCAACCAATAAAACAAAGCAGGGTATGCTGGGACATTACAGCTATTTTTTTAGGAGTTGTAAATAGGGGGATCACAGTTCAGGCCAGCACAGGGATAAGCAAGAGACCCTCTGTCAAAAAATAATCAAAGCACACAGTGCTATGATGAAGCTCAAGGAGTAGAAAGCCTGTCTGGCAAGTGCTAAGGTATCAAGTTCAAACTCCTTTACCAGCGGACCGCTGGTGGCTCACGCCTATAATCCTAGCTACTCAGGGGGCTAAGATCTGAGGATCGAGGTTCAAAGCCAGCCCAGGCAGTCTGTGAAACTTTTATCTCCAATAAAAACCACCAGAAAACCGGAAGTTGTGCTGTAGCTCAAGTGGTAGAGCACTAGCCTTGAGCTGAAGAGCTGAGGGACAGCGCCCAGGCCCAGAGTTCAAGCCCCACAACTGACAAAAAAAAATCCTTTACCACAAAAAAAGAAAAAAATAATAATAACTTTTATTGTTGTTCATTGTAATTTTTGCATTAATTTTAATTATTTCAAATTTTTGAGTTAAAATATTACTTTCCTTTATACTGAATTTTTGACACTCCCTTAAATTGTATTCTTTAAAATTTTATTGTTGAATGATGTGTGAGGCCAGAACCCACCCACAGACATTACTAGAAGATGAATAAAGCCTTATGCTAAGCCATGGAGGTATGGAGGTGCTTGTTATAGCAGCTCATGTCATTTATTCTAACTAATATAACTCCTTAATGGCTCTTGAGTTTCTTCCCAATGGGATGCTACTTGAGCTTATTACTCTTTTTTTTTTTTTTTTTTTTTAATTTTTTTATTGTAAAGATTCTATACAGAGGGTTACAGTTACATGAGTGGGGTAATGAGTACACTTCCTCTTGAACATTGTTACCCCCTCCATTGTTTTCTCCCTACCATCCCCTCCCTCCCTCCCTTCCCCAAGGTTCTTTTTTTTTTTTTTTTTTTTTTGATTGTGATTAAGTGATTACTTAATTTCCGGAAATTCACAGTATTGTGGAATAATGATGCTCATTTAAAGTCACACGTTCATTCTAACTTTCCTGGAGCAAATTGTCTATCACAGTCTGTAATATATAACGGTGTTCATATGTTATATACCATACACGTGATCAGCAGCATGGGGATATTTAGTAGTGGTTCAACCAGATGAGTGGGAGTTCTTTGTTTCTTAAGTCCTGTTAGTTTTGTCATATCACCTAACATTTTGGATTTATCATCCGCTTATCAGGGAGACCATGTACTGTTTGTCTCTTCGTTCTTGGCTTACCTCGCTCAACATGATTCCTTCTAGCTCCATCCATTTCCCTGCAAATGCCATTATTTTGTCATTTCTAATGGCTGCATAATATTCCATTGTGTATAGATACCACAATTTTTGGATCCATTCATCTGTGGTGGGACATCTAGGTTGTTTCCATATCCTAGCTATTGTGAACAGTGCTGCAATAAACATGGAGGTGCACGTGTCCTTGTATATTGGTTCCTGTTGTTCAGGGTAGATGCCTAGAAGTGGTATGACTGGGTCGTAAGGGAGGTCAATCTTTAGCTTTCTAAGGACCCTCCAGACTGCTTTCCAAAGTGGTTGTATGAGTGTACATTCCCACCAGCAGTGTAATAGCGTTCCTCGTTCTCCACATCCCCTCCAGCATTTGTCGTTGGCTGATTTGTGGATGTGGGACATTCTGACTGGGGTAAGGTGGTATCTCAGGGTTGTCTTTATTTGCATTTCCTTCACCACCAGGGATGATGAACATTTCCTCATGTGTTTCTTTGCCATTTTTATTTCTTCATTTGAGAAGTCCCTCTTTAGTTCCCTTGCCCATTTAGTAATTGGTTTGTTAGGTTTGGGAGGGATTAGTTTCTTGAGTTCCCTGTATATACAGGATGTTAACCCCTTGTCTGATATATTGCTGGTAAATATTTTTTCCCAATTAGTTGGTTGTCTTTCTAGCTTGGTTGCGATAGCTTTATCTGTGCAGAAGCTTTTTATTTTAAGGTAGTCCCATTTGTCGAGTCTCTCTCCAATTTGTTGTGACCCTGGGACTCTGTTCAGGAAGTTCCTTCCTGTGCCTATTAGTTCAAGTGTCTCTCCTACTCTGTCCTGCAGTAGTTTCAGAGATTCAGGTTTAATGTTAAGGTCTTTAATCCATTTTGAGTTGATGTTGGTGCATGGTGATAGGCTGGGGTCCACTTTTAGTTTTCTGCATGTGGCTGCCCAGTTTTCCCAGCACCAGCGGTTGAAGAGGCTGTGTTTCTTCCATTGTATGTCTTTGGCTCCTTTGTCGAATATCAGCTGGCTGTAGGCCTGTGGATTTATTTCTGGATCTTCTATTCTGTTCCATTGGTCTTCGGGTCTGTTTTTGTGCCAGTACCATGCTGTCTTTGTTATTATAGCTCTGTAGTAGAGTTTGAAGTTCGGCATGGATAGCCCTCCCATATTGTCTTTATCCCCTAGAATTGTTTTGGCTATTCTAGGTCTTTTGTTGTTCCATATGAATTTTTGGACTGTTTTCTGTATTTCAGAGATGTACGTCATTGGGATTTTAATAGGAATTGCGTTGAATTTGTATATTAGTTTTGGAAGTATTACCATCTTTACTATATTAAGTCGGCCTATCCAGGAGCATGGGAGGTCTTTCCATTTCCTAGTGTCTTCTGCAATTTCTTTCTTTAACTTTTTATAGTTCTCATTAAATAGTTCTTTTACATCTTTGGTTAGGTTAATTCCTAAATATTTTATTTTTCGGGAGGTTATTGTGAATGGGGTTGCTCCCTTTATTTCCCTCTCTTCCTGTACATTATCAGTGTATAGGAAGGCAACTGATTTTTGTGGGTTTATTTTGTATCCTGCTATTTTGCCAAAGTGATTTATGATTTCTAAGAGTTTGGGGATGGAGTTTTTGGGATCTTGGAGGTATAGTATCATGTCGTCTGCAAAAAGGGATAGTTTAACTTCTTCTTTTCCTATGCGGATCCCTTTAATGTCTTTTTCTTGCCTTATTGCCCTGGCTAAGGGTTCTAGGACTATATTGAAGAGGAGTGGAGACAGTGGGCATCCTTGCCTTGTTCCTGATTTTAGGAGAATTGGTTGTAGCTTTTCCCCATTAAGTATAATATTGGCTATTGGTCTGTCATAAATGGCTTTTATTGTTTTTAGAAATGTTCCTTCTATTCCTATTTTCTCCAGAGCTTTTAGCATGAATGAATGTTGAATTTTGTCAAAGGCCTTTTCTGCATCTGTAGCGATAATCATGTGATTCTTGACCTTGGCTCTGTTGATATGTTGGATTACATTTATTGACTTACGTATGTTAAACCATCCCTGTGTCTCTGGGATGAAGCCTACCTGGTCATAGTGAATTATTTTTTTTATGTGTTTCTGGATTCTGTTAGCTAGAATCTTGTTAAGGATCTTTGCATCTGTGTTCATCAAGGAGATTGGCCTGTAATTCTCCTTTTTGGTTGGGTCTTTGCCTGGTTTGGGGATGAGTGTGATATTGGCTTCGTAGAATGAGTTTGGGATAGCTCCTTCCTTCTCTGTTTCTCTGAAGAGCTTGAGGAGTATGGGTATTAGTTCTTGTTTGAAGGTCTTATAGAATTCTGCTGTGAATCCATCTGGTCCTGGGCTTTTTTTTGTTGGAAGACTTTTGATAGCTTCCTGTATCTCATTATAGGATATTGGCTTATTTAATTGGTTAACTTCTTCTTTGCTCAGTTTGGGCAACTTGTATTTCTCTAAAAATGCATCCATTTCTGCCCGATTTTCTTCCTTTAGAGAGTATAGCTTTTGAAAGTAGTCTGTTAGAATTGTTTGGATATCTTGGGTACGTGTGGTGATGTTTCCCGTGGCATCCCTAATCCTATTAATATGGGTTTCCTCTCTTCTTTTTTTAATTAATCTAGCCAATGGGCCATCAATTTTGTTTATTTTTTCAAAGAACCAGCTTTTTGTTTGGTTTATTTTGGTTATGGTTTTCTGATTTTCTAATTGGTTAATCTCTGCTTTTAATTTGGTTATCTGGCTTCTTCTAGTAGCTTTAGGTCCCATTTTTTCCTGTTTTTCTAGCTGTTTTAATTGCAACATGAGATTATTTACTTGGTCTGTCTCCATTCTCTTGATGTGGGCACTGAGGGCAATAAATTTGCCCCTCAGGACTGCTTTTGCTGTGTCCCACAAGTTTCTTTGTGAGGTGTTTTCATTTTCATTGAGTTGTAGGAAATGCTTTATTTCTTCTCTGATCTCTTCTGTTATCCAGGCATTGTTAAGGAGTGTGCTGTTCAATTTCCATGTATTGGAGAAATTTCTGCGGTATGCTTTGTTATTGAGAGCTAGCTTGATTCCACTGTGGTCAGATAGGATACAGGGGATTATGTCGATCCCTTTGTATTTGCTTAAGCTCCTTGCATGAACTATGATATGGTCTATTTTGGAGAAAGTTCCATGAGCTGCTGAGAAGAATGTGTACTGTGTTGTTTTAGGGTGAAATACTCGGTAGATGTCAGTTAATTCCGCTTGCAGTATGGCCTCTCTTAATTCGGTAGCTTCTTTGCCAATCCTCTGGTTGGTAGACCTGTCCTTTGGTGAGAGTGGTGTGTTAAAGTCTCCTAGTATTATCGTATTGGGATCTATTTTATTCTGTAAGTTTGAGAGCATTTGTTTGACATATCTGGGTGCACCAATATTTGGGGCATATAAGTTGATGATGGTTATATCCTCCTCTTGGATTGTTCCCTTTATTAATATGTAGTGTCCGTCCTTGTCTTTCTGTACTGATTTTAATGAAAAGTTTATTTTGTCAGATATCAGGATAGCTACACCTGCTTTCTTACTGGGGGCGTTTGATTGGTAGATCCTTTTCCACCCCTTCACTCTGAGTTTGTTTGTATGTTTGGCTGAGAGGTGGGTCTCCTGAAGGCAACAGATGGATGGGTCTTGTTTTCTTATCCAGTCCTCAGTTCGTTTTCTTTTAATTGGTGAATTCAGCCCATTTATATTAAGAGAAAGTATAGAGAGATGCATTGTTGTCCCTGCCATTCCGTTTTCCTAAGTTTTTCTTTTTTCCTTTCCTCCTGTGCTTGCTCAGTTAGACTTTGAGTAACGCCTGTTTGGGGCAGGCCCCAGTTCCTGGCTGCTTTCTTCAGGTTGTGTCCCCCCTCTTAGAATTCTTTGTAATGCTGGCTTAATGTTTATGTATTCATTTAGTTTTTCTTTGCTATTAAAAGTTTTCAGTTCTCCATCAAATGTGAATGCTAGCTTTGCCGGGTAGATCAGTCTGGGTTGGCAGTTATTGGCTCTCAGGGCTCGTATGGTGCTTTCCCAGGCTTTTCTTGCATTCATTGTTTGTGTGGAGAGATCTGCAGTAATTCTTATTTTTTTCCCATTGTAGTATAGCTCCTTCTTCATTTTTGCTGCATGCAGGATTGTTTCCTTATTATTCAGATCTATCATTTTTACTATAATGTGTCTAGAAGTGTTTCTCCTGGGGTCTTGCTTGTTGGGTGTTCGATAAGCTTTTGTGATGTAGTTAAGATGGTCGTTTTTGAGGTGGGGAAAATTTTCATTGATTATATTGTTAAATAGGTGGTGCATTCCCTTGCTCTGGAATTCCTCACCTTCGTCCACTCCAATTATGCGAAGGTTAAATTTTTTAGCATTATCTGCTTGCTCTTGAATATCCCTTTGGTTTAATTTGAGTAATTTTTCCATATCTGTCACTTTTTGGTCCAGTTGGTGTATTCTGTCTTCTGTATCTGACACTCGACCTTCCATTTCATTCACTCTGTTGACAGTGGCTTCTATTGTGGTTTGCATGGAGGAAATGGATCCCTTTATGGATTCAATGTTGGTTCTCAGAGTACTGATCTCACCTCTCAATGAGGTATGCATTACCTCTAATTTGGCGTTTATCTCACTTCTTACTGAGGTTTGTGCAGCTTCTATTTTTGCATGCATCTCTTGTTTGATACCCTGTATCTCTTTGGATAGATCATCCTTGTGCTCTTTCAATTTCTGATCAATTTCTCGCTTTATTTCTTGAGTCATTGCCTCCAGCAACCCTTGGAAGTAGCCTTTGTCTTCCATTCCTGCTTTGCTCCCACTGGGGCTCTCCCCTGTGTGGCTGCTGGCTTTTGAGGTGAGCTTGCTGTCCTGGGTGGTAGTAAACCTTGTGATTTTTCTCTGTGATTTTCGCATGGAGGTTCAGGAGACTGCTCTTCAATTTTGTTTTGGTGTGTCTGTCTTTGCTTGGTTGCTGATTCTGTATTGGTAGAGAGAGTCTGTGCCTGATCTGGGTTCTGTTGGGAGCCTATTTCCAGCTGCTATTCTATCTTACTTAGGATTCTCAGCTCTCTGCTGTAGATTGCTGGCAGTTCCCGCCTTTGGAAGGGTTGAGCAGCCTAGACTGCTTGTGTTTGCTCCTACGGGTGCTCTTGTGAAGAACAGATGCTCTGCATGCACTCTCCCAAATGCTGGAGTCTGCTATGGGCTCCTGATGTGTTTTTGTTTGTTTGTTTTGGGCTGGTTGTGGGCTTGAACTCTAGGTTTGGGTGCTGTCCCTCAGCTTTTCAGCTCAAGGCTGGCACCCTACCGTTTGAGCCACAGCACCACTTCTGACCCTTTTTGCTTTTGTGATGCTGAGGAATCAGATCCAGGGCCTCATACATCCAAGACTATCACTCTATTGCTGAGCCGCCTTAACAGTCTGAGCTCCTGCTTACTATCAGGTGCTGGCAGCCTGTGTTGCCCAATTCCCAGTCTAGGGTATATGGGTGGAGTTTTGGTGGGGTTTGGGCTTCTCTTGTCCTGGGCCTCCAGGTCTTTTGTTGTCACAGGCGTGCTTCCCAGGGGAGTGTTGTTTCCTGGTTTTCTCCCCTCTGTTGAGGCGTATGCTCAGCTTTTTACTTCAATTGGGAGGAGTTGGTTGTGTTGTTCAGGCGCCGGATCCCCGGGCCTGGTTCCGGCCCCAGCCTGGAGCGCGCTTGTTAGGCCTGTGCTGATGTGTATACCACCTAGGTTATGCAGCCTGGAGCGCACTCGTTAGGCCTGTGCTGATGTGTATACCACCTAGGTTATACAGCCTGGGGGACACAGTTCAAATTTCTTCTACTGTTGGTAGTCTTGACCCAGGGGCGCTGTTCCTGGCTTGGGCATTTAAGCTCCCTTCCAGGGGTGCTCTTGCTCTAGCCTGGCCAGCTGAGTGTGCTCCACGGGCTGGTGGAGCTCTCAAACAGTTCCCAGTTTTAGTGGGTCCTGTGGTCCGGGTGTTGGGGTAGGGAGTCTAGGTCAGGGTCTGGGGATTCCCTCCAGCTCTGGTCTCCCTTGAGGGATACACTTCCCCTGTGGGGTACTCACCCTGGAGCTGGTTGTTTCTGTGTGGTGTAGGTCGTCAGTTGTTGTTGCAATCCGGGCTGGGTTGGGCGGTGGTGGCTCTGTGTGATTCTTTTCTGTCTCTGCCTCTGTCGAAGCTGTCGGGTCAAGAGTGTCCCCGCTCAGACAGCTTCTTCGCGGTACCTCTGGGGCCCGAGTGGGCCCCGGGTCGTTGCGATCGTGATCGGGCGGGCGGGTGGGTGGTCTGCAGACAGTTCCCTTTGCGCGCTGCTGGCAGTTTTGGCGGGATGGAACCTCTCTGCTCGGGTGGAGAGTGCCGGGTCGTTGCGATCGCGATCGGGCGGGCGCGCTGCTGGTGCCGAGCGGCTTTGGCGGGATGGAGCCTCTCTGCTCAGGTGGAGAGTGAGGGGTGGGGGTGGGATCCTCGTGGAGACTCCCGGCTGGTAGGCTTCTCTGTTCCTGGCGATCCGCTGTTCTGTAAACCAGTACCTGGTGATCTGAAAGCGGCCCCCTGTGTCTCTGCTGTGTCTCTTGGGGCTCCCGCAGCCCCCGCCGGGCCGGCTGGCCGGCGGCTTGGCGCACTGCCGCGCGGCCAGTAAAGGTTGGGGGAGGGGTCTTCGCTTTTCTTCTGAAATTCTTCTTTTCCTCTGTTTCTTTTTTGTTATTCTCCGCCTCTGGTTTTTCTCTGAGTGTTCGTCTTTTTGTTGTTGTCGGTCTCTTGGGGAGATTAAGCGTTGGAGCTCGAACTCTCTTTTTGGTTGGAGAGAGCTGTGGCGTTTCCCTACTGCCCCGTCGCCATCTTGGTCCCCCCTTCTGAGCTTATTACTCTTGAATTTTGCTAAGACTCCTATTTATTGAATTATCCGAAAGTTGTCTTGTGGATAATTGGGGATATCTGCCAACAATCAACTCTTAATACCACTCCAGATTCCATTAGAAATCATCTCTGCATTCTCATACACAGATGGGAATTGTGCTCAAGAGCATGCAGTCCCTGTACTCAGGAGGCCATGTGGCATAGAGGCTGTGGGACTAGACGGGGGCATCAGGCATCCTGCATCTGAATGGGAATTTGGTAGATCTGTGATCTGGTAGATTTTTGATCTGAGTCTAGATACAGAACCTCTCCAACCCTCAGCAGGTATACCCACAGCACCTCCAATACATGGCACCGTGTGAGACATAGACGAGATGAACCCTAGCAAGTAGAAAGGACTGCATTTATTCATATTGTTTTCATATTCTTGGGGGATTACTTCCTCCCCCTCTCCCTTTGATATCTGATGTAAATCCTTTTTGGGGAGGAGGGGTTCTTAGCAATCAGGAGGTACAGATAACGCTTAGCAAAACCGTTGATGCTAAACAAAAACTGCAACATCATACTGAATAAGCTGCACAGTGGATTAGGCAGCAGTACTGAAAATGGTCACAGCTCAGGTAGGGTCACAAGAGATTCTAGGACTGTCACATCCCAGAAATTCATGTGCCAAGCCTGGCTCCAGAAAGCCTGGGTTCCCACCCATACTGGAAGCCATCAGCAAGAGCTATAAATAAGGATGGAATCTCCTTTCCTACTGGATTAAATTCACAATATGCAATGGCAGCCAGAATTCCAGTACCTTGCCAAAAAGAAATCAAGAAAAACAATGGGCGTTGGAATTTTCTCTTGAGCCAATTTCCCAGAGGGATTTTATTTTTCTTGCCTGTTACCTGTAAGTGTCTCAATTCAAAGAAAGGATTAATGACACAAATAAAAGTGTGTCTTCATGGTGATTTATAAGAAAAGAGTCTCCTCTGGCAGATAGAGGCAGATAAGACTAGATGAGCGAATTACTTTTTGTTTTAATTTTCTGAAAATATTTGCTTCCTGTATTGTAGACTCATACAAGTATGGAGCCAGAGGATCCTAAAAAGCACTCAGCTGTCAACTTTTTCCTTTTCCCTTTTGGTAACAGAAGCAATGAAGGCCTCAAAAGGAAATGGAAGGCTAGTGCTGGAAGCTCACACCAGTAAGCCTAGCTACTCAAGAGGCTGAGGATCAAGGTTCAAAGCCAGCCAGGGCAGGAAAATCAATGAGACTCTTATTGCCAATTAATCATCAAAAAGATAGAAGTAGCATTCCTTGAGCTGTCATGGACAGCACCCAGGCCCTGAGTTCAAGCCCCAGGACCAAAACCAAAGAAAAGGGAGTAGAAGTCATGTTCTTTGATTGTCTGGTGCTTATTCAATAGGACCTTTATCCTGGTACATATTATTCAGTCTTTCTTAAAAGTTTGGACTCATACACAAGACCCCAAATGGCTTGCATGCCATGCAGAGACTTTGTAGCAGGCCATGGACATCAGGATTGCATTTGTGATTCCAATTTCCTCTTCTACTTAAAACCTTTAAAATGGAGAGGCTCAGGCAATGGTTTCAGTACCCACTTCAAAGGCACAAGCAATAACTTTTGATGACTTAGGATTAAGACCGCAGAGTTATCTGGAGCCCTGAATATTCTGAAGTTAGTTTTGTGTTTTTGTAGATTTAATGGAGGGGCTGAGGGCCAAAGAGATTCTCTGTGAAGCCACTTATGAAACCCTTAATGGCATAACCCAAAGGTTATGAAATTTGTCCATGCATTTAGCAAATACGTAGGCATCCCATTCTGTACTGGACTTGGTGAGTCACAGGCTGGGCCCCTAAAGAGAAGCAAATGTGAGGTTGTACTGCAACCTGCAATGTTCAGGTCTGGAGTCGGTCGTTTTCTGCAGATGGTGACAGGGCATCCCAAGCTTTTCAGGATGAGTAAGGGAACACAACAGGAAGGGGCTTCCTGGCAGAGGAAATGGTGAATTCTAAGCGCCATTCATCAGACATGATGACTCATACGCTAATTTATGAAGAATGGGTGAGATTAGAGGAGTGAGGTAGGAAAGGGCCATCCCGGAAGAGGAAGCACAGCGAAGTAGAGAAGCTTCGTTGTAGATCATTCTAGAATATTCTAGATTCTTTAAGCACTGGAAGGTCAAGGGCTGAATGTAGCCTAACGTCACAGTCCTCACCCCAGAACAAAATCAGGTCAAGGTACAGGGAACTAATGATGGTTGAATAAGGAATGGCTGGGGTGGGGAGGAGCTGGCCATCCCCACTTTCAGCCCTCAGAATTTGGCACTCTGTCCTAAATGGGAATCCATGTGTGTTTTTTGTTTTTATTTGTCCAGGCTCCCCTGAACATCCTTTATCAGAAAGCAACTGAGGACCGGGGCAACACATAGCCACAACAGCTTGGCTCCCCAATCTTGGAAGAGGAGGAAGGTTGTGTTTCCTCAGCTTTGGGCTCTGCTGGGAAGAGACTAAGTCTTAATACAGAGAGGAAAATAAGCTCAGGATAAATTAAGCTGTTTTCCAGGGGTTGGTGGGGGGGCAAATTAAACTCCCCCTTACTGACAAGACAGGCTTCCTTTGATGTCACTTTTCAAATTAAGGCTTGTCTCATGATACTTGAGCAAGGTTCATAGTCCCTCTAGCTCCATGGCTGAGTCCCACAGCAAAGTTTTTCTTGGTCCCCAAGAAAAATCCTAGGCTTTGGAGCTTCCTCTTGCCTCTGGGGACTAAAGATTGAACTAACTAACCATGCTTTACACAGCATCAGGGCAAATCAGGTTTTGCTTCTGACTTTGGAGATGGAGTCTCACAAACTCTTCTGGATCTCAGTCTCCTGAGAAGCTAAGATGACAAGCATGAACTACCAGCACCCAGCTTCCAAAAATCCTTTGGGCCATGATGCATGAGAGGCACATTCTCTGGGTATATTTGAAATTTTTCCATAATAAGATATTCTCTAAAGTCCACCTCCCTCCTCATGGTTTGCCTCCTCTCTGGCTCCTAAACCCCATTTGCTAGAAGGACACATGGTGGTGATTTCTTCTATACACATTCTATACCTGGTAACTGGTAACTTCCCCTGTGAATACACAGAACAATCATCTGTGTCTTGATTTATTTATTTTGCTTTGGAACAATAAAGAATTCTACTTTATTTTTTAATGTCTAGTATTCCATAAGAATTAGGGATCTGTATTCTATTGGTTTAATTTTTATTTACATCTTTACAAATGTAGTAGGTGAAAAAAGTATTTCATTAACTACTAGGGAACGTTTCTCGATGTTTAATCATTCAAATATCTTTTTCTGGGAATTTCCCATTTTGTCCATTTCTCTTTGAATTTTTTTTAAATCTTTCTGTTTGTGTTATCTTTACAATACTAGGGATATGTTCCAATTGTCTGATGTGTCGTTGGGGACATGGTATAGTGTTGTGATTGAAGATAACCCTTTGGAGCCAGATGACAAAGAAGCTTGAACAATTGGCACTCCTGGAAGTCAACATGGCCAGCTGTGTTGACTAAACATCCCTCTCTGGAATAGATAATTGGTACAAAATGGTTCCAGGCTTTTTTTTTTTTGTAAAGATGCTATACAGAGGTGTTACAGTTACATGAGTAAGGTAATGAATACATTTTTTTTGTCAAGCCTTGCTTGCCAATCTTGATACTCAAGGCAGGCAGGAAACACACTGCCCAACACACACACACACACACACACACACACACACACACACACACACACACACACACACACACACACAGAGATTGGAAGCCTTCCTCCAAGCCTTGCCCATAATCAAAGTGACTTCCCACTGAGACTACAAGCATCTCATCTTGCAGAAGGATGACTCATTGAAAGGGCAGGTCCTGACCACTGATCCTCCCTTACCTCCAGCTACTTCCTCCTCTCTCAAAACCTCCTCATTCACCTGTTCCCCCAACAGGTGGATTAATTAATCCCCTAAATTCTTGGTGGATTAACTGCAAGAGAAACTCACAAATTCCTGTAGGTATATCCTTGCTATCCTTGTTCCTCACCCCAAGATGTAAGCCCCACAGAAAACTTGCGTTCTATCTTCTCCTTTCCTCTCATCCCAACTCCTTGTTCCTCTCCTTGACTTATCTATAACCTGCCTCTCCCCTGAGCCACTGAGCAGCCCTTCTGTGACAGAACTGCTCTTTGTCCCAAAGGCCACCTAAAACTTCCAGGTCCTACTTACGGATACTTTCAGATCGCTTCTCCCTTAAAGCTTGTGAAAAGTTCTCAGTTTCTTGGCGCCAAACCTACAAACTTGCCTACAGCTATACCCTTCCGCCCAATACTCTTTTCACCTGTTCCAACATTCCTTCCTGTCTGCCGCCGATCCTACTGTGCTCTTGATCCCATTCTCCTCTTGTCTCCTGCAGTAACTGGGTCCACCAATTGTCCTCATGGTCATGCCTTCGTCTGCAGTTCTGTGATGACTCCCAGATAGTCCTCATGTCCTCAATACTACAAACACCTCTACCAGGAAAAGGTGAACAGCATAGAGTCTGGAGCTGGCAGCTGGGCACTGGTCATGACTCTTCTTCCCAAGTTGTTTGGCCTCTGGCTACTTCTTCCCACTGTATCATGGAGGTAATCATTTATCTGCCTCTGTGGGAGTCCAATCCATCCGTGAACATGTGGAAAGCCCTGAGAACAGGGTCTGCCTTCTTGAAGTGTCTAGGTAAGAGTTTCTGAACTAATTCTCATTTGAAAAAATGTTTGTCCACACAAGCCAAACACATCAATAAATGTGTTTTCCCCTAGTTTACCATCCTATCTCTCTTCTTCCTTGAGTTGTCCCCCAATTCCTTTTTGGGGGTGATACTGGGGCTTGAATTCAGTGCCTAGGTGCTTTCTTCTACCTTTTCCTACTCAAACGCTAGTGCTCTACCATTTGAGCCACACAGCCACTTCTATTTCCATCTATTTGAGGGTTAATTACATAAGTTTGCCTGCCTAGACTGGCTTCAAACCAAGGTCTTCAGGTCTCAACCTCCTGCATAGCTAGGTTTATAGGGGTGAGCCACCAGTGCCTGTCCTGAGCAGCTTTTTTTTTTAACATTTTGTATTCTATTTTCTTTCTTTCTATCTTTCTTTCTTTCTTTTTTCTTTTTTTCTTTCTAACTTTCTTTCTTTTCTTTCTTTCTTCTTTTTTCCTTCCTTCCTTCCTTCCTTCCTTCCTTCCTTCCTTTCTTTTTTTTTTTGTCAGTATGGGGCTTGAATTCTGGGCCTAGGTACTGTCCCTCAACTCTTCAGTTCAAGGATAGTGCCCTACCACTTGAGCCACAGTGCCATTTTTGGTTTTCTGGTGGTTAATTGGAGATAAGAGCCTCCCAGGGGACTTTCCTGCCTGGGCTGGCTTTGAACCGGGATCCTCAGATCTCAGCCTTCCTGTGTAGATAGTATTACAGGCCTGAGCCATCAGCACCTGGCATTCTATTTCCTATTAACATGTATTCATTGTACATACTAGTGTGGATCTGTGTGATGTTTAATCCAACACTTATTTCAGTACCAGGCAAATAAAGAATAGGTTCGTTTAAGCCACTGAAATCTCTGCTTGCCAAATTCTACATTACAACATTCACAGTGTCTCCCCTCCCTGAAATCATATTAATATTCATAAATTCTCCAGACTTACAAATAATGCTGACTGGAAGTTTACCCACTCATCTCCATAAATAGCTGGTACAAGACTCCTTTTTCAGGAAATCTCAATTAAGAGCATCGTAAATTGCTGTCAGTCAGACTGCCCCATTTCCGCTCACAACACTTTCCCTCCACCCTCAAGTCTTAGTATCTAGGACTTCTCCATTCAAAGTTAGGACTTCCATAAAAAGTACATGCTTTTTCCCTTCTTCTTCCTCTTCAGTGTTTTGATTTTAAGTTGTGATTTCTCCATGACCACCACTGAGATTTGATTAACTTGGTCTCCTAATTCCAAAACAGCAGCCAACAAATAGGAGACTTGACCTCTCATAGAGTTGTTCTAGACATTTGATTGTTCTGCAGGTTCTTAGATGTCGCTTAAAATGAATAAAGTTTTATCCAATAAAGAATGTCCTCCTTTGCCGAGTGCTTATAGCTCACGCCTGTAATCCTAGCTACTTAGGAGGCTAACATCTGAGGACTGTGGTTCAAAGCCAGCTTAGGCAGGAAAGTCTGTGAGACTTGTATCTCCAATTAACCACCAGAAAACAGAAGAGGAGCTCAAGTGGCTCAAGCTGTAGAGTGCTAGCCTTGAGAAAAAAAAAAGTCTCCAGGCCCTCACTTCAAGCCCTAGGACTTCCAAAAACTAAAAAAAAATAATAATAAATTGAAAAGTCCTGTGCCCCAAATGAAATCACGTTCCTTTGGTAATAAGACTACTTCCACCTGACCTTACCTGCTGGATTGCCTTGGTATTTGTGATCATGTCTCCAGCACCCCAGTGAACCCTGTCTGTGTTTCCTTAGAGCCTTTTCTCTGATCCTGGATCCCTGACCAATTTTTAAATCCCTAGGTGACAAGAGAGTTTCTCTTCTTGCAAATAATGCTGGAGATGTCTGTAGCCATCACAATCATTTAGGCCATCTACAAAGAAAAATCAGCCAAAGGGTCTTGGGGGTGATAAAACCTCTGCCTTGGAGGTGGGAAGGTGGCTCAGTGGTAGAGCGCTTGCCTTGCATGCCTGAGGCCCTGGGTTCGATTCCTCAGCACCACATAAGCAAAAAGAAAAAAAGCCAGAAGTGGCGCGGTGGCTCAAGTGGTAGAGCGCTAGCCTTGAGCTGAAGAGCTGAGGGACAGCACCCAGGCCCAGAGTTCAGGCCCCACGACCAGACTCCCCCCCCCCAAAAAAAAAACTCTGCCTAACAAGCAGGAGATGCTGATTTCAAATCCAATACCACCAAATAAATTAAGAAAAAGAAAGAGATAACATTGCCTACCCCCATCTCCAGGGAAAAAAAGAAAGAAAGAAATGTACTCATTACCTGACTAATGAAACAGTAACTTCTTCTGTACATCACCTTTATAATAACAAGAACAGATATTTAATAAAAAATGTAAAAAGAAAAATCAGCCTCAACAAAGTAAAGGATTTTTTTTTAACTTGGTCCACTAAAAATTGGTTATTTTATGCCATGGAAAGCCAACTTCTAAAACTAATTATTCTTACAGATGTATTACCAGAAGTGAAAAAGATATAATAGGAAAACACTGTGTTTCAAGAAAAGTTACATCTGAAGTAAAACCATCATAGAAATCATAGAAGTGTTTGGTTGTTCTTTGCTTTAGTGTCTCTCAGTAATACACTCATAACACAGGACAGGCAGACACCAATCCACTTTGTTAGAAAAAGTCTCATAAAGGGTTATTTGCCTCATTCATATTCCCTCACTTAACCATTTTTTGTTTTTATCTTGGTGGCACTGATATTTGAACTTGAGGTCTTACGATTGCTAGGCAGGTGCTCTACCACAGACCTCTTGGTTATTTTGGGATATCACGCTGATTTTTTTCCAGACCTGTACCTGGACCACAATCTCCCAGTTTTGTGCTCCCCTCTTAGCTGGAATGGTGGGTACATACCACTGCACTCAGCTTCTGTTGAAATGGAATCTTATAGGCCTCTGTTGCTTAGGCTGGCCTGGAACCTCAATCCTCCAAATCTTAGCTTCCTGTGTGGCTGAGGAAATCCTACATGGTTCTTCCCTATTTCTCCCAACTCCACCCATCTGCTCAAGTTACCCAGTTCTATTTTCACACATGTACATTGAACATCATAGCCATAATTCACCCTCTCAATCTCATTCCCAATCTCTATCACCCAGGTAGCTAGGATTGTGCACATGAGTCTGTACATGTTTGTGGTGAAAATATTTCTCCCAAAATTCCACCCCGAAATGGAATGTGTGGATAAAAAGATGCATTTGGAAACCCTTATCTTTAGCTAATCTTTTAAGTGGAAGTAGAGCTGTGGCTCAGGTGGTAGAGTACTAGCCCTGAGCCAATAAGATCAAGGACAGCGCTCAGGCCCTGAGTTCAAGTTCCAGGAAATGCACACACACACACACACACACACACACACACACACACACACACAGAGTGCTGCAGTCAGACAAATGCAACAGATGTGCTTCGAGCTAAAAATCTCGAAAATTAAGTAGATGAGGTCAGAGCACTTGAACTATGTCACTAATACATTGTATATGGACCAATGAGGTCTAGTTAATTTATTTACGACACTCAGGAATACTCTGGTCCTTGGTGTTCTCGGACAGATGGGCATGCTCTGATTAGACTCAACTGTAATAAGGCCTTTGGTTCAACTACAGCTCCCTATGGATTCCATGTTATTCCTGAGGAGTCACAGAGACGTTTTTGGGTTCTCAGCCTTCACTTCCCCTGGACCAGGGTGAGAGTCATCAGTTAGACTAAAAATACTTTCTAATATTTATGAACTCCAGGAAATGAAAATGAGGTATTTTCTTTGTTGCTTTGTTTTTTCATCGGTCTTTGGGAGGGCAAAAGGGGCACAGAAGTGGAAGGATAAAGGGGGAACAAATGGAGCAGGGGTGCTCACTGGACACTGTACAACTTGTGGGTGGGGATGGGAGGGAAAGACTGAGAGAGAGCAAGGGAAGGGGAAACACTGTCCAAAAAGAAATGTACTCTTCACCTCACTCATGTAACTGTAATCACCTTTATAATAACAATTTTAAAAATGAATGAAGCATATAAAGAATAAACATATTTTCAATTACCCCTGTCTCTATTGCTTTCACCTCCAAAGAAAATGACCCCCTCTTACTCTTAGGGTTTTTCCTGAGTTTGAATTCACTGTGAAGAATAAATCTGATACCAACTCCAAGTTAATTTTTTTTTTCAAAAGAAAAGCTGCTTCCCCCCAGGGGAACCTGAAGTCTGACCAACTTCCTCTACATTGTGGAACTGTTTTTTTTTTCTTCCCCTTGAATGCACCCCTGCCCTCTTCACCCTCCCCGCCCTCTCCACCCTCTCCTCTCCCATCACCACACACGGATGATTTGAGTTTGCTTTTCAGTCCCAGTCTTTTTGCGAGTCACTTTTTAATTCTGTCAAAGCCCTTTGATGATGCAGCTCGCCCGCTACCTTCTCACATCCCATTGGCATCAGATCAATTGTGCAAGGGCTATCTTGAGGTTTTGCCTAGAGCTAAAAAAATAAAAATTAAAAAAAAATAAAAATCCTGGGAATAGTTCCAGAGTTTTTGATTAACTGGGCAGTTCTGGAAATTAAGATTACTTTTGCCATTCTCTACTTAGATTACGGTATTTGTCAGTGACCTTTGCTATCAGGGTGTGATGCTGACAGTTTCTGTTCATACAGGATGCGACTGCTGTTTGGGTCTCTGTGATATTCATTCTGAGGTCATTTTACCTTCATTTCTAAATCTTTATTTAGATTTCTTATACATGAGCTTACTTGCATTGGACCTTTTCTGCAAAGTCCTACCAATTCCTTATCCTAAAAACCAGTGTCATCTTTTCTGTTCTTATGGCCTTACGTACTATTGGCCTAACTTAGCTCTCCTTCATAGGAAATGAGATCAGAGCAAACTATGGTAAAAGCTAAAAAGGTGAGTACTCTTTGGTGGCTCTCAGATTTGTTTTTAGGTTGGATTCCAACATGCATATTTCTAAAAGCTACACAGACTCTTTTTACTTTTTTAATTAACGCATAGCATGTGGCTACCATGAGCAACCTAACTAGCATGTGGAGGACAAGGCCATAACAACTCAGCCTTCATGGGATGGAAGATGGGAGGGGAAGCAGAAGCTGAGTCTTGCTAGGTGGCCTTACCCATACTTCACAAATCACAAGAAAGAAATTCACACAATGAGAGTACCCAAACGCTGCCCACACATTGCAGGGCTGAACTGAAAATTCAGGATTATGGAAGAAGAATAAAACAATTCTTCACCATCTAACTTATAGGAGATGTGTGGGTTTTTATAAACCTTCTTCTAATCAGAGGGACATTTCTGGAGAGGTACCTGAAAGGACCTGAGCAGATGAGTTGGAAAGGCTTTCCTGCCTTGAGCAATTGTTGGTTAGGCGCATACGTATGTTTTCCAATGATTCCTTCCTGCTCCATGTGGCCTGGCCACATCTGTTGCATTTGTTAAGTATTTAAAGCAGCTTGTCAACAATCACCTATCTGCCTCTATTCTATTCTTTTTCTACTTTTCATTTTCAGCATGAGATTTCTCCGGGGATGCTGTTCAGTCCCTTTGCTGGTTCTCATTCTTTTGGGGCTACCTGCCTTTCTCACATTTCCAGAAGTTCCTGGCAATATGTCTGCTTCCTTTCTAATTTGATACATGCCAACCCTTTATTTTCTGATTCTTTCCATATATCACTTCTTCTCTGAGATCCATCTAGACTTATTCCCATACACTGGCTTTCAACTCTTGTGTTGGCCAGCTATGGATCTGACACTCTGGGTATGTCTAAGGTACATCTGAATGCCTGCATCCACTACACTTCTGCATAGCTAAATGGGTTGCATTGACCACTGTGACCTGCAATTATTCTTCGGATTGACTTGTAGACCTAGATTTAAAAACAAAATCAAATAGTATTCAAGCAGCTACTTCTAAAAAAAATGAAGAATTGCAAGAGAAATTTGTTTACCTGTCATTTTTTTTAAGAATAACATCTAATTTGTAACATTGAGAAGTTAAGGATCTATATGTCAAAAGTCTTTTTTTTTTTTTGTCAGTCCTAGGGCTTGAACTCTGGACTTGGTTGCTGACCCTGAGCTCTTCAACTCAAAGTGAGTGCTCTACCACTTGAGCCACAGCACCACTTACCATTTTCTGGTGGTTAATTGAAGATAAGAGTGTCACAGACTTTGCTGCCTGGGCTGGCTTTGAACCATGATCCTCAGCTTCCTGCGCAGCTAGGATTACAGGCATAAGCCACCAGCACCTGGCTCAAAATCTTTTTCACATGTTTATAAGATACAAAACAGTTATCAGGACTGGGAATGTAGCTTAGTGGTGGATGCTTGCCTAGCATCATGAAAACAAGCCCTGGGTTCGATTCCTCAGTACAGCATAAACAGAAAAGGCTGGAAGTGGTACTGTGGCTCAAGTGGTAGAGCGCTAGCCTTGAGCAAAAAAGCAGCTCAGAGACAGTACCCAGGCCCTGAGTTCAAGCCCCAGGACCAGCCAAAAAACAAAACAAAACAAAAAACAATGATAAATCTGTAGTTTTCTGACTATCCAATTTATTCCAGAGCAAATTACACTAAAGATCTTTTTCTAATTTCCTTATTTTGATGAAATAAACATAATATAAACTTACCATCTTAGTGGTTTTGAATAACCACCATTCATCTAAGTAGAATTATACACAATTTGTGTTTTAGTAACTGACTTAATTACTTTGCTCAATTAATGTGCTCAAATTTCACCCACATTATGCTGTATATCAGAATTACCTTTCTTTGTGAGATGACATTGATCAAGATGCACTGTACTCATGAACTGGCATGTTGAATTGTAACCTTTTGTATAACTACTTAAATAGAACTTTAAAAATTAATTAATTTAAAAAAAAGAATTTCCTCTGGGTGCTCATGGCTCACATCCATAATCCTAGCTACTCAGGAGGCCAAGATCTAAGGATCAAGGTTCAAAGCCAACCCAGGCAGGAAAGTCTATAAACTTCTGTCTCCATAACTACCAAAACAAAAGCCAGAAGTGGAGCTGTGGCTTAAGTGGTAGAACACTAGTTGAGAACAAAAGCCCAAGAACAGTACCCAGACCCCTGAGTTCAAGCCCCAGGACCAGCACAAAAAATAAAAGAATTTCCTTCCTTTGTAAGTCTAAATAATATTCCACTTCATATATATATATATATATATATATATATATATATATATATATATAATATGTGCTATATGCTATTTACTATTACTATTACTAGCACGTTTTGCTTATTCGCTCATCCATCAAGGGACACGGGGTTTCTCCCAGTGGTTTTAGCTACTACAAAATATCTCTTTGAGACCCTTCTTTCAATTCCTCATGGTATATGCTTAGTAGTGGAGCGTATATGCTCAGAAATGGAGTAATTAGCATAAGACTCAGCCATCATAGGCTAATTTTTTTATTGTGAAAATATCGTACAGAGGGGTTACAATTACATGGGCAAGGTAAAGAGTACATTTCTTATCAAGCATTGTTGCCTCCTCCTTTGTTTCCCCTTCCCATCTCCCACCCCCCACCCCACCCCCGGCAAAAGTTGTAAAATTCATATTTCAACATAATGACTTGCACATCTCATTGTTGCATTGGGTCCACCTGTATCCCTATTTAAACGATTTGTTTTTTCCCTTCCCCTCCACAAATTATACCAACATGAAATACAGTGAAAGCAGGGGTTATACCGTGGGGGAGGGACATACAAAGCAACAACGAAATCATCTTATAAATATGTTAGAAACAATATCAAGAAAGAAAAAATCATTTGAATTCTTATCTTGGGGTTCATTTCACCTAACATCAACTTATCTGACTTTTTCTGCTTGTCTCAGACATATACTAGTTATTGCAAATAAGGGAAACTATGGGGCCTATTTTCTTTGGGCCTGGCTTACTTCATTTAATACAATTTTTTCCAAGTCTTTCCATTTTCATAGGCTAATTTTTAGGGAAAACATGTTAATGTTATTATTGCTTTGCACAGAAAATATACTACTTATATTTCCACCAAGAGTACACAAAAATTCCAATCAACCCGCACCTCCACTAATACTGTTTGTTTTTATAGTAGCAATCTCAATGGGTGATAATTATGTGAAAATATTCTTTTGTAAAAGGCCTGGTAATTCCTGTATGAGATTGTGATCAGTTCTTAAATGGTTGTGATCAATTTCTTCCCTCTTCCCACTCATGTGTCCCTTATAGAAATGGGGATGTTCCTCCACCACATTCAATCTGAGATGATCTTTGACTGTGTCAACCAGTAGAATGTGGTCAAAGGGCCTGTGTCAGTGCCAGGTGTCAATTCATAAAGGCTTGAAATTTTCACTTCCTACTTCCCAAGCTGCCATATCAAAAGAGCAAGTTATTTTACTTGAAAGAAAGACCACATAGAGGACCTGAAGTGTTAGAAGTATGTGTCAGAGAAGCCACTGTCACATATACTTAATGCCATTAGCTCAGTTGAGCCTACATAGAGCTTCAGTTTCAGCAGCTGCCTGCCTGCCACACATGAGAGACCACGGGGTAAGTCTGTCCTGACCAGCTCCGTCAGCTCACAACACGACAAGAGACAGAATAAGGTGTGGTCTTCAGCCACAAAGCTTTGTTGCCATTGGTTAAACAGCAACACATAACAGAGCCAAGTGAGGCCCAACATTCAAGATGAGGCAAGAAGCCAAACAAAATATGTCCCACGAATACATTTTTATCTCAGTATTTCTTTCTCTATATTCAGCTCGACTGATTTTTCTCCAGTTGTTTTATCTATCACTTCACTAGGGAATATGCATTATTACCATAAGCTTCAGTCTTATGAATGTATGTCTGCACACACTTTATTCATGTTTATTAGTAAATGTGCTATAGAAATATACACAACTCACAAAGCGTCTGACACTTTGTAGCATCAAGATTGCAGAATTAATAGTGGGGAATCCCAATGGAGATCACCAAATTTCACATATCAGTGATTTATTGGGCAACAAGAACACACCATCCAATACATGCTCTTCTTCTTTGTTGTATGGGAGGATACTAACAGAACTCATCCTATTGCCCACTAGAAATATCCAACATGATCATCTGTTCTCTCTCTTCCTAGAGAAAACATCCTGCATGGTAACTTACTACATGGCTTCCAAATCTATCTTCTGCCATCATTAGCAGACAGACCCAGCACAGAAATCACAGACATATTTAAGTTCCTGGATTCATAGCCCAGCTTCTAAAAATCCCTCTTAGACTCTACATGTGGATTTCACTATCTGGATCTTTGTCCAACAATAAAAAGTGGTATGTAGGGAAAGGAATGCACAAAAAGACGTATTTACAACATGTTAGGCTTTTTTTCATATGCTGGTAGGTGATCTCCTAGTCTAAAGATGTAGATACTTTTCTTTACTCCAGCATTTTCTGCAACTCAGAAAATGCCACCAGCATTCATCCAGTTGTTTAATCTACAATCCAAGTGACATCCTGATATTTTATAGAGTTTTTTTTTTTTTTTTGGTTGGTTGTTGCGGCTGAACTCTATGCCTGGGTGCTGTCCCTCAGCTCTTCAACTCAAGGCTAGTGCGCTACCACTTGGGCCACAGGGGCACTTCTGGCTTTTTTCTGCTTATATGGTGCTGAGGAATCGAACCCAGGGCCTCATGCATTCGAGGCAAGCGCTCTACCACTGAGCCACTTTCCCAGCCTCCATCCTGATGTTTTGACATCATACTTTGCATCTACTGGACAGTGGAGTTCTGTTGTAACTCTAAAGCTATTCACTCATATGCTTTGAAGGGGAACAATTAAATAAAATGGTAGAGTTTAGGAATTATGTCTCAATAAAGGTGATGTTGAAAAATTTAGAAATACATTTAAATGCTTTCCATCTCTCATCCTCTCGGCACTATTGTCATTCTCATTAATATCTCTGTCTTCTCTTGCCTTTATTAACATCCTTCTATATTAACATCTTAACATTCTTACGCTCTGCTAAGCTCTTACCCTTTTATGGCCTATTTCCACAAAATGACCCTCTACAATCATCATCCTTAACATATTTTTCTGGCTCAAAACCCAGCCATTTCTTAAAACATGCCAAGTCCATTCCTGCCTTAAGAATGATGTGTTAGCAGTAGCTGCTTCTTCCCTCCCCACTCTACCCCCCTGGCCCCACAGAAATGCACCTCCCAGATTATTCATATCTGTTTGTGTTTTTTCATTAGAGACCTTCTGAAACTATTATATATCATACAACCCTTCACCCAATTTATTATTTATCCCTTTAACCTGATCTATCTTTTCTGTGTGGCATTCATCGCTGAATGACCCCATTTGACTTCTGCAGGTGTTCAGCTGTATGAATGGAGAGGCTCTGTCATCTCAAGCACTTAACAAAACACCTGACAGGTACGCAGTAAATACTGTGCAGGGCTGAATGAATGTGAGTGATGAATAATGAATGGATAAATGCATGAATATATTGTGAAACACTTGTGTTTGCTAATTTTACCAGTCCTGTCTGCCTGACAACATTGCCCAAATCACCCCACAATTTCGTGTAGCTTACTTATACACTAGTGGATCATATTCCCCTTTCTACCCCCCTAGTAGGTTTGTGGGTTACAAGCCTACTAGTTAATTTCCAGACAACAGCCATTTCACACCAGATGGAATAAAAATGTTAATATAACAACAAAAAAGGCCTAATTTGGCCAGGTGCCAGTGGCTCACACCTGTAATCCTAGCTACTCAGGAGGCTGAGATCTAAGGATCACAGTTCAAAGCCAGCCTGGGCAGGAAAATCCATGAGACTCTTATCTCCAATAAACCACCAGAAAACAAGAAGTGGCGCTGTGGCTCTCTTCTCACTGAAAGGACACTTATCCTAATTAACAAGCTCCAGTCCCCCCTACCCCCACCCCACCCCCCACAAATGTTTCTAAAGTGATCAGTCATGAAGCTCAATATATATTCCCCAATCCTAATAACTGTTGTATGTGAATATTTGACTGTTGTAGTGCTAGACCTCAAATATACTAAAAGTGAGGGTGGTAGACTTGCTGGAGAGGCCCTTCTGCTTCTGTTTACCTTGACTGGTGATGTGTCCATGCTTTTTATATTTTTATAAAGCAATTGTGACTTTTCAATAATAAATCACTCCTTTTTTATGTCAAGATTGACATTAAATGACACGCTCCTTATTTCTCCCCTGGTAAGAGCTGCCTTACATCACACCTACCTACTCTCTGGTGACCTCTACTGAGTACATATCTTCCCCTGCCTTCCTTGCATGGCCTACGTCCATTTTCCTTTTAGATTCCTTCCTCACTGAAGTCCTGATTCCAACCTCCTACCTATGCCTCTATCCTACCCTATAGGAGGATAGACCCCGAGGCTGCCTTTTGCCATTATTGCCCTCTGGGACCCCCATGAATGTCTGGCTATTATCTCTTAGTCAGGGAGGAGTTCCATCTGGCTATTTCTTTAAACACAACCACCACAATCCTGAACTCAACTCCTATAGATCTCTGTGTCTACTCAGCTTGTCAGTCTAAAACTTTTCAAGGTTGGCACAGGTAATATTGTCTTATTTCACAACTCTATCCTCTTTCTTATTCTTCTACTTCTGTGTATGGTATCATCATTGTCTAACTCTTTTTCCAGTCATTTCTTTTTTTGGGGGGGAGGGGTCAGTTGTGGGGCTTGAACATAGGGCCTGGGCACAAGGCTAGTGCTCTACCACTTTGCACCACTTCTGGTTTTCTGGTGATTAAATGGAAATAAGAGTCTCATGGACTTTCCTGCCTGGGCTGGCTTCAAACCACAATATTCAGATTTCAGCCTCCTGAGTAGCTAGGATTACAGGCGCGAGCCTAGCTCCCAACTCTAAATCCTTTTCTATTGCTCTGTTTCTCTCTCTCTTTCCTATATTCCCTTCGCCCATCTGTTTTTAAAACTCTATTGATTTCCTTTGCAGATAGTATGTGTCTTATGTCCTGTTCATATTTGTTACTATCCTGGTTCCTGTTGTAATGGCAACGACTTTTGACTCCTTAAAATCTCATAAATATCTTGAACTTGTCTAATTTCCAAAACCTCCAGTGGCTTGTCTGTTAAATAAACTCTAAATTCTTCTGCTTGGAATAGAAGACACAATCATGTCTTTGTAGGATACCTGACCTTCTACCTAAAATGGACTTTTTGCCTCTTATCGAGTATATTTTAATGTTTTTCTAGTAGCATTTTCTTCAATTTCCTCTCACAAAATATTATCAGGATTTGGGGGGGGGGGAGGTTGGGAGGTTTTTTTAGTACTGATCCTGGAGCTTGAACTCAGGGCTTGAGTGCTATCCCTGAGCTTCTGTGCTCAAAACTAGCACTCTACCATTTGAGCCATAGCTCTACTCTGCTTTTTGGGGGGTTAATTGGAGATAAGAGTCTCACAGACTTTCCTGTCCATGCTGGCTTTGAATCGTGATCCTCAGACTCCTAAGTAGCTAGAGTTACAGATGTGAGACCCCAGTAGCAACTTTCTAAAATCTTACTGTTTATACAATCTACCCCTATAATACATTGCTTTTACATCATGCTCAAAATTGTAGCTATTTGAGAATGGCTGGCTCTTCAACTATGTCCTAAACTCCTTAAAAATGAAATGACTTTTCTAATAGATCATATTATTATTATTATTATTATTCTCAAATATTTACTGCCTTCCTCATGGAAGAATTATATCTTGCCCACCACTCTACTAATAGAGTTAGTGAAGATTTGACTTCCGGACTACCTGTGGACAAATGAAATTTGAGCAGAGGTGATATAATACTATTTCTGATCCATCATGTACCTCTGTCATCTTTCCTGTTCCCCACCATGGATAGGCTTATTATCCCAATTGTTTGCTGCTCCTCCTTGGAGATTGCAGAATGAAAAAGGAGAGCAAAGCTGTATCTCACTCAATACAGATATTAACATCCCATGAGAAGGAAACCATTAAGTCTTAAGTGACTAAAATCTGGGGATTACCCTATGAGGAACTAATTTGTTCAACCAAGTCAATGAGTATTCATTCATCATTCATTCCATAATGCTAAGAATATCCTCTAGGCCAAGACTAGGGGAATATGAAAAAAAAATGGTAAAGCAGTTCCCTTAGTTTTGAATAATAACATAACACATGTTTTTGAGTTGCTACAATACAAAGCAACATATCATAAATCTGATGAGAGAATTGTAAAGAAAGGGTTTCTAAATTTCAGGAAAGAGAGAACTCACATTATACTGAAGAAATCTGAAAAGGATACAAGAAAGAGATGTGATTTCTTCCTCCAGCCTGGAGCACAGAGAAACAAATTAATAAGGCAGAAATAAATGAGCAGCTAGTTGTAGTCAATAAAGGCTGACATTTCTCTGTTAATGAAATCACTTAATCTGCCACCCTAGGACAAGTGAAATGTTCCAGGGTAAAATGTAATGGGACTGAAGTAACATCTGAGTGGGTGAATTCGCTTTAACCAGATCCCATGGTGGGGAAAAAAAAATCTTACTCATCGACCCTGGAATCTTTTAAGCTCCAATTATTTCTGGTTAGTCATGTGGCTTTTCATATGATCAACTGCTTTTGGCAGACTTCTGAAAACGAGTTTATCTCACAGTCAGCAAGCAATGGCTTCCTATTTTCAGTTTTATGCTTGATGGGAAGCATCAAGCAAAACCTTTGGGGTTCATAGTTTCTAGTTCCCTTGGGCGAAGAGAGAACTCGGGTCGGGTATCAGCATGCCTTTGCACATCCATTTCTCCACAGCAGGCAGCCCTCACCACCCTAAATAACCTAGAACAGAATTTTTAGCAGAAAAAAAATTCCCTCCCTAACTCTGACATATGCTTCTAAGATGATTCAAGTGATAAATGCCCTTTTCCTGGGTTCATAATTACAAATTCAGGATTTTAATTTGAATAGCATAATCACTCACTCAATACTGCAGACAGGAGGATGGAAAGAGCCAGAATAAACTCTTGCCCTAGCTTTTACCTAATCTAGATTGGGCAACGGGGCAAAGTATCTGTCTTTGAGAGCTCTTCAGCTCTGAAGTTCTGTGAGTCTGCGAAATGACGCAGATTGCAAAAGATTTACCTGTGGAAAGTGAATAGACTACTCTCACTTGCATATTTTTCCAAATAATAGTGGACTTAAGGATCTTGCTCCTCTGCCTGAAGAGTTTTCTAACTAAGTGGGACAAGCAGGCTTAGTGAAATGTTAGCCCCCAGAGTTACCACAAAATGACAAGAGAAATCTCACATGCCTGTGAGCCATGCTTTAGGAATACCCAATAATACCAATACAGTCAGATTTGTTTCTCCCTCCCTCCCTCTCCACGACCTTTCTCTGTCTCTCTATCTCTGTCTCTGTCTGCCTCTCTGTCTGTCTCTCTGTCTCTGTCTCTGTCTCTGTCTCTGTCTCTGTCTCTGTCTGTCTGTCTCTCTCTCTCTCTCTCTCTCTCTCTCTGGCAGTAATGGGGTTTGAACTTGTGATTTGTGGCCAGGCAGGTGTTCTTCCCCTTGACCCACACCCCCCATAGTGGTCTCTCCCACCTTCTAAGCAGGGATCACATTTTTTTTTGGATCCGGTCATGGGGCCTGAACTCTGGGCCTGGGCTCTATCCCTCAGCTCTTCAGCTCAGGCTAGCACTCTACCACTTGAGCCACAGCGCCACTTCCAGCTTTTTTTTCTGCTTATGTGGTGCTGAGGAATCAAACCCAGGGCCTCATGCATGCAAGGCAAGCGCTCTACCACTGAGCCACCTTCCCAGCCCAGGGATCACATTTTTAAGGATGAAGGCAGCAAGCCTAGTGAGGAATCCCGGTTCAAACTTGCTCCCAAAAATAGCCATTTTTCTGACTTTAGACAAGTCTCGTTTTCTCCTGTCTCTCTGCCTCAGTTTCAAAGATTTACAACAACAACCTTGCCAGCCTGTCCTAGTTACTTCATAGATACGGAACTGCTGGAGGCCCGTGTTAGTTTCTTCTTCTCAGAAGAGCTCCTCTTCAGCTCATTGAAGTTCCTGTCTTGAATACTATTTGTCTTTTTGCTTTATCTTCAGTTGATATGCATTTCCCTTTGTTTCATGTTTCATAGGAAGCTAAGGAACCACACAGGCAAAGTTTTGGACAGTCAAGATGAAGCATGTGCCAGGTCATGGGTGTGGACCATACCTACTTTTAGGCATACTGGCAAACCGTGTCATCTCTCAGCAGCCACAAAATTTCCTTTGGCCCATGCCCTTAGTTCTGAAATTCCCTAACTACAGACATGGTGTATTTCCTGGCTCTCACATCCCCCACAGTTACCCTAGGAGCTCCTAGTCTGGAAGTTGGCCTTCTTATCTTGTTCCAGTATCTTCCTCACTCCCTTACCAACTAGACCAGAAGAGCCATTTCTGTCCCTGCAGGGTACTTTCAAGTTGGGGAGGGTATAGGGGTAGAAGAATGAATGGAGGAAGGGAGCCCAATGCAGGCAAGAATGCATTGTATGCACCACAGAATTGAGAAAAAATAAGGGAAGGGGGTGAGGGGGTGAAGATGTTAAAGGGATGACACAGATTCATTATATACACAAACTGCTGTGGTAAATGGCAAGAAAAAAATCGATATATATCTAAAAATTAAGAAAAGTGAGAGAAGGGGCAGGTTTGGAGGGTGAGAATATTGAAAGGGATAACAAAGGAAAAGAAAGATAGGCAAATGCACTCAACTAACTTGTACAAGGATGAAGTCTCTGACCTTCCCAACAGCAATACCTCGCCCTTCTTTCCACAGCCCTGAGTCTTACAGGTAGCTAAAACTTCTATTTTTTGGTCAGTCATGGAATTTGAACTTAGGGCTTGGGCACTTTCCCTG
Organism: Dipodomys merriami; assembly: GCF_024711535.1. NCBI lineage: Eukaryota > Metazoa > Chordata > Mammalia > Rodentia > Heteromyidae > Dipodomys > Dipodomys merriami. The sequence continues at coordinate 293,242 of NW_027205215.1, forward strand.
AGCTATTTTGCTCAAGGCTCATGTTCTAGCACTTAACCCACCGCTCCACTTCTGGTTTGGGGGTGGTTAACTGGAGATAAGAGTCTCATTGACTTTTCTACCAGCTGGCTTCGAACTGCAATCCTCAGATCTCAGCCTCCTGAGTAGCTATGATTCTAGGCATGAGCCACCAGCATCCAGCTTGAAACATTTTTAAAATATAATTTTATTTTTACTATTAAGGTGTGGTATAGAGGGGTTACAATCTCATAAGTCAGGTAATGTGTACAATTCTTTTTGGACAATGTCACCCCTCCCTTTGCTTTCTCCAAGTTTTTCCCTCTTATCCCCCACCCACAGGATGCAGAGAGCCAAAACGTTTAGTAAACAAAATAACCCCAGCAACCACTTCATGCCCTCCAATAGCCCACAGAAACAGAGACCCATAAAATACCTGGGAAGTTATGGCACCAAGTGGTTAAACAGCACATGAAAATTCCATTCATTTGTGCACACATTCAGCTAGTATTTATTGAAGGGTTACTCTGAGCCAGACAACATACAGGTCAACAAGACACTGTGGTGTCTTGTAGTTCACCAGAACTACAATCTAGTGGTGAGGAGAGGAGGGGGAGATAAGAGAAGAATGTATTACAAGAGACAGAGGGCAACAGGAAGGAAGAGAGTGGGAAGGGTGGGAGGGATGGAGAGAAGGAGAGAAGGAGGGAGGAAAGAAGGGAAGGAAGGAAGAAGGGAGGAATCTGGATATAGCAAGGTACCCTGGGTAGCAGAGCTTGCCACAGATACCTGTGGATGAATACACAGCAGAAGGTACTGTACCCTAAGAGGCAGAGCAGCGCCATAATTGGGGTTGAATACTGAAGATCAGCCAGCCCTCTTCACTCTCTGTGTTCTTCATGCTAGACTCATTCATGAAGCAGGCAGCACCGACATTAGGATGTTTCCCTCTGTCAACAGTCTGACTTCATTTTGACCTCCAATTCTCTCTCTTACAGGTTGGACAGGTTGTTTAATTTTGAACATCAGGCATTTCATCTGTAAAATGCAGATAAAACAACGCAATGCCCTGAGATTTGAGACTGTCTTACCCAAGGGGACAGAGAGCTTACCTGAAGTAAATTTGCAAGTAAACATAACATGAATATACATGATTGTCCAGGTCTCAAAGGGAGCCTACATTTTTCTTTCGTATCAGGAAATAATGAGACTGGTCCTTCCTGTCTGGGCGCATGTGGACTGTCTCTTCATGGTGACCATCAGTGCTAGAGCTGGACAGCCTAAGAACAGAAATAGTGACCATAAGCAGTGTGCCAGTGGTTCACACCTGTAATCCTAGCTAGTCTGGAGGCTGAGATCTGAGGATCAAGATTCAAAGCCATCTCAAAGTCTATGACACTCCTATCTCCAATAAAAAACCATCAAAAAAACTTGAAGTGGTGCTGTGGCTCAAGTGGTAAAGCACTAGCCTTGAGCTGAAGAGCTGAGGGACAGAGCCCAGGCTACACGACTGACAAAAATAGTAATAATAAAATAGTGACCATGTAATATAAAGAGTTTATACAGCTTGCTATGTAGGTATTGCTAGGAGCAACATTTGAGCAAGAACTTTTGCTAGACACCCCCAAGGAGGGCTTTATAAACCTGTTCTTCTGTCCTTACTACCAGAAACTTGTCTTCCAAATCACCCAGAGAAGTGAGAATTTGTAATCTGTTAAAAAAAAAACTCATTTTAATCTTTAATAAGTATTACAGTCATTTTGCTTCCCCTCCCCTCCCTTTTCAATTTATCTAAATATAGCCAAAGCTCAAATTTCTGGGCCAGGGATGCAGCTCGCTAAGATAGCCTAATAGATGGTATGATTTTTGTTTGAATGTTGTATATGATATAGCAGGGCTGGTGGCCCTAGATGGATTTGTCAGACAGTATTCTCAGATACAGAAAGTGAATGCATTTTCTTCTAGAAGCCCATGTTCTTCCCTGAGTACAGTGCACAGATAGAGGCCTCGATTCATCATGTAGGCAGGAAAATTGGGGGGAGGGGGAAGGAAATGAAAGGCTGTCATCTGTATCATCATTTCAGCACTCAGCCCTAAGCAGTAGGGAAAAGTGTCACTCAGAACAGCTCTGCAATTGCCTCGCTGCATCCATGTCATCAGCTGCACGATACCACCATCTAGAACTTGAGGGAATGCTCTCCTTCCCTTCTGTCTCTGTCCCCCCTTTCTCCCAGGGGAAACACGATGGATGTTTGTTTCAACTCAAGGGAAACCGGTCGCAAGCGCGATCGAAGATTGCTTTCTCTTTGCCCAGGATCCACTTCATCACTTGCATGAGTCAAGCCAGGTGCATGGAGAGCACTTAACCACGTCTTTCATTCGACCCTCATGGCAATAGTCCTGGGAGGTGGTAGCTGTTCCTATCTCCATCTTACAGATTGGGCCGATGACTTAACCTTGAACATAAGCTGAATTGCTCTGAACAGAGCAGAGAATTCCTTTCTACGAACATTCTCACCCACCCGCATTCAGATTCCTCTGTTTTTGAGGGTAGTCTGGAATCATAATATGATCCAGAAGGAGAACTTCATAGAGACAGAGGCTGCTTCTATTCTGTTTCTTCAGGACTGGTGACTCAGCCTCTAGGGTTGTAACAGTCAGAATTTACACACTGGTGGCCAAGTAATTTGATCAACTCCCAACTCCGGGGGCACCATTCTCGGGCAGTTACTTTACCCTCACAACTAATGTTCAAGCCTACCTATGGAGTTTTATTGACTGACACATTGAATTCATGAATAACGAAGAAAAGAGAGCTACCTTTTCCCGGAAAGTGTTCCTCCTTGCGTGCACTTCTTACCTTTATTTTTGTCTCTTGCCTTCTTCATTCAAAACAAAAAGGGCCAAATGTGCTACTTCTGCCCCTAGTCTCCTTACTCAGTCTGAGTCATCTCTCTACGGCGAGGCCTGGTCATGGCCTTTCTTTTCATGAAAGCCTCTGATGGCTCTTCATGGCCAATGGAAAGAACAAAACTCTAAGACCCACAGTGATTCACCGGCTCTGCCCAGTTATCTTCGTTCACGCTCTCTCCTTCTCTGCACACCAGCTATCCTCTGTGTGATTTCTCTCTTGCCACCACACCACTATAAATAATTGCCAGGAATTTTGTGGAATTTCGGTACTGGATTTTTTTTGTCATTATTACACTGGGGTCTTGGGTTTGGGTAAAGTACCGTTCTCTTTGCTAATTGATCACTGCTATTAACATGATATGACATTAATGTTGACCTCATTCTCCTGGCTGAGGTAGCATTTGTGTATTCTCATCTATAAAGCCCTTCTCCCTCTTCTGTGTTTCCTTGAAAGGAAACTCCTATTATAGCTGATACCCGAGAGATGGGGCGAATTCCCCCATCTCTTTGGTATTGAGTTCAACTTTAAAATAAAAAAAAAATTGTTCTCTTGAATAGCGATTTTTAGAAACCCACTGGTTTCTAGACTCAGCTTAGTCTTGGTGGATTGTTTTGATGTTGAATAGTCATAAAACTAATAAGAGAAAAAAGGACAATAATTTGATTCAGTTTTTAAATTATTTTCTAGGGTGTATCTTCTAAACTAGGATTATTTGATACAGTGCTAACCTGGAGTTTATAATCTTTATTTTTATTTACAAATAATAAAGGGGAAAAATCTATCCTTTAGAAAGAGAAGAAGAGAAGCAGAAGACTTTCTTGAAATGTCAATGAGTCGTTAGTAGAAAGCGGAAATTAGCCAGGTGCTGGTGGCTCATGCCTATAATCCTAGCTACTCAGGAGTCTGAGATCTGAGGAACATAGTGGAAAGCCAGTAGGGACAGGAAAGTTCATAAGACTTGGATCTCCAATTAACCACAAAAAAAAAAAAATTAAGGGGCTAGGAAGGTGGCTCAATGGTAGAGTGCTTGCCTTGCATGTATGAGGCCCTGGATTCAATTCTTCAGCACCACATAAGCAAAAAAAGATGGAAGTGGCACTGTGGCTCAAGTGGTAGAGTGCTAGCCTTGAGCTGAAGAGCTGAGGGACAGCACCCAGGCTCAGAGTTCAGGCCCCACGACCGATTAAAAAACAAAAACAAAAACAAAACAAAACAAAATTAAATGGGGCTAAGTAGTATAGTGCATGCCTGCCTTTAGCAAAAAAAAAAAATCTAGGAGACAGGACCATGCCCTGAGTTCAAACCCTAGTAATGGCACAAACAAAAAGAAAGGTGAAAAATATTGACAAATGAGACTATTTGGCTTTTGCATGTCTGTATAGGAAGAAATCATAATGGAATTTTGTTCTAACCATTCAGAGACAAATCAATACACTTTGTGGAGAATGTGATCTCAACCTCCAAGCTCCACTTATTCAAGTTTACACTTGAATGCAATGATCCAAGCAGAAAGAGTCACTTGTCTATGGAACTAGTAAAGTTTGTTCTTTGGTTAAAATACAAAGTCAAGAATTTGTCACTGCCTCGTGTTAGATTCAGACAAATTATTCTGTTCTTGAATTGATAAGTCTTTAGAGTAAATATCTCTTCACAAAGCATATTGAGTTCATAAAAGCTTTTCTGTTTAAAAGACAGAAACATCTAATGCAAAGAAAAGCATCCTCCCACAAAAATCATCTTAACGATGTGCAGCAAAATCACACCCAGCTGGTGACTATCCCATCACTGAATTTAATTGCTTTTCTTCCCAGGGTAATATGGGTAGATACAGGCTAAGTCTAGAGCCTTTAAATTTTACAGTAAGCTTTTTATCTCTAAGCATTCCTAACAAGAAAACAGTTAAGACATGGTTCAATGGCCTGAACTTGGTTCTTGGAATCTCCCTAATAGTGCTTTCCCTCGGACAGAATTTCCCTGAGAACAAAAGAACAAATAAGAACATGAAGTCAGACTTTATTTTGGAATATCTGTATTGGCAAGCTTCATCACACAAAATGTGCCTTAAAGTTGAACTTTGGCAATGTGGACTAAATGGTTTTTAGTAAGTTAAAAATGTGAAATGCTGGGTGACATTGTCCAAAGAAAAAGAAATGTCCTGTACTCACTACCAGACTTATGAAACCCCTCTGCACAATACCTTAATAACAATAATATACATCTATATTTAAGTTTGTGAAAAGTAGAATGAGTGCCTAAGGAGCTCTAACTTAGTCATTTTATTTAATTTTCAAGTAACCACCTCCAAAACATGTCTGGCTGATGACTGCTCCACATCTGAACAGGTGGTATAGATGATTTAGATGACACAAACTGTTTGATATGTTGAGCCAACAGTAGCAGAGGTGTGATTTTAATTCTTTTCTGCAAGAAGACTGTCCCTTGAAAACTACATGCATCTGTACAAGCCAATATGAAATGAGACACACGGAGATAAGACTAGAAAACCGGCATACTAAGTAGGGCTTCATTTTTGGTAAAATAGAGAACTCCGGAGTAAATGTCTAGACAGTCTAGACAGAGTTAGACACTAAATTTTAGTAGTCAATGCTAACTAGTGAAAATGTGAAGGATTTTTATTTTCTTCCTGTGCTTTATTATGCTTTTTGAATTTTTTCAAGAATAATTTTTTAATCTTTATCTTTTTAATTTTAAAATAGATAATTTTAAATAAATCTTTTTTTAATATTTTAAAAATTTTTAAAGCTACATACCAGCATGCTTTTCTCTTTCCTGCTGGAACTTTCTTTCTCTTGTCATTCTATGAATGTAACATATTCTGTGCTAGTGTATTATTTGCAACCAACTAGAAGGAATTCATCATCATGTTGATGATATGGTATCTATGGATACTAGAACTGATTAGAGACCACATAAAAAAAGAAAAAAAATCTCATTTGTTTTTTCCCCCTAGAAAAAATTTTAAAGGCCCCTGAAAGCTTATATAACATTCTGGAAACACTCCGAATTGTTGTATTTACAGCATCTGTGTTATCACTGATGGTCATAAACACAATTTGGCCTTTTTCCAGGAGACAGACAAGTATTCAGGGTTCGCTGATTAATTCATGTAACTAACAGCCCTGAAATTTCCTGGAGCAGATAAAGTCTATTAGAAACCCTTGGATAGGACTGAATGGAAACTTGTGAATTTAACTGGCAAATATTCTCATATTCAAAAGCATCTCCAGTGCTTTGGACAGTTTGGAAACTATAACATAGAAGAATTGGCTAGGTTCCCATGGCTTATGCCTGTCATCAGAGATACTCAGGAGGCTGAAATCTGCGGACTATGGTTCAAAGTCAGTCTAAGCAAGAAAGTCCATGAGACTTTTCTCTCTAATTAATTACTCAAAAAAAAATGCTAGAAGTGGAGCTGTAGGTCAAATGGTACAGTACTAGACTTGAGCAAAAAAAAGCTCAGAGACAGCACCCAGGCCCCAAGTTCAAGCTCTAGGACAGGTACACACCAGACACACACACACACACACACACACACACACACACACACACACACACACACACACACACACACACACACACACACACACAGGATTTCTAGCTACATACTCCTAACAAGCATTGTGTTTGATGCTATAGGAGCCCAGGGAGGGATCCTGGTGGTCCCAAAGGAGGAGGGTGCTCTTCACAGGCCCCTTTGGCTGCTGCTTCTCAAGGTCAAGCTGCCGGGGTATGAGGAGCTCATAAAGCAGTAAGTAGGCAAGGAGACAATCATAACCCACAAGTGTCAGCTAGACAGGCCTCCAGACACTGATAAAGTCATTGTATGCAGAAAACTATACTACAAACCATGAAAGTAGCCTTTTATATATAAAAGAGTTACCCAAAGAGCTGGTTAAAACAGATTCCTGGCTGGGCACCAGTGGTTTACCCCTGTAATCCTAGCTACTCAGGAGGTTGAGATCTGAGGATCACAGTTCAAAGCCAGCCTGGGCAAGAAAGTCCATGAGACTCTTGGCTCCAATTAATCACAGAAAAAGCTGGAAGTGGCACTGTGGCTCAAGTGGTAGAGTGCTAGCCTTGAGCGAAAGGAGCTCAGGGACAATGCCCAGGTCCAGAGTTCAAGCCCCAGTCCCTGGAGATGGGGAGAGGAAGACAGATTCCTAGATCCCACAGGCAAATATTTGAATTTGGCCAGTTTAGAGTACACTCCAGAACCTGCACGTTCAGCAAATTCCCAGTCATTTATGATGCTGCTGGTCTATGGATCCCATTTAGAGGATGAAGTCAGGTTATTCTGGCCTGAAATCCCATCTCCACCATGTCCATGTCTAAGATGTGAAACAACTCGATGAGTTCCCTGTTCAGTCCACTCTTCTGTGAATCCCAGATCCTGTCTCATAATGCTATCGGAAAGGTCAAGTCAGAGAAGGCTCCTGGCTCTACATTCAGTTCATATTTTATCCAGCGCTTTGCGATGTCTCATCTAACCCTTCAGAAGTTAAGGAGGTAGGAAAGTTTGAGTGACTGCGTTATGATCCTACACCTAACGACCAGGGATGCTAGAATGTGGACCTTGGGCTTCCAGGAGGTCTCAGAACACTAGACTGACTCATTCCAAGGACAGTTTACAAAGACTGAACATTCACAGGCAGTCTCAAACTCATGATGTTCCTGTAGGCAATAATGCAAAAACAAACCTGAAGAGGGTACAGACCTCTGACCTAGCTTACTGACAACCAGGCTGCGTCTGCCAAAGGGAAAGAGAACACGCTGTCCTTACCATTCGAAAGGGGAAGCCAAGGTCCTGTGGGATGAGGAAGCTGGTATAACCCTAAAAACGGAGATGCTGGCCTTTACCTTATTTCTGGAGAAAACAAGGACCCCATGACACTAAATGCATTCCTTAATTCTCAAGAGCATACAAGAGGGGATATGGACACTCAAAATGCAAACTTCCCACAGGACACTTGAGAGAGCAGAAAGTTGTTGTCAGAGCACTGCCTATATCTGATCTTCTGTAAAAGAAAACAAAGTTCTCTAATTTTACTTTAATAAAATGCACAGTTAGACATTTTACGAAAGTAACAAGCCTTCTTTTCCCAGCTAATAGAAGGTGATGGCTTTTTTTTTTTTTTTTGGTAAAAATACTGGGAAAGGCACTGAATATTTGCCTTGCTGTGACAACAGGTCTACATGGACATCAAGAGAAAGAATGTTCATCTTGGTCTGCATTTTTCTTCCTTGAGAAACTGGAACACTGATCCTTAAGATGAGTGTTCTTCAAGGCATATCTGAAAGGAGCACTTGTTAAATTATTATTTTAAAGTAATTGTACAAAGAAGTTTTGGCTCAACATGTCAGCCTTTGAGCATACCACATCTTCATCAACATTTTATATTAAGCAAAACTTCATGACATTCAAAAAAATCCAGTAATACAGTATATCAGAAAACTGATTTGAGTTTCATTACATTGACAAATTACTTCATAGAACTACTCTGATCAGTAAATTAATGTGAGTTCAGAGCCCAATACAGACCCTAACACATAAATATTGCCCCATATGTATGATAAATTAATTATTAATTAATACATGATCCTATGGGAAAGCCATGAGGTTCACAAACTGGTTCAGCTGTCAGTGACTTTGATGACTCTGAAGTAAGAAATATTCTCCATAAAGATGAAACAGATGAAGAATCGTAATTGAACGGAAGGTAAATATGTTCCCAATAAAAGGTTTTTCTGTATTCAGTAGGCCAGACCCAAAGAAACATAGGTTGCCTTGTTTCTCTTATTTGTTGTAACTAGAAAGTGCCTATAAGTCTCCAAGCAAAAACACACTGGATGTGGTAAAAACAAAAAAAAATACACTTGCACAGGATACATTATGTAGGACTCTAGACATTCACACAGTGCATATGCTTAGGAGAAGATCACAATGGCTCAATAGCTATGTGCACATGTTCATATAAAATGATGTTTATCGAAATGAACTCCAAGAAATGGAAGCAAGAGGTTTTATGTTGTTTTGCTTTTTGCATTTATTTTTCTCCTTTGTCGCTGTTTTTTATTTCTGTACTTTTTGTCTTGTTTGTAAGTTTATCTGATTTGGGGAGAGGAAGGGGAAGCACAGAAATAGTGGGACAAAGGGTGAGGCAACTCAGCAGTGATACTCACTAGACACTATGTTGGAAATGAATTATACAACTTGTGGGGGTGGGGAGTCGGAAGGAAGAAAACAAGGGAAGAGCTGACACTGTGTTCAGAAAGAAATATACTGATTACCTGACCTATGTAACTGGAACTCCTGGTACCTCACCTTTACAATAAAAAAATTTTAAAGGAAAAAAATTTTTTACTAAACGTGGACAATGAAATTATGAAGAACTGAGTTTGGGTTTTGTTTGCTTTTGTTGTTGTTTTTCACATTGGTATGCATAGTCTCTGAGAAACTTTTCAAAACTTTTCAAAATCACGGTCCTTGAATTCAACTGTTCACATAAGATCACAGTAGGAAACATTCGATGTGGTTTTTCCTGACTTTCCAGGCCATCCTGGAATGTGACCCAAGTGTAGTGTAGCAGCACCCACTCATCGTTGCACCAGATATTCACAGGGTTGAGATCAGAAATTCATTGAATTCTGGGATTCCAGGCCAGCCTGGACAACAAAGAACAACTTGTCTCAAAATCAAGGAAAACATGGAACACTAGTGGCTCACACCTATAATCCTAGCTACTCAGGAGGTCGGCTTTGAGGATCACAGTTTGAAGCCAACCAGGGAAGAAAAGTTATCTCCAGTTGACCACCAAAAGAGTACCAGCCTTGAGCAAAAAAGTTATTGGACAGAGGAACATAGACCCTGGGTTCAAGCCCCAGTACATGAATCAGAGTTTTTAGTGTGTCTAGACATCTTACTGGCTTTTGAATGATCACTTTTACTAATACTTTTCATCAGCACAATAGAGCCACCTTCTTCATAGTGCTAGGACCCAAAATATGTTTCAATACAATACTAGAAATATAAAATGAGGGCAATTGTTGAAGTTGAATGGTATAACTGTGATTCGGGGCACACCTACAAGGACATTGTTGCACTCATTCTCTGCCTCCAGGTAGAAGTGAAGGCTCAGTAAATATGGGTGACAATCAACTGTGTATAAAACACAGCAGTGTGTGACTAGGGAAGAGAAGACAACTGGTCTACCCTGTGCCTTTGGGCCAGGCCTTGTACCCCTGGCAGGTTCTGTCTCTTGCTTCACCTTCTATCCATTGGTGGAGAGCGGGGCTCTAATTATCTATTACAGACTTATCCTATCCTGTGGCCTGGATCAGGTTGACCCTCTCCAAGTGCTTCTACCTTCTGCCGTACATCAAGGATTACCACCGAGAGGGATTTTCGGTGCTCTCCATAGAATATGATCTTGGGGAGATCACATTCCATCTCAGCTGGTTCTCACTGACTTTCCTCCAAGAAGAGTAACCCGTCCATGGCCAGCAGCCATAAAGTTCCTTCATTTCTTTTCTTCAGGGTTGATGAGTAAATTAGAATTATGGGTCAATGTTTGGTTCAATCTTACTAATTTCAGGTACAAATAACAAGAAGTCAAGGGGAGAAGGATGGAAGAGGATGGGAGTCTCAATGTAAGCCACATGGCGTCTGTAGACAGGCTCCCCATTAGATATACTTGCTCTGTGTGGTGCTTCACGTCTTCAAGAGCAAATTTATGTCTTAGAGCAACACGTTCTGTCCGTGGAGAATGTCTAGACACCTCCCCAGCTCACTCTGCTCCAGAGACCAATGCTTTATTTTGTTGAAGCCTGCTGACTAACAGGTACGGGGCATCATTACATTAATCTGTCTCTTCATGCTGCTTTCCCCCAGGAAGAAAAGCATGGAGAAAATCAAAACTGTAGCATTTTACACAGGCAATTACTGAGCAGTAGGATTCCTAACTCTATTACCAAGTAAGAGAAAAGTAGCATTATTTCTTTCCTTTGAATTCTCACTGACGAACCCAAAAAAGGACATTTTTACCCCTTATATAAGCTTAGAAAGAGATAGTGATAAATCTTATCACTTCAATTCTTTGCAGAATGAACGATAGTAAAGAATTTCTCAGGCTAGGAGCCAGTGGCTCACACCTGCAATCCTAGCTACCCAGGAGGTTGAGATTTAGAGAATCAAGGTTAGAAGCTAGTCCAGGCAGAAAAGCACAAGAGAGTCCATCTCCATAAGAATTAGCAAAAGGTCTGGCTGGAGGCATAGCCCAAGTAGGAGAATATCAGCCAAGCAAGCAAGCCAAGCAAGCAAGCTGAGCAAGCACAAAGCCCTGAGTTGAAACCCTGGTCTGACAGGGTTTTTTATTAGTAGTATTATTTTACTAATATATTTAGTAATAGATATAGTCATTGTTATAGTAGTATTAATTTCAATGTATTTTTTTTTCTTTCTCAAATGGCACAATGCAGGATGATTTTTTTTTGTCCAAGACTAGGACTCAGACTCAGTAACTGATGCCTTCTGCTCACTGGCAGGTACCCTACCAGCTGAACCATGCCTCTAACCCCAAGAATGATCTTTATCTACAAATAAAATTATGTCCTTGGGACCAGAATTCAGGCAGATCCACTAGCTAAATTTGAGCCAAATAATAATAATTAATTACATAAAAATTGGGCGAAACAAAAGCACATCCTCTTCTCTAGAAGGCTTCCAGGGCACTGGCTCAAAGCTCCATTAAATACCATATAGTCAACATATCTTATTTAAAATCAAGGTACCTTAGGCAAAAGAGCAGAAGGCCAGGCAGTAAAGCAGTGCCCCCTAGCTTTCCTCCCTGGGGATATTAGTCCATCCCCAGATGTCTTCAGTCAGAGGACTGGCTTCCACTGTGTGCTAATACTTTCTGAAGCAGAAACAGACATAAGGGAAATGTTTCCAGCCACAGCCCATCCATCACAGATTTGCCGAGGAGTTAGGCAAGATCTTCTACAATCCAGTCCCACCACTGGCTAGCGCTTTCCCTAGTCAATCCAGCTGATGAAGAGCTATTGCATGGTGTAGAATGCTTATGATCCTGACTTCAGCTCTCAACCACTCCTACCCCTGCCCTTTGCATGAATATTCCTGCCTGTTTGGAACATATCTAAAATCAATCTTACCCCTTTCAAAGTCCTTCCAACCACTCAAGTGCTACTTCCTTATCAGCCTTGGTGAACTATTCCAACCCTGCAGAACAATCTCATCTCTGACTTACATTGTATTTTCAATTCTTCCCTGGAATTCCTATTTCTCTGCATGCACCTGCCCTTTCCATGTGCATTGCTGGGCTCACCTGCTTAGCCTTCAAGCCTCAGCTCAGCTGTCACACACCTGCATCAGACCACATGTGCAGTTAGCCTTCTTGGGTCTCCTCATAATTTTTTTTCCACCTCCTAGCAGAGTAGGAAGTGAGCAAGGGGTGCATCCCAGCCTTCTGATTTATAACAATCATTAATAAATTATATTAAATTAATAAGTGGTTGAGTGATTAAGACACAGCTGTCAACTTCACATTTTGCTCGCTGTTTGTCCAACAGATCTACACTTCGGAGGAGGGAGAGCTCCACCTGCTCATAGCCCTGGACATGATGAGTCCCAGCCTCATCTCATTTTTACCTCATATAAAGCAAAAACCCTAGAGAATTTCCTCTCCCACTCAGATCCAACCAGTCTCCTCTTTCTTCCCACCAACACTCCCACTCTCATTCCCAACTAAGACTTGTTTCTTATTTCACTGAGAAAATAGAAGCCATCAGAGTTTCTGTCACTGTGGAGCACAGATGAAAATTAGGGCAATCTGCTGAAGCCAGACGCGAGAGCAGGTGATCAGTGAGGCGCATGGGCACGGACAGGTTGGTGCACACTCCTATGGCTTCCTTGCTCAGGAGGATCTAGACAGAACGTCTTCAGTTTATAATAATGTGGCCCAGATTATTCTCTGTATATCAGCCAGCGTGAGCATTTAAACATGTCACTTAGGCCAGGTGCTGGTGGCTCACACCTATAATCCTAGCTACTCAGAAAGCTGAGATCTGGGGCTTGATGGTTCAAAGCCAGCCTAGGCAAGAAAATCCATGAGACTGTTATCTCTGATAAACTACTCAGAAAAAGCCAGAAGTGGTGCTGTGGCTCAAGCGGTAGAGCACTAGCCTTGGGCAAAAAAGCTCAAGGACAGTGCCCAGTGCCCAGGACTGCACTTCACACACACACACACACACACACACACACACACACACATACACACACACAAATGTCACTGTGTTGTTCACAGTGTCCCAAGTACTTCCTCTTCCATTTGAGAAAATTCTAGACATTCCAGAGCTGCTCTTGACCTCTATGAACTGACTCCATCTTGTCTTGCCACTTATACACCACGCTTCTGCCATATTGGTCTTCTGGCTCTTTCTTGTGAGACTAATATTCCTGATGCAAACAGCCATATGTTTCTTGCATCTGGTCTTTAACTCTTTCTGTTCATATGCCTGGTTCCTAAGATAGATATGCCTTATTGCTCTCTCCATAAACCTCCTGCTTAATGTAGCATCCTCGGCAAAGCCTTCCTTCCCTGCCTACATTATAAGCAAGACCCAAATCTTTCATTTGCCAAAACTTTACCCAGCATTTTTTTACTTCACTTACCATTGCTAGGAAATACATTGTGTTATCTGTTTTGCCAATCTGAGTGTGAATTTTAAGAAGAAAAACATGTTGTTGTTGTTGTTGTTGTTGTTGTTGTTCTTCTTCTTCTTCTTCTTCTTCTTCTTCTTCTTCTTCTTCTTCTTCTTCTTCTTCTTCTTCTTCTTCTTCTTCTTCTTCTTCTTCTTTTTCTTCTTCTTCTCCTTCTTTTGTTTTTTTGTTTTTTTTTGTTTTTGGTCAGTCATGGGTCTGAACTCTGGGCTTGTGCACTGTCCCTGAGCTCTTCAGTTCAAGGCTAGTGCTCTACCACTTGAGCCTCAGCACCACTTCTGGCTTTTTCTGCTTATGTGGTACTGAGGAATCAAACCCACAGCCTCATGAATGCAAAGAAAGCACTCTACCACTGAACCATCTTCCCAGGCCCCCCCTTTTTCATTCAGGCATGGGGCTTGAACTCCAGGCCTGGGTGCTGTCCCTCAGCTCTTCAGTTCAAGGCTAGTGCTCTACCACTTGAGCCTCAGCACCACTTCCTGTTTTCTGGTGGTTTATTGGACTTTCCTGCTGATCCTCAGATCTCAGCCTCCTGAGTAGCTCGGAACAAGGCATGAGCACCAGTGCCTGGCCCCCTTCTTCTTTTTTTATTTTATATCACAAAACCAATCTGGGCCTGAAAAATACTTGGGACACTGTGAACAACACAGTGACATTTGTGTGTGTGTGTGTGTGTGTGTGTGTGTGTGTGTGTGTGTGTGTGTGTGTGTGTGTGAAGTGCAGTCCTGGGCACTGTCCTTGAGCTTTTTTGCCCAAGGCTAGTGCTCTACCGCTTGAGCCACAGCACCACTTCTGGCTTTTTCTGAGTAGTTTATCAGAGATAACACTCTTGCTGTGCTTTTATTCATAGGTCACTTAGTCAGAGTGGACATTGGAAGGAAGGGACATCTATGGAAGTGAGTCCATCATTGTGTGCCAACACCTGGAACAAAGCTCCAATTTCAAGGGTTTACAATAAAGCTTTACTTCTTGCCCATGTGGGTGTCAACATGGTGTTGCTATTCAGATAGTCCAAGGGGTGACCAGGTCCCAAATCTAAAAGAAGAAGAAAATTCTCCCATAGGACTTTAGGGTTCTCACTGGCTCCTTCACAACTATCTGGAAGAGAAAGGACTAGAGGAAACATAGAGTATTGTACAGGATTTAAGATCAGAAGTGAAGGTGATGTATGTCTATTTTGCTCACATTCCTACATCATAATTCGGTCACTATCCCATCTGCAACTTAGCAGAAGGGAACCCAGCAAAGCTGTCTAATTTGGAGTGCCAAGGAGTTTTTTTTTTAAAAAGTGGGATTAGGTGAGCACAGTATCCTAATGTGTCTTATGAAGCATCACCAGCGGGTTATGCACAGGCTGACTTACAAAGGATGTTTAAGAGGAAAGGAATAGCATAGGCAAGGACAAAGAGGCATTAAAATAACAAGAACCATAAAAATGGCAGCTGGGTGCCAATACCTCACATCTGTAACCCTAGCTACTCAGGAGGCTGAGAACCGAAGTTTGCCATTGGAAGGCAGCTTGGGTAGGAAAGTCCTTGGGACTCTTATCCCCAATTAACCACCAAGTAGAACTGTGGATGAAGTGGTAGACTGCTAACCTGGAGCAAAAAAAAAAAAAAAAAAAGCTCAGGGACAGTACCCAGACCTTAAGTTCATGCCCCAATACCCGCATACACACAAAAATAACAATAATAAAATAGCACACTTTAGGATATTCCAATTGTACATGTGGCTAACTAGATAGTATGAAACAAAGGCATAAGGTTGGGAGAATGGGTAGAACTGGACCATAAATGACCCTATAGGCCATCAAAACAGATTCTGACTCATCCTGAGAGGGAGAGGGAAGAGCTGGAGAATAATATGATTAAATGTGTGTTTATTTCAAGAAGTAATTCTGATGGCTGTATGGAGGATGAATTGGGGAATACAGAAAATGTAGACAAGATAATTAGATAGGAAACTGTTGCAAAGTAACAGTTGCAAAGAAAAAAGGAAATGCTGAAGGACGGCAGCCAAAACTCAGGTAACACTTATATAATGCTCATTAAATTCTTGCTTCTTTCTTGAAAGTTTCAGGAGCACTCTTGCTGTCTTTGATGAGTTGAAGATCTGATGTTTAATGGGAGGCTTAGAAACAGCAAATGGAGAGAAGAGCGAAAGTACATCTTGATGAAACCTATAATTGGATGTCTAATTGTCTAACCATTAAAATTTGCAGGTCAATCTAAATGGATACAGCTGTTTTGCCATCAATGATAAGAGATTGGGAAGGGACATGCAGAGCTGAGGAAAGGATATCAGTGATTTTTCATGTACATTGATAGTGAGTGCAAAATGGGAGATAATGATAAACACCTTCCCAGTATCTGTTGTGAAAATACAATTCTAATTAAAGATCAAGTGGAAAGAGAAGAATTTTTCACCATGACATGACATTCAGTTCCACTAAATAAGTTACTATTATGCTTTCATCAAATGAAGCTTTAGGTTTTTCCATAACCAAAAGTTTTTAACATTCTTTCCATTTTTTGCCTTATAATTATTAACTTTTCTTTTCTCTTACTTATAACTAATCCATAATAATTCTGATTCTAAAATAATTAGACATGCCATCTAAATATATTAAAGTCATTAAGGAAAACAAGGCTAAGCTATTTTGCTTTTGCTCTGAAAGAATATAGGTGTTAGAAAGTAGAGAGAAAATTTAAATATCAACAATGTTGTGTAAAGCAAAATTGGTAAATGTGAAATCATGCACAACACCTATTGTATTGAAATGGTAGAACTGGGAGCACTAGACTGATTTTTCTCTGTCAAACTTTTCGTGTAAATACATTACTTTATAATAAAAATGAATAATGATAGGATCACTTGTATATGTTAATTGACTTGTGAAATCATCAAGGATTCCTGGGTTCAAATTTCAGCACTACTATTCATGAGACATTGAGCAAGCTAATACCACTGTAATTATTGTTACTGAGATGAGTATTATTAGATAAGATCCAGTGGTATTTTGTGAATATTAGCTCATATTATCGAATCGTTCAAAATATGTTTCTCCAGTTGTGACAACATGAGTGAACCTAGCAGTCCTGTTAGATAAAATAAGCCAGGTACAATGTCTATATACAGTCAGGAAGAGCCCCTACCTACACAACTACCCCCAAACCCCATTTTTCCCTCACCTTCCAGGAGAGGAAGAAGT
The DNA here is from genome assembly GCF_024711535.1 of Dipodomys merriami. Taxonomy (NCBI): domain Eukaryota; kingdom Metazoa; phylum Chordata; class Mammalia; order Rodentia; family Heteromyidae; genus Dipodomys; species Dipodomys merriami. The sequence continues at coordinate 310,120 of NW_027205215.1, forward strand.
TGGCTTGAATATTCAGCATCCCAAATTTTCTGAAGTACTTTGTCAGATTACAAAATTCTGTCTTGATCTTGAGAATCATGTGTTCCCTCTATCGTTCTCCAAGTCTTTTCGCTGAAATTCAGGGGTTTCTGTCTCTTCTTCAATTGGTGTAATCTTCATAGAACCAGAGCAAGAGTCATCTCTTCCTGCTTTCCCTACTAGAAAGCTTGCTCTCCTCCCTTCCCTTTATCTGTTCCTTCCTTTCTTTCTCTTCTTTCATTCTAAGCAACACCTTCCCAGACCACCCTACGAACACCATGGAAGAAAAGATGTGCTGAACTCTTTCATGTTAGAAGTTTTCTGCATTAGGAACTGTTCTGTTCATTTATCAAACTCAATTAGAAGGGCTAAGGGAGGAGCTTAAGAGATAGAACACCTGCCTAGCAAGCACAAGGTTCTGAATTCGAAGCCGAGCACCACCCAAACAAAAATTCATTAGAAGACAGGCCTAATGGTACAAAAGTAGGATCATGGCCAGTCTGGGCAAAGTTAGCAAGAGTTTTTCCACTGTGTGAAAAACTAATTATAAAAAGAATGGGGGTCCCTCCCCCCACAGTACAAACCCTGCTTTCACTGTATTTGATGTCGGTATAATTTGTGGAGGGGAAGGGGAAAAACAAATCGTTTAAATAGGGATACAGGTGGATCCATTGCAACAATGAGATGTACAAGTCGTTATGTCAAAAACGAACTTTACAACTTTGCGGGGGGTGGGGGGGAGGGGGAGGATTGGGTGGAGGGTTGGAGGATGGGAAGGGATGGGAAGGGGAAACAAAGGAGAAGGCTACAATGCTTGATAAGAAATGTACTCATTATCTTGCCCATGTAATTGTAACCCCTCTGTACAGTATTTTCACAATAAAAAAAAGAATGGGGGATGGTTCAGGTGATAGCATTATTTCATAATCAAATCAATTCCAGCACTGAAAACCAAAGCAAGCTGCCTAAATTTGTGTGAGTAAAAAGACAGGATTCAAGCTGAGGTGCTTTCATTCCACAGTATTCATTCTAAACTATTGCTCTTGTTTTCTACATGGTTTGACTGGCCAGATAGAGAAGGGAGAAAAGGTGGAGACAGAGATCAGTCAAGGAGTTATCATAGGACAAAGGAGAGTCAACAATGGCATAAACTAAGCTGATGGCAATGGAGAAGGAGAGGCTGATGGATCGCAGACAGACTGCAGTCCTGGGGTTGGTGGAACTTAATGTGATGAATACAATAGATGAGGACATGTGAGGCAAGAATGTAAGATGGCATGCACATTTCTAGCGGGAAGATGAGTGATAGGGTGGCTGTGCTATTTATTGAGATACAGATGACTGGTGCAGAAGTGAAACAAGTTTTAGAGGTAAAGAGGCAAAGGTTTAGATCTTTGTTTTTCTTTTTGTGTTAGTCTTAGGACTTGAATTCAGGGCCTGGGACCAGTCCCTGAGCTTTTTCACTCAAAGGCTAGCATTCTATCATGTGAGCACCGCTCCACTTCTGGCTTTTCGGTAGTTATTGGCGATAAGTCTCATGGACTTTCCTGTCCTAGGTTGTATTCAAATTATTAATCCTCAGATCTCAGCCTTCTAAGTAGCTAGGATTACAGGGATGAACTACCAGCACATGACTAAAGGTTTAGATATTAAGTTGGTAAACATCTGGACATGTCTAGAACTCAGATGAATATGAGAATTTAGAAAGTAATTGCATAATTATAGTTTATTAAATCATGAAGATGAACAATGCAGCCTTAGAGGAAGAGTGTTGAGAAAACATTTTTTTTGCTAGTCTTGGGGCTTGAACTCAGGGCATAGGCGCTGTCTCTGAGCCTCTTTGAGCTCAAGGCTAGCTCTAACAGATTTTGCTAAGTAGTTTATGGAGATAACAGTCTAACAGACTTCCCTGTCTGGGTTGGCTTTGAACCATGATCCTCAGATTCCAGCCTGCTGAGTAGCTAAGCATGAACCACTGGCATCTGGCACCTGGCTCTAAAACAAATTCTTTTTTTTTTTTTTTTTTTTTTTTGGTCTGTCAGGGGGCTTGAACTCTGGGCCTGGGCACTGTCCTTCAGCTCTTCAGCTCACGGCTAGCACTCTACCACTTGAGCCACAGCGCCACTTCTGGTTTTCTGGTGGTTTATTGGAGATAAGAGTTTCATGGCTTTTCCTGCCCAGGCTGGCTTTGAACCATGATCCTCAGATCTCAGCCCCCTGAGTAGCTAGGATTACAGGCATGAGCCACCGACGCCCAGCTTGAAACAAATTCTTGAAGAACAGTATTTTGTTTGATATTTTTGCAAACAAAAACTCACCCACATGTTTGCTAGGCAGGCACACTGTCACTTGAGCTAAGCCTCTAATCCTGCAGGTTTTCAAATAGGGGCACTACCAAAGGAATCTGGGTGCTTTACATAGAGATGAAGGAAACAAGAAAAGTAACAAAAATCCAAGACATTTTCATTAAAAAGCAGTTGTCCAGCAGGTTATCAGAGGCTCACACCTATAATCCTAGCTACTCAAGAGGCTGAGATCTGAGGATCAATATTTGAAGCCAGTCTAGGGAAGATAGTCCATAACACTCTTTTTTACAATTAACCTCCAAAAAAGCTGAAAGTAGAGCCTTGGCTCAAGTGGCAGAATGCCACTTGCACAAAAATAGCTGAGGATAGCATCCAGGCCCTGAGTTCAAGCCCCAGTACCTATGTGTATGCAGCATGCATGCGCGTGCGCACGCGGGCGCGCGCGCACACACACACACACACACACACACACACAAGCAGTTGTCTTGTCAGACTCAACTTAGAAGCTGAAGAATAGCTGGAAGCTAGAGCATTGGAGACATCAACTAGCAACTTCATATTCTGCTTTTGCCTGGAGCCGCTCACTGTACTCACTCATTTCGGCTTTACCCTGGTATCCTGAATAACATGAGACTTGATAAATGAGTAGAGAATCTCCCTTTCCTCCCTCTAGGCATAGCCATATTCTCTCCTTCCACAAGCTATATCATAGATAACAAATGTTTTTAGCAGTCTCCAGTCTTTATAAATCACCACTCTACCTGAGGATGCATTGAGTTCAAAATTAAGTACAAAACTCTCATTGATAAAAAAGCACCAAAGGATGCTACCATTTGTCTGCTCAAGATGCGGAGGCTGAGAAAGACTCCCAGACCAACTGCAAATTCAGAACAACACACGGGCCTGAGGGAGATGCCTTTGCCAGAAAGAGGACTGGAGGGAAGTAAACTCCAGTTCTATACTGGGACCAGCAACACTGGCTATTTGTTTGTATCCATGGTTCTTCTTCCCTGATCTTGTTGGTTTGGTTTTGTTGTGTTGTGCCCATCCTGAGGCTTGAACTCAGGGCCTAGGCATTGTCCCTGAGCTTTTTTTTTCCTACTCAAAGCTAGTTTTCTACCACTTGAGCCACAGTTCCACTTCTGACTTTTTGGTGGTTAATTGGAGATAAGAGTTTCATGGACTTTCCTGCCTGGGCTGGCTTCAAAACTTAATCCTCTGATGTCAGTCTCCTGAATAGCTAGGATTATAGGCATGAGCTACTGACTCCTGGCATTCTTCTCTGATCTTATACAAATCCTGAAGAAAGTTAAGATGGAAAACTGGCCAGGCCTTTGTGGCTCATATCTGTAGTCCTACTTACTCTGGAGGCTGAGAACTGAAGATTGCAGTTTGAATCCAGCCAGGCAGAAAAGTCCATGAGACTCTAATTAACCACCAAAAAGCCAGAAATGGAGCAGTGGCTCAAGTGGTAGAGTGCCAGCCTTGGGTGAAAAGTTAAAGGGGAAGAGCCCAAGATCTTAGTTCAGGCCCCAGTACTGGCACAAAAAAGAGGGAAGGAAGGGAAGGGAAGGGAAGGGAAGGGAAGGGAAGGGAAGGGAAGGGAAGGGAAGGAAAGGAAAGGAAAGGAAAGGAAAGGAAAGGAAAGGAAAGGAAAGGAAAGGAAAGGAAAGGAAAGGAAAGGAAAGGAAAGGAAAGGAAAGGAAAAGAAAGGAGAGGAGAGGAAAAGGAAAAGGAAAGGGAGATGGAGAGAAAGAGGGAAGGACAGGGGGAGAGAAAGAAAAAAATTGAAGAAGGGAAGGAAGGGAGAAAGAAAGAGAGAAAGAAAGAGAAAGAAAGAAAAAAAGAAAGAGAGAGAGAAAGAGAGAAAGAGAGAGAGAGAGAAGGAGGGAAAGGAAGGAAGCCAAAGAAAAGAAAGGAGGGAGGGAAGGAAGAGAGAGAGGGAAGGAGGGAGGAAGGAAAGAAAGAACGAGAAAGATGGAAAACTGGTTAACCCATGATAAATGAGTTCCATCCACCTAGTGGGAAGTAAAATTATCATGATCAAAGTAATTAACTCATTAGAAACCCTGCTTTCCTGTCTTTAGAGGCACAAAACATAGAAAGCCAGCAACTTCTCCATGATTCATTGATGTTACATAACAAATGTAGCTTAGCAATAGAAATATTTACTTACAGGAATGAATGAGCAACTAATAAACTAGGGAATAAAAAAAATTTAGGGCTGGGATGGTGGCTCAGTGGTAGAATGCTTGCCTTCTATGCATGAGGCCCTGGATTCAATTCCTCAGTACCATATAAACAGAAAAAGCCAGAAGTGGCACTGTGGCTCAAAGTGGTAGAGCACTAGCCTTGAACTGAAGAGCTGAGGGACAGAGTTCAGGCCCCACAACCGAAAGAGAGAAAGAGAGAGAGAAAGAGAGAGAGAAAGAGAGAGAGAAAGAGAGAGAGAAAGAGAGAGAGAAAGAGAGAAAGAAAGAGAGAAAGAGAGAGAAAGAGAGAGAGAGAGAAAGAGAGAGAAAGAGAGAGAAAGAGAGAGAAAGAGAGAAAGAGAGAGAGAGAGAGAGAGAGAGAGAGAGAGAGAGAGAGAGAGAGAGAGAAACTATACCACATATTGATTCCCAATAGATTGTCCCAAAGGTGTTTCCAGGGCCTGTAGTTCTTTCCACCTTAAAAAGAAGCATAAGATTCAGATCAATAGGCCAGGAATGCAGGAAGAACAATGGCTGGTATAAACAAGGTAGCCTTGGCCCCTGGCTGATGGAGGTGACTGGGTTCTGGACACTCGTCCTTGCAGAATCTTTTAGCCAACTATTCTCAAATCCCTTATCTGAGGATAAAATTTCCCTAACTGTGCAAAAATGAGGTCGAGGATGGCCTCCCCCAGGAGGTTATTTTTGAAAAACAAGCATGCATTTTTTTTCCTTCTTCAGAGAAGGTCAGCATTCCTGGAAATGCTCCAAACTGCCCAGTGACTCTGTGTCCCTGGATTCTGGACAGAGCAACAAGAAAAAGGAGAAGAGTCAAGGAAATTCCTTAAAACTAAACAAAACAACTTTTCCACTGGAGCCTAGAGGGTGTAAAGAGGACATTTGGGAAGAACTACTGTGCCTAAGGCCTTGGAAGCACAGACAGACAGACAGACAGTAGTAGCAGAGCCCAAGTTGTGATTTAACTCTCACATGACCGTACAAAACACCTCAATTTGTTTTAATGAATCAGTGGCATTTTCACATGAACCTGGGATTGTCCCTAAATTGTACACAAGACACTAGATACCCAATTGTTTGATGCTTTTGCATTATACCTTGGTAAAGTTACACACAGAGAAGTGAGACTAGATTGTCCTGTTTTACAATTTTCTTCTTGTTCTCTCCTTACCAGGGAGAGAGGGAGAGAACATTCTTCCATCTCCATCATCTCCACTAAGAAAAAGAATAGGCACATTGTCTAGAATTATGATTTCTCCCTGATATTTCAAATCAGTGCGGGATGAGGAAAAACAAGAGAGGTTAGATAAAACTAAGGTTCCAACTCCACCATTGATTAATTACTTCACTCAGATACACTCCTCTGAGCTTCACTTCCCTAACTCGAAAAATAAGGCTAAGTCTGTGTTCTCAGAGCAGGGGGAGGGGGGGGGTTATTATGGGATTGTCACAGACCAGGCACCTTGAAAGCTCTCAGATGAGAGGCACGCAGTCAATAAAGCTGCCGCTTGGCCCACAATTAAGCTCACTCCAGCCACATAGAAACATTAGCATATATGATGTCATATGTATGACATCTTACATACATGACATCTTACATACTGCCCCATTTGCACACCTACCATCATCTAGTATCTACTACACCAGAAGTTCCTTAAGGACACCAAGTGTGTGGTGTTACAAGGTCGCTACGTCTCATGACCTATCATGCACCTCCACGTGAGAAGCTCCCTGTGTGTTAAGTAAATGAACACTGCTATTTTACTAGATGAATGGGTAAACTTCCCTCTGGTCATTTGTATTTACAGCCTTCCTGAAAAGGAAGGTTTGGCAAAGTCAATTAACAGATGAACGAAAGAGGTACAAGTTTTTATTAGTCCCAATTTACAGGGAGAAAAGTGACTCAGAAGCATAAATAAGTTACCCAGAATCTCACACCATATAAAAGCACTTCAATTGCTCCAAATGAAATGTTTGTGTATAAAATGCAAAGAGGAAAGCCAGACACCAGTGGCTCGTACCTGTAGTCCATCTACTCAGGAGCCTGAGATCTGAGGATCACAGTTCTAAGCTGGCCGGGGAGGAAAAGTCTGTGAGACTCTGGTCTCCAATTAACTAGCAAAAAGTCAGAAGTGGAGCTATGGCTCAGATGGTGGAAGAAAAGGAAGGGGCCCAAATGGGGAAATAAGTCTCTCACTATTTTGTAATCAAATTTTCATCTACAAACCTAAGAATTAAGGTTTTCTTGGGGTACATAAGTCATAACGTCCATGCTACTGTCTGTCAGGGTTTAACTATAAAGTGTCCCCCCCCCAAAGGCTGGCACTCCCAACATTCACACCTGAGCTTGTGGAGAAGCAATTGGATCATAGGGCTGCCTCCTTCCCATTGGATTCACTGATGGATTTGTAATTTGAGAGGTGATTGGGAGGTGGTGGACACTTGGGAAGTGGAACCTGGTTCCAGGAAGTGGGGTATGCCCTGGGGAGCATGTCTGTCTCTCTGCCTCGCTGTGTTTCTCTGTCTTGCTCTCTTTCTCTGTGTTTCTGTTTTCTCTGTGTATGTTTCTGTGTTTCTATGGTTCTGTGTTCATCTCTGTTTCTCTGTTTCTGTTTGTCTGTTTCTTTCTTTCTGTGTGTGTTTCTTTGTATGTGTCTTTTCTCTGTTTCTCTGTGTGTTTATGTTTCTCTGTTTTTCTCTGTGTATCTCTCTCTGTATCTCTATATTCCTGTATGTGGTTCTTTGCTTTTCTCTTGTGTTTATTTCTCTGTTTCTGTTTCTCTCTGTTTTTCTGCTTCTCTCAATACCAAAAGTAAGCAAATACCCAGCCCTAAGCATCCTATCCTACACTTAAAAACACCTAGTGTGTACTCTAGTGGAAAGATACACTTTTCTTTCTATAGATCAGAACCCTCTTTCTCTCTCCCCATCTACATTAGGTTTCCTTACCTTATTTGCAGTGAGACTTCTCTTTATCTTCCCTGCCTGGTCCTGAGCCCTCTTTGGCATTTCCAGAAACAAGTGTATGTGATCTGCTTAAGCAGAAAGTTTTCCACGTGGTGTCTCAGGGATACCAGAGGCCGTGAAATATTATTCTTGCCATGAGTGTATAGCTCACCCCTACAGCTTCTCTAAGTAAGAGAAAGTGATAGAGAATCATTTTCCCACTAATGTAGGACATGCTTGCTCCCATTCTAAAGACAGAGCAAGAGGAAATTTTATTAAAATACTTCTTAAATCAGTTTAAGTTTATACAAAAATGAATGCAATTTCACACACAATGTTTCCTCCTCTTAACATCTTGTGTTACATCAATACCAAATATCTATAGATTACAAAGCCCATTTACATTAGAGGTCAGTCTAGTTTTGTGCATCTGTGGATGTTGGCAAATGTCTATGTCTGCCTACCTCACTAGATCATGTAGAAGACTTTTACTGCCTTTAAAACTTACCTGCTCCATTGATTCCTCTCTCTGTGCTTCCCTCTACTTTCAACTTCTGATGAACATTAATCTATTTACTGTTCTACAGTTGTGCCTTTTGTAAAATGTCGCACAGCTGCATTCATAGCTTTCAGCCTTCTCTCCTTGGCTTTTTTTCACTTAGCAATATGGTTTTAAAGTTTTTCTATGCTTCTCCCTGGCTTCATAGCTCATTTCATTTTAGCACTGAATCACATTCTACTATCTGGCGGTACCAGAGTTTATGTATTTATATCTTGATTGCTTCCAATTCTATTTTTTGGCAGTTTGGAATCTAATTCATATAGGGGAACATTCACACACTTGTTTCTGTGTGGACCTAGTTTTTAAATCACTTGGGTAAGTAGAGAGCAAGAAGGATCATTTCAGATTGTTTGGTGTGGTTAGAAACCATCGGTTGCCTCTGTGGTGGTATCATATTTCAGTCTCATGAATAATGAGTGAACGGAAGTTCGCCAAGTGCAAGGCCCTATTCTGATCCCAGTACCATAAAAACAAATAGTATGAAGAAATAAGTTAATAAATTATGTGTTCAATTTAAGCTTCAAGTTTTATTTCAGAGAAAAGGTTTAGGGTCAGGTGCCAGTGGCTCACACCTGTAATCCTAGCTACCCATGCAGCTTAGATCTGAGAGTCACTGTTCAAAGCCAGTCCCTAAAGTATTCAATCTGAGATTTTATCAATTTAAACAGTCTCAAAAAATTATCAAAAACAATCACCAAGCAAGGCACTGAGGGCTCACATTTCTAATCTTACTGAGGAGGCTAAGATCTAAGGATGACAGTTTGAAGCCAGCCCAAATAGGAAAGTCTGTGAGACTCTTATTTACAATTAATCAGCAAGAAGTGAAGCGGTGACTCAAATAGTAGAGGCAGCCTTCAGTGAAAATGCTAAGTTGGGGGGGGGAGGGGAAGGGATGGAAAGGGGAAACAAAAAAGGAGGCAACAATGCTTGATAAGAAATATACTCTTGGGGGCTGGGAAGGTGGCTCAGTGGTAGAGCACTTGCCTTGTATGCATGAGGCCCAGGGTTCAATTCCTCAGCACCACATAAGTAGAAAAAAAAACTGGAAGTGGTAGCATACTAGCCCCACGACCAGACCCCCCCCAAACACACACACACACACACACACACACACACACACACACACACACACACACACACACACACACACACACACACACACACACACACACACATATATACTCTTGCCATGATGTGAACCTCTGACTGAACTAAATCTTGATGTGCCAAAATCCATGAGCTTTTTAACCCTGAGCAATTGCCAGCAAGCTGACCTATGAGATGCTGCTGTGGGTGAGGGCAGACACTCCAGCAGCGATGCTTTCTTCCAGCTAGTTGTATTCCTGCCTGCCCTGTGCGCAAGATGGGTGTTCCGTACTGCATCATTAAGGGGAAGGCCAGGCTGGGGCGCCTTGTCCACAGGAAAACAAGGAAAACATGCACTATCATTGCCTTCACTCAGGTTAACTCAGGGATCTCTGGTGAAGCTGCTGGGGGCTATCAGGACCAACTACAATGACAGATATGATGAGATCCGCCGCCACTGGGGAGGCAATGACCTGGGTCCAAAATCTGTGGCTCAAATTGCCAAGCTGGAAAAGGCAAAGGCTAAGGAGCTGGCCACGAAGCTGGGCTAAGTGTGCAATGTTGATTTCTCTGTACCTGAAAATAATAAAACTGTCCTTCCTCCAAAACAGAAAACAAAAAACAACAACAACAAAGAAATGCACTCATTACCTTGCCCATGTAATTGTAACCCCCCCGTATGGGATCTTCACAATTTAAAAAAAAAAAAAGAGAGAGAAAAAAAAGAAAGAAAATGCTAAGTGAAAGGACAGAGCCCAGGTCCCAAGTTTAGGCCCCAGTACCTGCCCCCCACCCCCGCCTGCCTCCAAAAAAAAGCAAAATACAATTACCAAAATTCCAGTTGCAAGTAGAAAGATTCTCAGGAAGTCTCCACGTTCAGAAAATACAAAAAAAGTCAATTTTTTAAGTTTTAACAATCTCTTTCCAAAGTTAAATCTGATAATGCTTCACTAGAATGTACACCATAGAAAAGAGATTCTTCAGTGGCTTACTCTTATCTGATGCAATCTCATGTTTATTCATTCTCTTGAAATATCATTGCGCAATCCCTGAGGTCAGAAATATGCCTCAGGAGAAACATGGTGAAAGCACCTTGTTGGATCTTCTCACTTTTGCTTGTTTTCCTTTGGTGGGGTGGTGGTGGTAAAAATGTGTGTGTGTGTGTGTGTGTGTGTGTGTGTGTGTGTGTGTGTGTACATATATATATGTATATCTTCCCAAATTTGATATTTTTCTGTATTTAACAGAATTTTTTTATTTAACAGAATTTTCACTGGTTTTTGCAATGTTTCTTTGATGAATTTTCTATGGAGTATCATCTTATTGCAGTCCAAAAGAAGTACAGTGCAAACCAGGTTACCATAGTTTAGCTGTTTCAGGATAACATTGTTTCAAGTGAATGTTACTTTTCTGTAGGAAAGTTGTCCTCCTTTTTTTCTACCTTGGTAGATGGTGAGCACATCTCTTTTTTGATCCTCCTGTAGTGAATTCAATGTACTTGGGTTGTCTGGGGATATTCCTATGGAATAGCCAGCTGTCAGGATACCTTTCCAACACACCACTGAGCACAGGTTCCCACTGCTCTTTCGACAACATTCCAGAATGTTCCAATCCAGTGCCTCCATGTGGACAAGGCTTAAGTACACTCAGGTTCATGCATATATGTATACATCTATATATCATATCTATATATCATACATATATTATACATATATATCATAATACAGAAAAGGACCATTTTGACAGAAAAGGAAGAAGAAATTGAACAGCCACCTCAAATTTAAAATGTGTAAAAGATTCAATTTGTGGGGGGGGGGGGAGAGAAAAAGCGAAACAAATAGCCTTAAGATATCAGCTATTGAAGAGTGACTATACATTTCATTATTGTTATAAGTAGATAAATTGTCTCACATTGCTGGCTATTCAGAAATATTTATCTAAATTACAAATGCTTTTGACCCTTTATCCAAACAATTCTTATGTGTTTTACAGATATACCTGTGTGCCTATTAAAAGATATCTCTGTAAAGTTAATTCAGCCAATGTTTTCTTTAGTACATATTTGGAAGCTGGGTACAGCAGCTCATACCTGTAATCCTAGCTACTAGAGAGGATCAAAGTTTAAAGCCAGAGTGGGCAACAACTTCAAAGACCCTAATCTCAACAAAAGCAAGTTGGATATAGTAATGTACCTCCACCACACAAGAAAAATAACAAAGAGGATAACCGTTCAAATTGTCCCAGTTACAAATACAAGTTATTTGCAAAATAACTAAAGGCAAAAGGGAGATTCAAAATTGTGTGAGCCTCATTTCCCAATTGGTACTCCTGTTAGATTTACTATTCCTATTGTAACCTTCCTATTGCCAACTTTTCATCAATGAATCCAGAACTGATCACCTATGTTAATGGCTCCTACAGTAAAAATTCCAAAAGAAAACACCAAAGTAGGTATATTACTACAATCCAACGTGAATTATTGAAAAGCATATTTCATCCATTTTCAGCTCAGCCTGTGGAATTATTTACCCTTACTTGAACTTGTAAATCAGCCAATGATAAACTGTAACTGTGCTGACTCATAGTAGTTGTGCTGTGAAAAACAATGTGTGAATTTTGACTTGCTGCCTTTCAAAAATAGTATAAAATCACTCCCTCCTCCTCTTCCTCCTCCTCCTCCTCCTCCTCGTCCTCCTCCTCTTCCTCCTTCACCTCCTCCTTCTCCTTATTCTTCTTCCATCTTATTCTTCTTCCTTATGTGTGTGTGTGCATGCGTGTGCGCACGTGCATGTATGCACACACTGGTGCACAAATGCCAGTATTAGGGCTTGGAGACCTTAGCTTTTTCACTCAAAGCTGGTGCTCTACCACTTGAGCCACAGTTTTACTTCCAGCTTTTTGCTGGTTAATTGAAGATAAAAATCACACAGATTTCCTGCCCAGGCTGGCTTCCAACTTCCATCCTCAGATTTCAGTCTCCTGAGTAGTTAGGATTATGGACATTCGCCAGGCACAAGATCATTACTTTCAATCAATCCCCTGACACCTGGTTGTAATAGTAGTCATTGTAAAGGTTCAATGACATCTTCACTCTCGTTTTAGAAGCTCTTCCAGGAATGACGTGAATCTGAGCTTCTTACCATATTTTATTTCAGATCTCCTGGATCACAATCTATATTTTTCTCTTATGGTACAAGAAAAAAATTAAATTTTCTAATGTAATCTAGTTTTATTTTTAACACTTAGAAAGGTTTTTCTGGCAGTTTAAACCAATTTAATATTCCCTTTTATAAATGTTCATAATATTTCATGCTTTTGCCTTTTAGTCTTTATCCCAATGGTAATGAAAGAATAATGTGTATAATTACATTTTGCTCCTCTAGCATACCTAAGACTGCACAGGCAAAGACCGTGATTGTTTGAGTGCTCAGGTATGTGAGGGGTTGGCTTGCACCACAGAACAAAACCATAGTCCTTATGCCACCTTCTGTCTGGGGGAAAGTCTGATAAAGACAAAGTGCTTTCATCTTGCAGCAAAACCTGTAACCAACAGCATGGGAAGGTTCTGACAAGGTGTCTTGCCTTGCAGATGGATGGAAATGCATAAGATAGGGTCTATTTTTAGTATTAGCAAATTACCATTCCTTAATGCTTTCAGATTTTCATCTCTGCAAATGAGATCTGTTCATTTTTTCAGAATAAAGTGAAATTGAAAAAAATTATGAAAAAAAGTTTTATTTAAGATAAAAAGCATTTCTTCTTTAATCTCTTTGCTAGCTCAGAGAGCTCATAAAGCCTTTGCTAGCTGGGAGCTGGTGGCTCGCACCTGTAATCCTAGCTACTCAGGGGGCGCTGATATGTGAGGATCATGGTTCAAAGCCAGCCTGGGCAGGAAAGTTTATGAGACTCTTATCTCTGCACTAAACCAGCAAAAAAAAGCCCAAACGTGGAGCTGTGACTCCAATGGTAGCACACTAGCCTTGAGTGAAAAAGCTAAAGGCCTTGAGTTCAAGCTCGAGTAAAAAGAATCTGTCATCAACTACAAATATATGTTAAATACATAGCAAATGGTTACAGATAAAGAAAAGATATTTTTTAAAGAAAACTATTTTCCCTGCTTAAAAAGATAATGGGGTGGGGTCAGGGAAGCAACAACTCTCCTTCCAAAAAAATTCCAAACAAATAAAAGTGTTTTCCTGCCTCGTTTTGAAGACAGGACACACATACATTAAGAAATAAGAATAAGGTGTTAGGAAAATGAACCCTTAAATATGTATTTTAATGTTTTCGTTTCTTTCATGCATGTGTTTCTAACGCATTTATAAGATTATTTCTTTGTTGCTTTGTATGTCCCTCCCCCACAGTGTAACCCCCGCTTTCACTATATTTGATGTCAGTATAACATGTGGAGGAGATGGGGACAAACAAGTCGTTTAAGGATTCAGGTGGACCTGTTGCAACAATGAGAAGTACAAAATGTCATGTCAAAACCAACTTTACAATGTCGGTGTGTGGGGGGGGGAGGGGGGTATAATTGGGTGGGGGGAGGGGGGGCTGGGAAGGGAGGTGAAGGGTAAACAAAGGAGGAGGCTGCAATGCTTGGTAAGAAATGTATGCATTATCCTGCCCATGTAATTGTAGCCCCTCTGTACAGTATGTTCTCAAAATAAAATAAAATAAAATAAAATAAAATAAAATAAAAAAGAAATAAGAATAAGGAGCGAGCTAAGGAAGGGGTGACATTGTTCAAAAAGAAATGTACTCATTAATTACCTGATTTACATAACTGTAATCCCTCTGTACATCACCTTTATAATATATATATATATATATGAAGGAAGGAAGGAAGGAAGGAAGGAAGGAAGGAAGGAAGGAAGGAAGGAAGGAAGACATAAGAATGTGCAGAAAGAACAGAGTGATCCAGGAATTCTGTGAGGCAGAGCTCATGGCTGGGGTGGGTGGGGGTTGGGGAGGCCTGAGGAGCAGACAATACCTGAACGAGCTTCTCTAGAAGGAGGCATGGGGGCTAGAACTCCCCCAAGGAAGGGGCTTCAATGAGCCAAGGCTTTGAGAGCATGGGCCAATGCTCATATCAATTAGGCTTTGGGCCTGGACTTAGCAGGCAGGGAGAATTGGAAAAGTAGAAAACGGCCACCACTGTAAAGGAATTTTCACACCAAACTGAAAAATTCTGATTTTCCTACCTTGTGGTAGTTACAGCCTTGAATTCTGGAGTCAGACAAAGGTTTAAACTCCAACTTCTCCGTTTAACTGTTGGGGGTGCCTTTTCTTCCTCTCTTTATCATTTCTTCCTTGCCGCCTTCTTTTTATTTGGGGGTAGGCAGTACTAGGAGGGGTGTGAACTTGTTAGGCAGGTACTCTACTATTAGCCATACCTCCAACCCTTGGGGGATACAGTCTCTCTTCTTTCCAAGTCTGTGCCTGAAAGCAGTTCACCTATTTTACACTTTCATTGTAGCTAGAATGACATGTGCTCACCACCACACCCAGCTTCTTCTATTAGGATGGAGTCTCTTAGACTTTTGTGTTCCCTAAGCTAGCTTGGAACCATGATCCTCTAGAATTTAGCCTCCTAATCAGCTAGGATTTCAGGCTTGAGCCATCAATGCCTGGCTTTTTATCTTTCTTGCTTTCCTGCTTGCTGTGTTTTTCTTTCCTTCTTTCTTCTTTCAGTCATTCTTTTTCTTTTCTTTTTTTAAAATTTTTATTTTTTTGTTGTGAAAATACTGTACAGAGGGGTTCTTTTTGATTTGAGGTTTGGTTTCACTTCCCCCCCCAAAAAAAAAATGACTGAAAACTTCAAAGATGCACAGAAGTAGAAAGATCTATGCAACACATCTCCCTGGACCCATCAAAATCCAGCCTGCCTCATCCATACTCTTCCTCTTGCTTTATTACCAGCCTCCACACCTGCTGCACTGGCCCAGGCCAGTTAGGCAGCAGGAGAAGCCTGTGTGGGCATCTGTGTACAGAATCTGTTTACAGATCTGTTCACAGTATCTGTGAGTACACAGGCCAAGAGAGGGTATCAAGACGGGGCCTCTAAGAGAAACCGAGGCCCCCACGGGGGTCTCGTGTTTTAAAGGGCCTGTTCCCACTCTCCCCAGGCCACTTGTGCCACAAGAAAAGCAATCCCAATGAAACATGTCAACCTAGAGACCAACCTTCCCTCTGTAGGCACTGGGGCCTGGAACCCAGGAAATCTCTGCCCAGATAGCTGAAGACCACTTTCAGGACATGAAATGACCCATGTGCACTCTCCACTAGATCTTAGAGGTGGGCAGGTGTCTGGCAGAGGGAGAGGAAGGGAGCCAGAGATTAGGCCTGTGGGCTGGGTGACAGGCATCCCTGTGAGGTCTCTGGAGACATGAAAATGTAGATTAGGAGCAAAGGTCCCTCCAAGTCCCCACTCTACTCTAGCTCTACAACCCAGGCCTCAACCATAATTTCTCTGCAGGTTCTTTACTTTAAAAATAGGCTGTTCATGGCCTCTGTCAAGTCACCGGTTAAGACTGCTAAAGATCCCAGGCACTATAAAGGTGACCTTGAAATACTGGAGTCAAACAGCACAATGGCCATCAGAATATGGCGGCCCTGCATCTGTTCCATCAGTGAGCAGACAGCTTTGAGAATTTTCTCCCTCACACCAAGCACTGGAGGCTTATGGCTGTAATCTTAACTACTCAGGAGCCTGAGATCTGAAGTTCAGGCAAACAAATTCAAGGGACTCTTATCTCCAAGTAGCCAACAAAAAGCTGGAAGTAGAGATATGACTCAAATAGTACAGTACCAGCCTTGAGCAAAAAAGCTGAAAGGAGAGAGCAAAGCTCTGAGTTCAAGCCATTAGAGTACTAAGATAGGCATTTGGTTCTTCTCTCGTTCCTCCTCTCCACTCCCCTTCCCACAAAGTCCCCCTGAAGAGAACAACACCCCCTTGCAAAACCCCTTGTTCCCAATCCTAAGAGATTTGACCTGAACTCTCCCTATCCTATTTAAAGGAAAGACCAGCTGTGAGTTCTTCTATTCTTTGCATGATACTGACTGAGAAAAAAGCTTAATGCTTCCTAGAATTTTGCCATTAAAATTCCCGGAGAAGGAAAGCGGTACTGTATGTCTTAACAGAAATGTACCTAAAGGGAAACAAAAAGTAGATAAAGAAAATTACAGCAGCCTACAATAGCAATTGTGTTTTTTTTAAATTCCTGAGTGGATAATATGTGGTTTCATTTAAATAAGAACACAATCTCCATTAACTTAATTTGTCTACGCGGTGACTTCAACCGTTAGTGCCTGCCCTAGGAATGCATTTTTAGACACATTATTGCTACTTTGAGATTAAAAGTGAATCAGTCCCGTGGAGTTAATTACTAGTAAATTAATCTAAAGTAGGTCTCCCACATGGCATGGAGCCAGCAGATGGTTCTGGGCACTAACCAGAAACAAAGGCAAAGCCATTTGTATGTGTGGCAAATTATAGAACAGAAAGGGAAATTGTTTGCATCGCTCAGGTGAGGACTACCAATAGAGGCCCAATTAAAACATCTATTGACAAATCTAGAAAAGTGGTCCCTAACCCCATCTCTCAAAAAGGAAAATCTTCAGCTCTATCGTTACAACCAATTTCCCAACACTTTCAGAAAGGAAATTATGCTGTGTGTGTGTGTGCACGCGCGCGCATGCACACGTGAGCACGTGTGTGCATGCACACCAAGGACTGAGACTGAGTTTACATGCTGGACTTCACCCTTGTTCACTCAAGACTGGTGCTCTACCAGTTGAACCCAACTCTACATCCATCTTTTTGCTGGTTAATTATAGATGATAGTTTCTCCAATTTGCCTGTCCCACTTGTCTTCAAACCTCAGTCCTCAGATCTCAGCCATCTGAGTTGCTGGGATTATAGGTGTGAGCCATTAACTGAATCCAGCTATGCCTAATTTTTTAGCTGCTGATGTGTGGACCTTAACATATAAAGCAGAAACCATTTACGACACTAAACATTAAATTAGAGCCAGCCAAGAGAAGTTACTAGTGTCCTTTCTAGTGCCTGGAAATACCATAGATTCTGTCTCTGTGTCCTCACAGTGATGGAAAATGAGAAACAGAGGCAGAAGAGACAGAAAAAAAAAACAGAGGGGGGGGAAAGCAGAGCAGTTGAGCTTTAATTAAACATTCTGAATCAAGGAAAATGGGAACACAAAATTTTAGTAAGAGAGAAATGATGCATGCATAAAGAGGATAGATCAATAAAACGACATGATTTGTATCGGTGACAAACATATTTATTTTCTTTTACTACAAACAGATCAAAGTTTCCCATAAGTATTCAAGTTCACAAATGTTCCTGGTATCCTGGCTTCAAATGTCCAGGAGTGTCACTAAACCAGCTGTCCTGTTCCTGGATGGTACAGTTCATCTTGACTGTAGGCCCCAGATTTGATGTCATTAGCAGTCTGGTAAATGATTAATATTACTTCCTTCCCATTTTAATTGTATAAGGTTATTTCACATGGTGTTGCATATCAAATGTCTCTAAATAAATTTAGTGGCAAAGATAGAAGTGATAAGCTTCAAAATAATACATTTCAGAAGAGTCCCAGTTGAACTCATATATATGTATATTATATATAGTTATATATATATCACTGCCTTTAACAGACATGAGATTAATGTTAAACATCAATATCTATGAATTTACACAAAACAGTGTTCCTTCCTAATGAGTGATTTGTTTAAACCCTGAAAGAGCACAGGTAGCTTTGCAGAGTCAAAGTGTATTATTGTTCCATTTTGACTACAGTTCCCTAATTGGAACATAAAGTCCCAATCAGGAGTTTTCTCATACATGAGGTCAAAACGAGAAGATCTCTAGCTAGCCAGAGGTATTTCTGTGTCTCTTTTCAAATGATTGAAGGCCAGTTCTTTTAGCATCGGAAAGAAGTCAAATGTCCTTGTCTGATGGGTATTGCTTTAGGATACCACATGCCCATTAAGTTCTAGCATCTAAGAGCATGCAACGGCAGCTACTATTAGCTATGCAGCTATGGCGTTGTTAGTGTCTCGTTATATCATGTGCATGGAGATATTTTAAGAGAAAACAGAAGGACTTATTCTCCCTAACAACCATTTATAGTACAGAATGTTCAAAGCTTGCAACCACAGTCTTAAGGCAAATCAGTTGGTTACAAAATGAAGGCGGCCACAAACGTGCATGCTTTAGAAGAATGTGAACGTGGTACCTAAAATAAGAAAATCCTCTTGTTTTCCCAATTCCGTTTCTGGCTCCAGACCATCAATGAACAAACTAGAATTGGTTCACACTGTAGCACTCCGTGCTGGAAATGCAATCCATCTTAGGAGATGTGAAGAAAAAGGAGTGTAAAAGAGGAAGTGTGGTTTGTTTTCCCACTGGCTAAGATTCTATCTCATTCAAAAAGGACTTGGCTCTATTTTTTAAAAAGAAAGAAAGAAAGAAAACACTTTAAGAATAAGGGGCTTGAGATCTTTCGTGGCATTTTACACACCTCTGTACACATCTGCGGCTTCAGTCTTCCAGATTAAGAGACCAAGATTTCATCTACCAAAAGATCCTCTCTGCCTATTCTTCCTTCCCCAGTAGTATTTCCTTTCGTTCCTGCACACTCCAGGAGCTTCCTAGGTAAGACGATGAAAAGTGGGAAGGGTTAGATTCTCCTGAAATCTCTCTTTTAAACACAAAACTGTCTGGAAAATTATTACCTGGTTGGTTCTTTTTTTTTTTTTTTAATGGCAAGTTGTGCAGAGTTTTGACTTGAGGATTCTCTAACACAGAGACACAGAAGGATAAATAACACCCCAGGTGGCCAGACACCATGACCCCACTGGAGGGAAGACCTGGGTTCAGGTGTTGCCCTGGGGCGATGGATGGGGAGGGGGTGAAGGGTGGGGGTTTGTTGGGCTTCCAGGAGTCTTTGCCGGGTTTGGGGTGGGGAGGGATGGAGGGAATCAGGGGGAGACCGTACAAGGGGGATCATGGGCCGTCGGCCAGCCGGCCGGGTCACCAGTGCTGGCCCGCGGCCCGGGTGCCCAGCTGGGCCTGGGACATGGCTGGCATGGCGGTGGCGGCGGCGGCGGCGGCGGCGGCCGCATCCCCGACGCCCGGCAGGACGGAGCGCACGGAGCGCCGGAACTCCTCGTTCCTCCAGGTGTAAAGCAGCGGGTTGAGCGCGGACAGCGCGCAGCACAGGAGCCAGCTGGCCGCCTGCACGCCCCAGGGCACGGGCAGCGAGAAGCCGCTGGCCAGGCTGACCCAGACGAGCGGCTGCGTGGCCAGCAGGAAGACGCAGCAGAGCAGCAGCACCGACAGCCCGCTGAGCCGCCGCTGCGCCCGGCGCGGCTGCAGCGCGGGGGGCAGAGGCTGCGGCTGCGCGGCGGCGCCGCCCGGGCCGGCGGGGCCCGCGGGCCCGGCGGGGAAGGCGGCGGCGGCGGCGGCGCAGCCGGGCAGCTGGTGCAGCAGGTGGAAGTTGAGCACGCTGACCCGCTTGACGCTGACGCGCACGCGGCGCACGATGCCCAGGTAGCAGTGGAGCAGCAGCGCCGTCTGCGCCAGCAGCGCGCCCGCCGCCAGCAGCGCCGGGTAGTGGATCTGCGGCGGCGAGGCCCCCGGCCGCGGGGCCCAAGGCGGCAGCAACAGCACCAGACCCAGGGCGAGCGCCCAGGACATCGCCAGCATGCCCGCCGTGTGGCGCCGCTGGTACAGCACCTGGTAGGTGGCCGGCGCCCTGGTGATGAGGAGGTAGCGGTTCAGAGCCACCAGGCAGTGGGACAGGAGGGACACCGTGAGCCCCAGGCCCAGCAACCCACCCCGGAGCAGCCGATAGCTGCCCCCGGCGCCGTCCCAGTCCGCGGGGGGCTCCACGGAGCCCGCGGGCAGGAGCCCCAGGACGGCCTCCTGGGGCATCCACAGGGCGCACACGCTGAGATCGGCCGCGCAGCCGTTCACGATGAAGGCGTTGCTGGTGGTCTGCAGCTTTCGGAAGGACGACACGAGATAGATGACCATGCCGTTGGCCAGCGTGCCCCCGATGGCCAGACCCGAGTACAGGAGCGACACCGGGATGCGCCGGCCCGCCCACGGCTCCTCTTCCTCGCACAGCAGCAGCAGCGACCCCCCGGTGGTGGAGGAGGATGGGGACGAGGAGTTGGTCATTCTGGCCAACTCTTCACCCCTCCAGCCCTAGCGTCGGCCCATCGTGACACTTGGTTGCCTGCCGAGAGAAGGGCAGAGACATCCTTGGAGGCCCTCTGCCACCCACCGGAGGCTGAAGCAGAATAATGGGCTCAGGGAGTGGAGGGGAGGGGGGAGATCGAGGAGAATGGGGGTGGCAGATGACAAGATGCCTGCCTGGGAAATGTCTCCCGTGCCGGGGAGGGGGGGGCGGGAAGCTGCCTTGCACACACAGCAGCTCCAGGTAAGTCCCAGGACCAAAGGCCAAATCAAGAGCAGTCCCCTCTTCCCATCCCCCATACACACACACACACACACACACACACACACACACACACACACACGCACACACACAGTATAGTAGAGTATATTATCAGCTGGAGTTGTTCATTTCAAAGAGACCTATCCTAGCTGGGAGAAGAAAAAAATAAAGAAGAATGCGAGGGGGGTCAGAATGGAGGGGAGCTGGCTTTGGGGCTCGTCCCTAGCTGGTGACAGTAGCAGAGGGGGAAATACCTTCTCGGGCAGCAGTATCTGTGGTCCAGAAAGCAACAGGAGAAACTCCGCGCTCAGCTTGGGATCCGTGCCAGGGGCAAAGGCCCAGCTTCTACCAAACAGCATCCAAACACCTGTCCCAGGCAGGAAGCGGCCGCTTGTGGGAAGTCTTCTCAGTTGGCAGCAGAACTGGAGAAAGTAAGGTGCCAGCAGGCTGCAAGCCCCGGGCAGGTGGGCACGCAGTCAGGCAGGCAGACAGGCAGGCAGGCAGGCAGCAAAGATGCCAGGCTGCAGAGGCTGAGCTCCAGGGGAGAGCACCAAGAGTGGTGGCTGATGTGACGAACCCACTCAGAACTCTCTCCTGCTCCGTTATACATCACACAGGGAAGAGACAGCCTTGCCACGCTCGGCATGAATTATTCAACAGCTCCCAACTTGTAAAGGGAAGAAAAATACCTTGCTCGGAGAGTCCTGTGCTTAGCAAGTTTCTCCCTCTCTTTTCTCTCCTCCTCTCAGCCAACTTATTTTCTACTCTGCCTCATTTTTCTTCCCTCCCTGTCCTTCCTTCCCTTCCCCGTTAGAAGGAAATCTTATTACACTTCCCCAGATTCTCTCATCTCAGTCTGATGCATGCTGGAGGCTAGACTTTTCTCAGAGATAAATACAACCCAAATACCTAGGACTAGTCTCTTCATTCCCACATTAGAAGGACTACTTTATATTCTAATTGAAACTCATCTTCCCCCCCCCCTTGTAAAATGAGACAAGGGTAATTATCCACAGAAAGTCTGAAAGCCTTAATTTAAATAATAATCTCAGGGCTTTCTTTTTTCCTCATCACCTGACTTCTCTCTGGAATTTGTCTTTGTGTTTCCGCAGTAAAAAGAATTGAGGAGAGGTTAAAAAAAACGACATGGTCAGATTTAAAGTAGGTGACAGTGGTATATCAAAACAATAGGATGTTATTCAGAAATAAAAAAAAATGAACTATCAAACCATTGAAAGATGTGGAAGAAACTTAAATGCATATTTCTATGTGAAAGAAGTCAATCTGGAAAAGGCTACGCACTGTATGATTCTACCTCTATGGTCTTCTGGGAAAGGTAAAACTGGGGAGCATGGAATTGGGGTGGGGGAGAAAGGATGAAGGTTCAGAGTTCAGCTTAATTGAATTTACTCTGTAGACATAATCATCATTATAAATCTATCCACATCCATAGTTGGTACACCACTCAGAGTGAACCCTAACATACACTAGAAATTGAGTGAATACGTGTTTGGGTACTTTACCAGCTGAGCAAATGGACCACTCCAGTACAATGTGTTGCCAGAAAAGCTATCAACTTATAGGAGAAGAACAAATTTTGGTTTGGGAAATCATTGTACCCTTTGCTCCAATTTGCTAAGCAAAAACTGCTTTAAAATATAGGTTTACCAGGCGCTATTGGCTCACACCTATAATCCTAGTTACTCAAGAGGCCGAGATCAGAGGATCATGGTTTGAAGCCAGCTCGGGCAGGAAAGTCCATGAGACTCTTATCTCCAATTAATCCCAAAAAGTCACAACTGGAGCTGTGGCTCAAGTGGTAGCATGCTAGCCTTGAGCGAAAAAGCTCAAGGACAGTGCCCAAGCCCAGAGTGTAAGCCCTAGGACCAGAAAAAAAAAATGTGTGTGTGTTCTTTTCTTTAAAAGTGGGTGTAAGAAATGCTTAAATAGGGATATGTTGACCCATTGTAACAATGAGATGTATAAGACATTATGTTG
Organism: Dipodomys merriami; assembly: GCF_024711535.1. NCBI lineage: Eukaryota > Metazoa > Chordata > Mammalia > Rodentia > Heteromyidae > Dipodomys > Dipodomys merriami. The sequence goes on from NW_027205215.1 coordinate 332,735, forward strand.
AAAACGAACTTTGCAACTTCAATGGTGGGGGGGGGAGTTGGGAGGAAGGGAAGGGATGGTAGGGGTAAAACAAAATAGGGGGTAACAATGCTCGATAGGAAATGTACTCATTACCTTACTCATGTAACTGTAACCCCTTTGTGCAGTATCTTTACAATAATATATATATTAAAAAATAAATAAATAAAGTGGATGTAAGGGGGAAGGGAAGGCACTGAAGGAGCCAATGTGTGAAAACAAAGATGGTTTTTCATTTCAGGCCTTTTCATTGTGTGGTGTCTTTGAGATTTGCGTCTGATATTTTAGTTTGCTTTTGCACAAATACTAATTCATTCACTCCTTTGGAAAGTTAGTTGTTCACAAGAGTATTCTCCCCAACAAACTATTTTTCCACTAGCAAAATCAGATTTCGTAAGTTTAGCTCAATAAGGAATACCCGTAATAGGATGTCGTAGAAGAACATGGGTGAGGTTAGTGGATCCCTAATTGGCCTCGTAGTGGATTCTTTGCACGTCATAAGAAGTGTCCATTCAATGGCTTCAAACATGTGTGATCTAGCCATTCGCCAGCCATTCAGATCTGAGGAACAAAGGTTCAGAGCCTGATTGGCCAGGAAAGCTATGAAACTCTTATCTCTAACTAAGAAGAAAAAAGCTATATTGTAGCTATGGCTCAAAGTGCTAGCATTGAGGAAAAAAGTCCAGGCTCTGAGTTCAAGCCCTAGGACCAGCACAAAACAAAGACCCCTTTCTGCTTTGAATCCCTGCTGTTGGGAGCCAAAAGTTGAGTCTCTCAACATAATAGGCTTGACTATCTCACTGGAACATCTTGAGGCTGAGTTTACAGAATCCCACCCTCATCCTGCCCTAAGTAAACATCCTGCACTGCTATGGCCAATGAAAAAGCTTCCTTAATGGCCAATGAAAAAGCTTCCTTAACGGCCAATGAAAAAGCTTCCTTATTCCAAGCATATAAATACCCCTGTGTGAAAAATAAAAATTTGCAGCTTGATCAGAACCCTTGTCTTGCTGTCATTCTTCGTGTCTCTTGTCCCTTCATTCCTTCTAGCTTAGGTTCACTGCCCTCGACGTCCTGCGGGTCGGGGCACCCTGCTTATGAATTTAGCATTTCCCCTCCTTTATTCTGCCACTTAGGAGAGATCTGTTCTGTCTTTCAGTCTGTTCCTAAGACTAGTCTTTCAGGATGACAGAACATACCTCCCTTGCTTTTCTTTCTTTCAAACCTTCATTTAATTAATGATTTAAGATGGATGGGCCCTAAGACTTAAACAGATTTAGCTGAGTTAGATTGGATCTCCGTGGAAATGGTTGGTGGAGGGAGAAGAGGAACAATGATTATTCAATGGATTGAAGGTTCAGATATCAATCTTACTGATATTCACTTGGCTTTATTAAAGCGTTGAGTACAATAAGCACAGCAAGCCTTCAGGACATTCCTCAAATCATTTATCATGAAAACTTGTTGTTGAACATGTAAATTCTTCTCTCACACTTCACTTAGTCATAAAAGATCATCTGCATTTGAATGCCACATCCAAGGTCCGTCCTGGCTGCTAGTTTGTGTCTTCTCTTGGGGGGGGGGGGGGGAACGACAAAGTTCCATCTGAAAGGCTCTGTCCCATAGGTACTTCTGTGTCCAAATCCTGCTTCTTCTAACCCTGGCCTATTTGGTTTTTGTTTTTGTTTTATTTTGGTTTTATGTTATAGAACTTACATCATATAAATTAAGATTTCCTTTTTTTGTGCTGGTACTGGGGCTTCAGCTCAGGGTCTGGGCACTTTCCCTAGCTTTTTGTTGTTCTTGTTGTTGTTCAAGGCTAGTACTTGAGCCACAGCTCCATTTCAAACTTTTGGTGGTTAATTGGAGAGAAACGCCTCCCAGACTTTCCTGCCCAGGGTTAACCTCCAACCACAAGCCTCAAATCTCAACCTCCTCAGTAGGTTGGAGCCACCTCAGTCTGGTGGGATTTCTTTCTTATTCTCTGTGCCAGAACAGTGATGGGCACACAGTAAATGCTGGGCCTTGCTGAGCTCTATACGTGATTTCAGTTATTTGTCTTCCAGGTGAAACACTCAAGTGATTTCTTTGCTCCTGTCTCCGGTAGGAGCTTCCTCCACTTCTCACTCTTCCTGATGTATCCCCAGTCCCTTCTCTCCACTGCTCATTCCCTCTACCTTTCAGAGGTAGAGCCTCTGAAACCTTTTTGAGGTTGAGCCACCTCAACCTAATAAAGCTGGTCCTGAACTCCACTTCCTTCTCAAGGTGGCTACTAGACATAGCTCACTTCCTTTGTGTGCCAGAAGGGCTGGTTTTCTGCATCTACTTAGCTGTTCTCCTGTTCACCACTCATAAGCAACCCCAAGCCTTTCGTTCTCTCCATAACTCTAGCTGAAGTCGGCAGCAACCCCTAATTGTCAACCCAGAGAGTCTTCCGTCCTCGCTTTCTCCAACTCCATTGTGGCTCACTCCTCCTCACACTTCTCTTTATTTTATTATTGCCCCCCTGTCTGCTCCTTTCCAGACACCCACCTCCCACCCCCCACCCCCCCAGCATGGGCCTCTTAATGGATTGCTCCTAGCTGCTCTGTTCTTGGTTCTCATCTTTCTCTCTTTTCTCCCTAATTGATCTCATCCTGTTCTAAGCCTCCCACCTGTGCCTACAAGACACTCGAAGTTTCTTTCCTACCACCCTCAAGTTCCCTGCCCCCACCAGAGCTGCAGACATTTTGCAATTTGCCATCAGGCTGGCCCTCGCTCCTGCCTTGCCCTGCCCTGTGTCCTGTGGCCATCACTGTCCTTAGTGGTGTTCCTCACCACCACAGAGACCGTGCTAGTTGTCTCCCAAAGCATTGTCTTCTATCTAATCCTAGCATCACTGTGGCTAATGTTTCTTGAGGACACATCGTGGATACCAAGCATTATTCTGAGTCCGGCCTACAGCCTACTCCAAGCCAGGCCCACTCCTAAATTTGCAGGCAAGGGGAGATGTCCAGATGGAAATCTACACACCATCTGTCTAAACGTTTAAAACTCACAAGTCAAAGTGTGAAACTATTAAATCAAAGATGTCCCAGTCTCTTTATTTCAAAAATAACACTGCTATGATAACTGGAAAGCCAAACTCAAGTTTACTGGAATGTGACAACTTGAGGAACTTGCCTCTGGCCCAAAGCCATCTCCCTACACCTCCCATCTTCCGCTCTGGACCACCCGCCAGAGATACTCTGTCCACACCCCTCTACACGACCACCCCTGGGCATCATGGCAGACTGAGGATGACAGCTGGAAGGCACAAACCATCAGAGGGACAAAGCCAGAGGGTGTCCTTGCAAGCAACTTCATGAACACAGGGCCACATATGCTGAGATCACGCTACATTGTCCAGAAAGCGAACATGCTGGAGGTGTGGCTCAAGCAGTAGAGGGCCTGTCTAGTAAGTGCAAGACCCTGAGTTCAAACCCCAGGAGTGCCCCCAGTAATGCAAGAGAAAGGGGGAAAGAGGAGGAAAGGAAGGGATGGAGAGAAAGTGGGAAATGAATGAGTTCTAAGTGACCTTGTCCTCCAGATCCATCTTGCAGTAGTCACAAAGTGGTTAAATAACTTGCCGAAGCTTACATAGCTAGGAACTGGTTCAAACCAAGGTAGACTGGTTCAAAGATGGATTCTTGGTCCCCAGTCTCCTCCACTACACTTAGTCTTTCGTAGAGTTTCATTTCTTTCCTTCATGTGGCTTGCCTGCTATCACTGTGTTATATCACTGTACCTGAGACACACGCCCTCTCCACTCCCTCCCTCTCTCTTGGGAGCCGGCTCCAGCCATGCCCTGCAGCCTGCTGCTCAGAGTTTGTGGAGATCATTCTGACCATCCACCATCTGCATCCACTTTTGCCAAGTCAAAATCTTGCAGATCTGAGCTGAGACTCCACCTCTTGTAGGGAGTTACGGTTCTTATGACTAGATTAGTCTTAAAAGTACTTCAGCATGTCACTGCGTCCTGGATTTGGGGATTCTCTCTCCAGATAATCAGCTACTTGAAGGGAAGGTTCTCATTAGTCCAGGTATGTGACACAGAAATAAATATGTATTGAAGCCAGGTGCACGCTTATAATCCTAAGTACTCAGGAGGCTGAGATTGAAGATTGTGGCTCAAAGCCAGCCTGGGCAGGAAAGCTTGTGAAACTGTTGTTTCCAATTAACCACCAAAAAGCCAGAAAGTAGAGCTGTGGCTCAAATGGTAGAGCCATTAGCCTTGAGCAAAGAAAGAAAAATACAGGGCTGGGAAGGTGGCTCAGTGGTAAAGTCCTTGCCTTGCATGCCTGAGGCCCTGGGTTTGATTCCTCAGCACCACATAAGCAAAAAGAAAAAAAGCCAGAAGTGGCACTGTGGCCCAAGTGGTAGAGCGCTAGCCTTGAGCTGAAGAGCTGAGGGCCAGCGCCCAGGCCCAGAGTTCAGGCCCCACGACCGGACCCAAAAAAAAAGAAAGGAAGGAAGGAAGGAAGGAAGGAAGGAAGGAAGGAAGGAAGGAAAGAAAGAAAGAAAGAAAGAAAGAAAGAAAGAAAGAAAGAAAGAAAGAAAGAAGGAAAGAAAAAGACCTCATGGTCAGCACTTAGGCCCTAAGTTCAAGCCCCAGGACTGACACAGAAATAAATAAATCAATTAAATAAATAAATAAATGCTGACCACATAAATCTAGGGCCCTCTAAGATCGTAATTTCAGTCTGTTATCTTCTCAAGATAGAAACGATTAGGCAGCAGAATATAGTAGTTTTTCCAAATACTTTAAAGCTTCATGGAACCACATTCCTGTGGCTTATGTTACCACATAATTTTTAAACAGAATTTTTGCTGAAAACAACCCTTCTCACAGACCCCCAAGCTCACGCCTGACAGGGTCTCATACAGACATTTCTGGCACTGAAGAATGTCTTGCTCTACCAAAGCATGACACAGCAACTGTCCCACATACTTTGGGAAACCAAGGGGTAAATGGTCTCAGGGAAAATTGCCCATTTTTTTACTTCCTTCACACTCTGCTCTTAGCCAAGCCACAGACCAACCTCCCTAAGCAAATTGTCTAAAATCCCATTATTTCAAATCCCAGCTGGATCTCCTCAGATCTTGGCTTCTCAAATATTATGCAACTGAGAGATTGGTATGAACTTGTTTAAATTGTAGATATTTTCCTGGGAAGGGGGTGGGGTGCTGTCCAAAACCAGGACTTGAACTCAGTACCTGATGCTTTTGCTCATTTCTTTTTCAAAAGAACAAAATCACTTTTACGCCAGAGTTGAGAATAATTCAATTATCTGCAAGCATTGGCCATCACAAGGAAGTCCAGTGGTAGAGCTTTTAGAAGATATAAAACTTACAGAGAATCACCAAGCTAGAAATTATCTGTCCTTAGTTCCATACTGGAATCTTTTTATCTTATTTTTTTGGGGGGGTGCCAATATTGGGGCTTGAACACAGGGCACTGTCCTTTTGCTTTTACACTCACTGTAGGTTCTCTACTACTTGAGCCACAACTCCACTTCTGGCTTTTTGGTGGCTAATTGAAGGTAAGAGTCTCATAGACCTTCCTCCTGCCCAGGCTGGCTTTAAACTCCAATTCTCAGATCTCAGCTTCCTGAGTAGCTAGGATGAAAGGGAGAGCCACCAGCGCCCAGCTGCCTTCATGAAATCTTTTAACTGAGGCACACACAACCTTGTGGTGAGGTTCTTGCCTTTTCTCCTGCCCTATCAGATTTTAGAGGTTTAATATCTTTCAAGATATTAATGATTGAGGTTTAATATCTTTGCCACAGAAACAGCAGTAGGAGACTGAACCATAGAGCCAGGTTTCTCAAATGTGACTGATTTTGTTTGTCCCCAGATCCTGGAAGATGGAACCACTTTCTGGAGACAGGATTTGGTTTTCAAATCTTGGGGAACTGGGTGTTATTGCCATCTAGCCAATGGAGGACAAGGGTGCTGATTAATATCCCACATGTACAGGACAATAAAGAATGTCCCAACCCAAATGTTGACAAGGCCAAAATTGAGAAACTCTAACCCCCAAGGTTAAAAAGGTCAGAGTCAAATCCAGGGTCTGTTTGTTCCTAGTCATGGACCTTGAGGAAGCTCTTTTACCTTGATAATTGTATTTTGTCATTTTTAAGGGGGGGAGGAGGAAGGGTCACCTACCTCTGAGTGGTTCTTATAACAATTAAATTTATGCAAAGCATTTGACCAAGAGGCCTGCACTCCATTAAGGGGCTGAGAATGGTGGACAATAATGAGAGGATCCCTCAATGTAAACTAAGGTCATTACACACAGATTCCAGTAATCCAGCCTGCCCCCACCCTCTGCCCCTCAATGCCACAGGATGTTCACGTAAACTCTTCCTAAGTTTGTGCAAAAATGTGTATTTGGGCATTTGTATGGACAAAAATTAAGGAACTCTATTAGTTTCTCAAGAGTTTATAAGTTCAAAACCAGCCTAGGGAAGAAAAGTCCATGTGACTCTTATCTTCAACAAAAAGCCCAAAATGGAGCTGTGGCTCAAGTGGTAGAGCACTAGCTTTGAGCAAAAGAGCTAAGGGACAGTGCCCAGTGGAAGCCCCAGGACTGGCACACACACACACACACACACACACACACACACACACACACACACACACACACACACACAAACAAACACTCAGGCAACCAAGCATCAACATTGTCCCTGATTGTTGTAGCCAACTAGAATTCACATGCTGAAATCCATCGCACAGGTGATGGTATTAAGCAATGGAGTGTATGGGAGCTGATGGGATCATGGGGACTGAGGCCTCAAGGGCAGATCAGTGCCCACAGCAAAGAGAATGGATTGATCTTTCTGCCACGTGAGGACTCAAAGTGAAGATCTCCTTTATGAACCAGGAAGTGGCCTCCAACCAGATGCAATTGCCCGAGCCTCCATTTTGGAGGTCTTCACTTCTAGAACTGTAAAGAATGAATTTCCACCACCTCTCAGTTCCCAGTTCATGGCATTTTGCTGTCACAGCCTGACTGGTCATCTGATCTTATTTTATTGGAAAGATGAAGACTCAAAGACTATGAATGATTTAACAAGTCACACACATGATGGAGGTAAGCTAGTTCAAGGTTATCCCTTAGCATACACATAATGGCTGCATTGAATTGGGTTAGGTCAGAGATCATTTTCTCAAGCATGACTCCTCATTCCACTGACTCTTCACTTAAGAAACTCTACATTTGCATTTTTAGAGTTAATTGAGCTGTGATCTTCAAATCGCCTATACCAGAATCACTCAGGGCTGAGTCGGAACTACTGGGTCTGCAGAATCTACGGAATCTGCAGTCGCTAAAGGAGCAGATAATTTTCTTCTACCATGAAGCTATTTGGCTACTTGAGAACTTCTGGAGTGCAGGATATTTAGACTGAGCATGCTTTCAAGTGTTGATAGTGTTGATTTGTAATGTAGCCAAGGCATTTCTTTCCTTGAACTACATTTTCAGCTTTTCCAGGAAAATCAATTTGAGCTAAAATTGCTTTGGTTTGGTCTCTATCCAAACATTTTTTTTTCCAGTAAGGGATTTTAATATAGAAATTTTCCCCTTTCTTTCAGATCCATTGCCTCCAAAAGGATCGTGTCCCTCCATGTGTGTGAATGTGTGATAAAACCACATGGTGAAGGCCAGGCATGGTAGTTCATTCTTATAATCGCAGCTATATGGGAGGCAGAATTAGGAGGATCACAGTCTAAGTCCAGACCCAGACAAAAACATAAGGACAAAAGGTGAACCAATGCAACAGCAATACTCACAAAACACTATGGTGAAAATGAACTTTACACCTTGGGGCTGAGGGGAGCTGGAGTGGAGGAGGAAAAGTGGGAATAGCTGTAACCCCTCTGTACAAAACCTTTACAATGAAAGAATTTTTTTAAAGACACTATCTGGAAAAAAATTACTAAGGCAAAAAAAGGAAGGCATAAGAGCATGATTCAAGTGATAAAACACCTCCCTAATAAACGTAAGTCCCTGATCTCAAATCCCAGTACCACGAAAGGTTTTGAAAACAAGTCCAGAACATGAGGTCCCCCTCTTAACAAATCTTTCAATTCCTAGCACTGTAAGTACAAATGTCTAGACGCTTCTCATCCTGTTTTTTGAAACCTATGAAAACAGCAACTCTTGTTTTTCCCAGGCTTTTTTGGGTTGCTCAGACTCTCATGGACTCCTGCATGGTGGTTTTAACTCCACCGGTGCTCTGCTGTAGTATTTCAGTAACTGCTATGGAGTGAGTGAATGGATATCCACCTACATTCACATCTCCAAACTGTGGATAAATGTGAGTTCTCATCCTCCATTCCCTTCCTGCTGCTTCTGTTCCTTTTAGGCCAGTGAAGTCCTGTTTGGGAGAGAGCTAGCTTTCCACCAAGTCCTTCTGCAAAATCATTCCACAGTGTTTGCTCACCACAGAAACTTTGCCGAACCAGATCTCATTGGTGTCAGCAACCAACATCTGGCCCTGTGTGTGTGTGTGTGTGTGTGTGTGTGTGTGTGTGTGTGTGTGTGTGTGTGTGTATGTGTGTGTGTGTGTGTGTGTGTGTGTGTGTGTGTGTGTGTGTGTGTGTGTGTGTGTATCTGGGTCCAGGGGTTTGAACTTGGCCTGGGTGCTGTTCCTGGTTTTTTTTGGTTTTGCTCAAGACTAGTACTCTACTACTTGAGCCACAGCTCCACTTCTGGATTTTTGGTGGTTAATTGGAGATCAGAGTCCCATGGACTCTCCTGCCCAGCCTGGCTTTGAACCATGATTCTCAGATCTCAGCCTCCTGAGTAGCTAGGATTACAGAGTGAGCCACTGGCACCTGGCATATGTACATATTTTCAAAGCACCTGTGCTATCACTCTTTAAATCAATTTTCATTACTTTAAAATTTATTTTTAGATTACAATATCTTAAAGCTAGATTAATGCACATTTTCATTTCTTTTTTTTTGGGGGGGGGGTCCGGTCATGGGGCCTGAACTCTGGGCCTGGGCGCTGTCCCTCAGCTCTTCAGCTCAAGGCTAGAGCTCTACCACTTGAGCCACAGCGCCACTTCCAGCTTTTTTTCTTTTTGCTTATGTGGTGCTGAGGAATCGAACCCAGGGCCTCAGGCATGCAAGGCAAGCGCTCTACCACTGAGCCACCTTCCCAGCCCCCACATTTTCATTTCTTATAATTAGTAAATATCAGGTAGGTGGCATAGTTACTGTAAGCAAAATTTCTAAACTAGTTCTCTCTCTCTCTCTCTCTCTCTCTCTCTCTCTCTCTCTCTCTCTCTCTCTCTCTCTCTCTCTCTCTTTCTCTCTCTCTCTCTGGTACAGGAGATGAAACCTTACACAAATGCTAGATAAAACAACCTACCACTGAGCTGCACATAGCTTATTATGGCTTTTAAAGCAAAGATTCCAGACTGGAGGTGTGGTGAGGCCATGAGCAAAAAAGCTAAGCAAGAGGTCAAGGTCTTGAGTTTATCGCCTGAAACCAGCACGCATGCACACACACACACGTGTGTGTGTGTGTGTGTGTGTGTGTGTGTGTGTGTATGAGAAAGAGAGAGAGAGAGAGAGAACTTTTGCCAACTCTATTGTTGCCTGAAACCAGTTGCAGAATTGAAGACATCGATGGTAGCATGTTTATTACGACCAATAGAGCATTTTAGAAGAGGAAGCTATACCACTCCAAATGCCTTCATTTGAAAACAAAACAACTCTCACCCAGCTGGAGTTCCAAAAAGTTCCTAGCTCTCAGACCTCAGTTCCCCACTTCCTAACCAAGTCAGAAAGCAGAAGTTTTGACATCAACTCCTTGAGAAAGTACACCTTTAGGTAAGCTTTAGTCACTACAAAACGACTTGGCTATGACCCAGCCAGCTCCCCTTCTACAGTGTGGCAGAGTGAAAGCAGTCCCTTAGCTGGTGCTGGAGAATCTGACTGGTGGACAATTCTTACATGGATGGGAATTTCCTTTGAATGAGAAGTGACCACTGACTAGGCCATGCAAAACTCTGTGGCATAGTCTGGATACTTGCTCTGCTCCTCGGTGTCGGCCATTTTGTGTCATGCTAGGCAGGTGTGACTACACAGCCAGTTCCAATAAAAACCATGGAGGCTGGGTCTCTCATGACTTTCCTGCTGCACACTACTTCCAGTATGTTGATGTAACTTGTTGCTAAAGAACTCAGCAGGTGGTCCTCTAAGAAAATATTACCTGGTTTCCTACAGATTCCAGCCCATGCATCTCTTCTCCTTGCTGACTTAATGTGCAGTCTTTCATGTAATAAATCGTAGCTGCTGCACGCTGCTTTGGGCTAAGTCTTTTATTTCCAGAGCTGGAGAAACTGGGAAAGGGTGGGGGGGATCCCCAATATAAAGAGCTCTCCTGGGTCTCCAAGAGCCTGACTTAGTCATTGACTTTTATTTCTCCTCCAGACCAACAGAGTGAACTTTTCCTCTTTTGGTTTACCTTAGAATTAACAAATCTGAACTACCTGTCACTTAAACAGAAATCCTTAATTAAGGATAATTTTCCCAACAGATTTGACTTTCAAATAGATCAAGCGATTCTGCAATCACTGTTTGTCAGCTTAGTCAGTTTCTCAGGGTTGTGCTGAGCAGCCCGAGTCTTTGCGGTGACAAGGCAGTGGTCCTTATTGGGTGTCTGGTGCAGTGTCAGGACAGAACTCCCAGGCCGGGGCCCTGTGGTCCTGTGTTCTACCTACCACCAGGGGCACAAAGCCAAATGTTTTCTTTAGTTTTGCCATTCAATGTCCTTCCTGGTCAGGTAGCCTTGGTCATTGAAGGTCACTAAAGGTCACTGAAGATCATGAGCGCTACTATGTTCTAGCTAGTAGCAACTGTAGTGAGAAAAGTCTTTGGCCCACAGATAGATCAGGGCCATAGGAAAGAGAAGAAGTGAAGATTATACACTGCCTCAGCTCAGGGCAAGCCAAGCCTACCCAGCCCTGCTGGGCACTCACAAAATGCACGCTAGGACAACACTCAAACTGCTTTAGAAAGAAACTGTCTACATCTTTCTAGAATTGATGGAAACTTCTGGAATATGCCTCTTTGGGTATCTCTTAAAATATATAAAATAGAATTAAAATTCTGCCTTCAAGACCATCGCTCCTTATTCATTTTGTTGTGGTTGTTTTTAACTTTGTATTGTTATTATAAAGGTGATGTGCAGAGGGGTTACAGTTACATAAATCACGTGTGAAGAGTACATTTCCTTTGGGACAATGTCTCCCACCTCCTGTCTCCACCTATAAGTTGTATAGTTCATTTTCAACAGTTTCTACTGAGTACCACTGCTTTATTTACTTATTTATAAAAGCAAAGACGAATATATCTTTTAACTAATCTCAAGCCTCTTCTCTGTTTCTTTCAAATTTCATTTAACTTCCCAAAGGGAAATGCTTTAGTTACGTTAACTGTAGTAAAGCTACATTAGCTCTAGAAAAGGTCAGGAATAAGAAAAGACGGAGATTGTCATCATACATTCCTAATCTCTGGCTTCAATTTGTCTTTTGAGCATTGTATTCTAACCTATCTGATATAATTATTGAGGGGATCTATGGGGAAGATTGAAAAATTCCACTTTGGAAAAATCCCCTCCAAAAAAACCAGTAAAATAAATCCCAATAGGAAATCCAGATTTGGATAAAGATGTGTATAAATTTGTCCAACTGAAGAAGAGAGGACAGATACTCCATGACATCTGAGAAGAGTACAGATCTTAACCTTTAAGTCCTAGCAGCAATTACCTCAAAAACTGGCGGCCAAAGCTGAGCACTTATGGCTCATACCTGTAATCCTAGCTACTCAGGATGCTGAGATCTAAGGATCATGGTTCGAAGGCAGCCTGCGAAGGAAAAATCCATGATACCCACCTCCAATGAACTAACAAAAAAGCCAGAAGTGGAGATGTAGCTCAAGTGATAGAGCACTAGCCTTAAGCAGAAAAGCCCAGGGCCTGAGTTCAAGCCCCAGGACAGGCACACACACACACAATTAATACTAATTGTGTTCAAAACCCCTAACTTGCTCCCCTGTGGTAGCCTGCTGTCTACAAGTTACCTCAGGTCCTTTTAGAAGAGAATTATACTTTAGATCAATTTTATTTTATTTTATTTTTATAATTTATTTAGTGTAAGTATTTGCAACTGTGGTCATTTCTAGTATGTTGTTTTGCTTTGCTTTTTAGTTGTTTCTCCAGTTCCCACCCTACCCCATTTTTCACTTGCAGTACAATTTCTCAAAACTGTTTGGGCCAACTTGATTCAATCCAAAGACGAAACAGCAAAGAAGAAATTCCTCTCCACGTTGGAGGTCGGCAGGTGAAAACAATGCACAGGAGTGAGTGGATCAGCCAATTTGTTTGTCTACTTAAGACAAGTCACCCCTATCCAATATATTTTAAATGCATTTTTACCTAGCACTTACAAAATAAAATAGCTGAACACTCTCTAGAAAAGCTATTTTTTTCTCTCCTTCTTGATATGATTATCATAATTCAATCCATAGAAGAGAACGGGGTGGGAATATATTAACATTTCAATTCAGCTCAAAATAACCTGATACAACTATTTTCTACTCTCCTTTATAGGTCATGATTGCCACCCCTATGCAACCTCTGTGTAAATAAAGGACTTTGGATGTCATGCTTTTCATGTGTCTCCTGTTGTGATCCAGAATTCATCTCAGAAAGGACAATGACTAGAGTTTTCCTTTGTGGAGTGTTCACAGGAGAACTCACCACCTCTCGCAGCAGCATTAACTCTGCCTCAAGAGCACAGACCACAAAGAAGGTATGAAACGTCATGCTGTTCTACTTATACACCAGCAAGTGGCTTGGGGGAGGAAGGGGGGAAACAGCTCACTCAAGAAAGCAAGTGAGAACAGATCCAAACATGCATGTGTGTTGCTTACAGTTGGTAAATTCATATTCCTGCAATATTTGAGTCCTAGATGATAGAAACATAGAAATAACTGAGTAGTCTTCCCACATGTGTTTTGAGATTTATACATCTTTTTGCCTTTAAGAGTAAGACAATCATGCAAACTCAATGATCAATAGGTAAGAAGATTGTTGAAAGTGGAAATTTTTAATCAATTATTTTTTAATTGCCAGCACCAGAGTTTTGTGACTGTATGAGTCAAGTTCATTGCTCCAAATGCAACCAAAAACTGATGACAAGGACACAGGAAGAGGGGGTGAAAAGTTGAGAGCTTTATTACAAAAAGACAAATTAACAGACGCCTCTAAAGAGGCATAACTGTCCACCAAATGGATAATTACTAGGCAGGAAAAGTGGACACAGACACAAAGTTTATTTGAAAGTAAGAATCAAATGTCCGGAGAAACTGAGGAAAAATCTCTTAGCTATTGGAGGGTTGGTATAAGCTCTGGACTGGGAAGGTTGCCATACTGTGACGTCTTTTCTACCTGCTTCCCAGGCAAGGAAGAGGGGAGAAGATGGGAGGAGGAGAGGGAGGAGGATGGGGAGAAAAGAAGTGGAGGGGGAGGTGGGAAATGGAGGAGGAGGAAGGAAGAGAGGGAGAGTTCAGACTTCTTCTCTAATGTAAGGGAGTGAGAAGTAAGGCCTGGAAATCAGTTAGCCCCACTGTAGGCTCTGGAGTTCCTCTTTTATACTTCTTGGAGAGTCTCGCTGCCCTAACATCTAGTTGAGTGGTTGTCATTCACCCCAAGGGGACCATACATCTGCTCCAGCATCACCGAGGTCTTTGCTTTCTTGAAGCCATTATCTGGACTTTGCAGAGGACGAAGTAGAGGTTCCACTGGAGTGTCTCTGCGTTCCCAAGGTCTTCTGGAAGAGGAGGTGCAGGCTGGATAGCCCATCTCTGCTTTCCCCAGGGTCCCAGAAGAAAGGGGGTACCATTCTACTCAGTCACTGCCTCTCCTTATCCATCCACACAATTCTAAATCTCCCTCAGCCAGAACACAGGGCCTGGTACACCTGCTTAGCTTTTTGGGCACTCTACCACTTGAACCACAACTCTGCTTCCTCCTTTTTGCTGGTTAATTGGAGATAAAAGTCTTTCTCGGATTTGTCTGCCTGGCATGGCTTCAAGCGATGATCCTCAGATCTCAGCCTCCTGAGTAGCTAGCATTGTTGCTGACGTGAGTTACCAGCGCTTAGCTTGTTTCTTTTGCTTTTTGTTTGGTTGGTTGGTTGGTGTTTTTTTTTGTTTGTTTGTTTTTGTGGGTCATGGGGCTTGAACTCTGGGCCTGGGCACTGTCCCTGCGCTCTTCAGCTCAGGGCGAGCGCTCTACCACTGGAGCCACAGTGCTTATCTAGTGGTTTATTAGAGATAAGAGTCTCATGGACTTTCTTCCCCGAGCTGGCTTTGAACCGCGATCCTCAGATCTCAGCCTCGTGAGTAGCTAGGGTTATAGGGGTGAGCCACCGGTGCCCGGCAGCCTATTTGTTTCTTAACCTGCAGCTATTTCCCCCTCCCACAATAATTTCATCTATAGGAGAAGAGGTATTTCTTCAGTAGGTTCATGATTCCTAAGACATCTTTTTAACCTAGGATGTGGTCCCATGAGACCCTTAGTACCCATGTTTATTTCCTGCAGTGTTGTGAGGAGAGCTAACTGCAGATTCCCAGCGCAAGAAATGAAGCCATCTTCCTGCTCCCCCGCTGGGAAACCCAGAGAGCCCCAAGTTCATATGAGAAAGGTCTCCAATAAACATCTTTCCAAGCTGATGCTCTGGGCATCAGTCCAACAGAAGGTTAGTTTGTTCCATCTGATTTGATTCTCTAAGTTCTCTTTTAGAAAGGTGCCCAATCTTCCTTCTGATAATCAGTAGCTATATCAGTCAATAATCATCAGTACTGACAAAAGACCCACAACACTGGTCCTCAGCAGTATTTTTTTTGCGGGGGGGGATCGATCATGGGGCTTGAACTCTGGGCCTGGGCCCTGTCCCTGAGCCCTTCAGCTCAAGGCTAGCGCTCTACCACTTTGAGCCACAACGCCACTTCCAGTTTTCTGGTGGCTATTTGGAGATAGGTAAGTGTGAGCCACTGCTGCCCAGCTTCTCAACAGTATTTTATTAATTTTATTCTAAAGGAAAATAAGCACGAAGGAAGGAAAGAAAGAAGGAAGGAAGGAAAAGAAGGAAGGAAGGAAGGAGTGAAGAGGAACATTATATGACTTGAGTGGAATTCAAAGTAGATTGTCCCTCTTATTTCACTGTACATGGCGGGCCAAGAAAAGACAAACTACAAATCCATAATAAAGATCCTGAGAAACCCCAAAGGGAACCAACCATACTGAGTCAAAAAATAAAATTATAGCCAGACACTAGTGGCTCATGTCTGTAATCCTAGCTACTCAGGAGGCTGAGCTCTGAGGATGGCAGTCCAAAGCCAGCCCAAGCAGGGAAGTTTGTGAGACTCTTATCTCCAATTGACCACCAAAAATCTGGGAGGAAGCTGTGGTTCAAGTGGAAGAGTACCGACCTTGAGCGAAAAGCTAAGGAACAGCACCCAGACACTGAGTTCAAGCCCCAGTACCAGCACATAAACAAACAAACAAACAAAAGAAACTTCAGTACATTGGTTATTCAAAATCCAAATCACAAAAGCCCAGGAATAAATTGCATAAAACTTTTATTATTTATTAGCAGTGTATTATCTACACTTTAAAATAGAACAAAATATCTTTTGGAAGATAAACTATTCATAACAAAATACATGTCCAACAACTTTATCAATGGAGTAGAATTACTTTGCTATATATTTTTTATGGTGTAGACCTCCCTTTCTTGATGTGTCTATGTATGCACATGTGTATAAGTAATTTTTAAGACATACACATGTAGATACATATGACTTAAACTCACACACATAATTATGGAAAATTTACAGTAGTCAACCTCACAATCATTTCAATAGCTGCACACAAATTAGTGTTCACAGAAGTGAAAACATCAGTACAGTTCCCTTTCCCCTACTTTTTAAATGTCATCTGAATTACTTTTCAATCATAATTTAAAAAAATACTATCATCTTCCTATACAGCTAATCATTTTTACATTAACTGATAATAAAATACAGTATCTTTCCAGCTTTTGAAAAAGATATACAATTTAACTCCTCTTATTTTAACTTTTGATTCCCAAAGCATATAAATCCATTTTTTTCTATCCATGGAGTGCAATTATTTGGTACTGCAGTGACTGAAAAATAGAATAACAAACCTGAGTCAAACATTCATCAGATGCCTTTTTGAAAGATGTAAAAAAAAAATCAAAACATGGAGAAAATGACTTGCTGAAGCACATACATAACAGGATCTCAAGTCACCCCTTCCTAATTAATATGATAACGTATTCCTAATAGATACAACAAAAAACTTCAGATGAATCCATTTCACTTGTCATGTCAGTGTTGCCCATTTAAAAAAAAAGTCTGGCAGAGAATGAGAACCCAAGGCCCTCCTTCTCCCAGACAAATGACATTGCTTACAGGCTCTGAAGCATGAATATAAAAATCACACGTACACACAGGGCAGCAAGGCCTTTGGGCTCCTTCTGATTCACACTAGGTTCACACACACCAAGGGGGCTGTACTCAGTTAAAAAAAATATCTCCTTTACTATGGAGAACTACTTAGCAGCATCTTTTCCAGTTTTCTTCTTCATCCATTTAAAAGTGGTGTCAAACCACAGGACATTATGAACCCACCTTGTACCCAAAGCAAGAAGAGTCTAATTGACTGAATCACTTCTGAAGTGCTTTTTTGTTGGGGGCAGGGGGAGGTGAGGAGGAGGGAGAAGACATTAGAATAATCATTGTACACTTAGGGACAAAGCTCTTGGAAATTTCAGACATGGATTTCAACATATATACCCCTCCTCTGCATATGTACAGAGTAAGTAAGATAATAAGTAAATGGTTTAAGGCATTAAAAAAAAAAAAAGCACTCTTGGGAAAGGTGCGAAGAAATAAAAGCACTGGAATGTTGAGTCCTTTCATAGAGAAGAATCCTGCTTTCAGGAGAAACATCCAGTGAAGCTGATTTCGAACTGGACTGCCTGCTAGAAACAAGGCTGATTTAAATGGCTCCAGAATGAAACCAAAAGAAAACAGTTTTGTCTTAAATAAGCCCTATCAAAAAGATTCTACTCTTGGTATAGAGAAACTTGACTTCTTTAAATTAAACTTTCTCACTTATTTTATCTTAATGAGGAGGAATTCACTGTAGACAAAACCATACTAAAACGAAGTCTTAAAATACAAATTTTTGGTAGCAAACAGCAGGAAAATCTAAATCAAAATATAGTCTAGGTTTTTTATACATCATTTTTAGATATTTATAAATTTATCAAAATAGACTTTCAAAGTTCACAATACATACATAATATAACACTGTACATATAACAAATGTATTACTGAAATACATTAGAAATAACCTTTCGAAATACCAAATTCAACATTAAAACTGTCTTTTTTTTTTTTTTTTAAAAAAAGGGTTGAAATCTCCATAAACAGTTTCAGTGCATTTATAGTAGTCATTTAGCCAGATTTCTGGCTTCAAGTCTCTCGAAGGTATTATCTTAGTGCTTTCTCTAATGTAAGGTAAAGAGCAGGAATCCATGCGGTAAGTAGGTACTTTTTGTCCACACTGCCCATCCAGATGTCTAAGCACAGCCGCTTTCACCGCAGTGGCAAGGCCTTAGTAATGAACATATTCGGACTGAAGGGACTGTGTGGGGAGAGACATAAGCCAAGGTTAAGTTCCACCCCAAACCACACAGCAACCTGCTTCAACACAAGGCAGCACAAACAAAATGCAAACTTAAGGGGGGGAAATAGAGAAAAAAATAGAAATAAAAAGGTAGAGATGTGAAATGACTACAAGGAAACTATGTTTCTAAAGACTCTAGCTGCTCCGGATGGCTGAGAGCTGAGGATCACAGTTCAAAGCCAGCCCAGGCCAAAAAAAAGTCAGTGAGATTCTTAACTCCAATTAACCAGCAAAAAAAAAAAAGACAGAAGTGGAGGTGTGGCTCAAGTAGTAAGGCACCAACCTTGAGCAAAAAAGGCCAAGCGAGAGCACAAAGCTCTTAATTCAAGCTCCAGTATTTGCACATTTTATTAACTTATTAATAGTTAATTTTATTAACTTATTAATAGTATTATTGAAAATGAAAGAAGTAGCTTAAGTTCTTTTTTTTTTTTTTTTTGCCAGTCCTGGGGCTTGAACTCAGGGCCTGAGCACTGTTCTTGAGCTTCTTTTTGCTCAGGGCTAGCTCTCTACCACTTGAGCCACAGCACCACTTCCGGCTTTCTTTGGTTATGTGGTACTGAGGAATCCAACCCAGGGCTTCATGCATGCTAGGCAAACACCCTACCATTAAGCCACATTCCTAGCCCTTAAGTTTAATTCTTACGCTACTCAAACTATTAAATGTTATTATAACTAATGAATATAGTTAGAATAAACTGTGAGAGAGCATATACTTTTTATTTAATACCTATTAATGACATAATAGTAATGCTTCAAATGTAGCAAAATTAGCATCCATCCAAATGCTTTCCCTTAAGAAGGTTTGAATTTAATGCATATGTTACAAATCCTTTCCATTAAAGGAACAAAAATATACTAAAAGCTTGATCTTAAGACCTAAGAGCATTGCTGCAGAAAGTCTTATGGTGAAAACTAAATAAAGAATAAGCCAAGTTTGAGTACATAGTCCTCCTACACTGCGTTAACATATAAAAGGGGTGTAAATGGGATCTGTAATCCAAATGCACAGAGACATAAACCAGGAAAAGAGAAGACCTAGAGAATGTTTGTCAATTAGTTATTTTTGAGCAGCACGTGGTAGTTAAAAAAAGAAGGAACATAAATTAAGTTCTAAATACTGCACCATTCTGTGGACACAAGATGTTTTTTTCTTTGTTGCTGTTGTTTTTAATGTACTGTGTGATTTTTTTTTCATTTGTATGTTCTTCCTACTATGGTATAAAGCCCCTGTTGTCACTGTATTTGATTCCGGTACCCTGCATCTTGTATATACATTTTTCTAATTTGGGGAGGGGAAGGGAAATAACAAAATGCTGAAACAAGGATACAGGTTGACCCATTGTAACAATGAGATGTAGAAGACACTATGTTGAAAATGAACTTTACAACTTGGGGCAGGAGAAGGAGGAGTTGGGGAGGTGGAGAGAGAAGGTATGGTAGGAGACAAACAAAGGAGGAGGCAACAATGCTTGATAGGAAATGTATGCATTACCTTGCTCATGTAACTGTAACCCCTCTCTGTACAGTATCTTTACAATAGAATTTTTTTAAATAAAAAAATAAATGTTGCACCATTCTAACCAAATGCCTTAAAACAACAGATTTTTTTCAAATTGATCTATAGCATTTTTAACAGATTTTACCAATTTTGAGACACCCCCTACTCCATTTTGGTTATGATCTAGGTGTCAGTACAAAACAATCTTTCTATTATGCCAAGAATTTATCAAAGGATTCCAATTATCTTTCTAAGTGTCAGCAAACCTTATATCCATCAATAACTATTTTCTACATCCTATTAGCACAGTGAGCCGAAGAGTTAGAGTTCCTGACCTCAAAGGGCAAAAGACTCAACAATCACAACCTCATAGGGTGAAAAGACAGACAATGGTGTGTCAATGTTCACTATATTATGCATAGGGTAAGATTTAACATTGTGCAACAGAGAAGAATTCAGAGAGGGATAGTACAGGAAACAAGGATCATTCTAGAGTCTGTAGGCTTCAAGGAAAAAGTTAAAGAAAAAAAAGATAAAGAGACTGCAAGTTGACTTTCTTGATACCAGATGTGTTTTTTGCTAAGTCTTCGAAATGATCAAGAATTCAAGCACTATAATGTAAATATACCTGAGCCCACAGAGAGACTAAAGAAGCTAAGACATTGCAGAAGTAGGTAAGTCCCTTGAAGCCCAGAGCATTTAGTTTACTTTTGCTTTTTGGTGGTGGTCCTGGAGCTTGAACTTAGGGCCTACACACTGTCCCTGAGCTTCTTTTGCTCAAGACTAGCACTCCACTATTTGGGCCACAGCTACATTTCTGGTTTTGTTCTGAGTAGTTTACTGGAGACAAGAGTCTTATAGGTTTATGCCAGGCACCTGTGGCTCACACCTGTAATCTTAGCTACTTAGGAGGCTGAGATCTGAGGATCGCAGTTTGAGCCAATCTGGTAAGTCCCCATGAGACTCTTATCTCCAATTAACCACTCAAAAACCAGAAGTAGCACTGTGGATCAAAGTGGTAGAATGTTAGTCTTCAGCAAAGGAGCTCAGGGACAGCACCCAGGCCCTGAGTGCAAGTCCCACAAATGGAAAAAAAAAAAAAAAAAAAGAGGGCGGGGGAGTCTCACAGATTTTTCTACCTAGGCTGGCTTTGAACCACGATCCTCAGATCTCAGTTTCCTGAGTAGCTAGGATTACAGGCTGGAGCCAGCAGTACCTAGCTCAGAGCATTTTTCTAGTTGCTTTGTCCCCAGTTTCTGAAGTCTGTAATGATCACAAGCAGAGGCAGGTGAAGTACCAGAAGGAGGTCACATAGACACATTGTAGATTAGCCAGTATTTTCTTGGGAATATTTATCCTTTCATTAACAGAAGTCAGACTACTCCTCAAACTGTTTACAAATGTAGAACAAAGTTACGTTTCCAAGTGCCTCTTACAGCCTTAGGGCTCCATCGATTCCCAGTGTATAGATAATACAGCAAACAGCACTAGACAAGTGACTTTTGTTACAGATTTCTGCTAGGATACTTATATGTCCATTCGTGTGTGAGGGTAAATGTGTGTATATTTAGATTTGATTATTTATGAATTATGGTATCCACAATCTGAAAAATAAGTTTCTCGTAATTATTTAGTCTCCTGGACAAAGCCTTTGCTTTCACATAGCAGAACTCACAGACTCTGGCTGCTTTTTAATTCAAAATACAGTTCATCATAATCTCTATTGCTATTTCCTTTTTGCACAAACTGCTCTTCTGTGTTGCCGAAATGGTACTAGAAGCCTCAGCAAACAAATGAAGAGGTCAAAACGTAGACTACCCTGCCAGGTACCATGTCTCATGCCAATATCCTACTCAGGAGGCTGAAATCTGAGGATTCTGCCTTGAAGCCAGCTCAGACAGGCAAATCCAAGAGACTCTTATCTCCAGGTAACTAGCAAAAAGCCAGAAGTGAAGGTATGGCTCAGCTGATAGAGTACCAATCTTGAGTGGAAAAAGCTAAACAAGAGCATGAAGCTCTCAGTTCAGGTCTTACGACCAATGCACCCTCTCTATCATGCTAGTTCATTCATTCAACATGCAAGTGTCCATATGGAGCAGGGGAGGTAAAATAGAGTCCCAGAGCTCTCCAACAAAGACACAATCCATCATTTCTCTAGAAAGAAAGTTAAGACAAATTAAAGAAAAAAAAAAACAGCAAGAAGGGTTTAGCAAGTTACTCTGGCTTTGGTATTTCATAATAAACGAGATTCTTCTTATTCTCAACTACAAATCTTAATGGGAATGGATGTAAGGAAGTGGAAGATTCTTATACTCTTCAAGATCTAACCCTGGAAGGTCAGGAACACATAGGTTTTGAGTGCTGATCGCCCACACAACTGTCTGGGTCAGCTGTTCTCAATCACAACTGAGAAAATCTCAAGGAAACACTGCAGAGTTCTCTTCTCTTGAAATCTTAGCACAGAAGAGAGACAGATAGGCCACCTTAGTTCCTGCTTTGACCTAAAGCACATGATTGTAAAGCATAACTCCATGCTTCTTAAGTAGGCACAGGGCAGACTACTTCCTTTAAAAAAAAAAAAAAAAAAGTCTCCATATCACATACAATTACAGCTTGGACATGTTCCAAAATCCTAAACTTTTTGAGAGTTGACATGAGGCCACCAGTGGAAAATTCCACTCCAGACCTCATGTGACAGGTCACAGTCAACACACGGGTGCACTCAAAACGCTGCATTAAATCACCTTCCATGCCAGGTGTTATAATCCTGGCTACTTAGGATGCTGAGATTCTGGAGATGGAAACTTGAAGCCAGCCCGGACAGAAAAGTCCTTGAGACTCTTATCACCAATTTATTGCCAAAAAAAAAGCAGGAAGTGGAGCTGTGGCTCCAGTGGTAGAACATTAGCCTTGAGCACAAAATCACAGGACAGCACTTAGGCCGAGTTCAAGGCCCAAGACTGGCGTGCACACACACGCACATGTGCACGCGCACACGTGCACACACACACACACACACACACACGCATGCACACATACACACACAATTCCTTCAGGCATAAAAATCATATATGAAACATAAATGAAATTCAATTTTGAATTAAACTCTCCCCAACAGATCTCATTATGTATATACAAATACATATACAAGGATATATTAATATTCTTGATAGCACACGAGTAAAGCAACATCTTGGTATTAGTCATCTAAATGGGAGGAACTAGTGACCTGGAATATATTCCAAAAATCAAAGCACTCCTGGACCCATGCATTTTGAATAAGCAATAGTCAACCCAAACTAATATTCTGGAAATAATAAATTAATTAATAAATAAAAATAATAGGCATTTTAATATTATAGAAAGAATACAAATATATTTTGTATTTAAAAAAGAATGTCACAAGTGCAGTTGATTTTATTAAAATAGATTAGAATAAAACTAAAGTTCTTAAAAAACTAGGCTGACTACTCAGCAGGTCTTCTGTTCTGAGATGGCTATCTATGGAATCATTGCTATATGCCAAACACAGCTCTTACATGTAGTCATCATTGACCATCATTAACTATTACATGCAACCCATTTCACAGATGAAGAAATTGAGGTACAAAGCATGGAAGATCCCACAATTAGTAAAGACTCTGACTCTAGTCAGAGTTTGAAGCCTATGAGTCTGGCTCTAAAGTGCTAATCCATGCAACCTTGTAAATCACCTCCCAGCTTTTGTCCTGAGACAATCACACATTTCAGTCCAACATTCCCTCTCAGCCCAACAAAAATGTTAGACAGACACTGTCAGACAGGGTGTAATCCCAAGAGAAAAAAAATGATTAAATTACAGAAAGATGTAACACTTATTACCTGGTAGAGATCACACATTCAGATCACTTTCACCTAGACTAAATCAAAAAGTGCTTTTGGAAAGATTCTAAATTAAAAGGAAATTTTCTTTCTAATGATAGCCACACTTAAATATTCTAGTTAAAGTTTTGATGCCACTGGGCCAAGTTTTGTTGCTGTTACCATATCGATCAATACTAATGTGTCTAATATAAGAAGAATCATGGCAATGACATTGGAAATGGCCAGGTGACTTGGGGTCATGAAACTTAGTACTTGCTTATATAATTAAGAGATTTTAAGTTTTCAAATACAATATTAAATTCATTTGGTTAGTAAGTTTCACGGGGTTGTAATGAGTTAAGGCTTGGTCACATTTCACAGAATTATTACAATAGGAATGCTAGAAGAATAATAACAGTAATATTCAACCTGGAAAATGGGATAAAATGTCCTCAATACTTGCAGCCTCAAAAAAATTATGTCAAAATATAAGCTTCCATCAAGAAATCTTTTTCCCTGAAAGCTGTAAGATCTGACATAATGCAAAGTGTTAGGTAAGGAGATCAAGACAATTTGTACTGTTCTGCAAATTCTCTACTAATCTGTTTTGGGTAGATGTGGGTATTCGCTTTAAAAATTTGGCTTTTCTAAAGCTATTTCTTTATATCAAACAGCCCAGTTACCTAACCATGGTAGAAAACCATATAATAATTATAAGCATAGATACTATACTGATCATTAGTAGATAAAACTGTAAGTTGGCTATCAACTTAAGGCAAATTGTGAAGGATGAAGAAAAGATCACCATCTTTATTCAAAGAATGAATAAAGTGCCAGCCACCAGTGGCTTACATCTGTAATCCTAGCTACTCAGGAGCTGAGATCTGAGGATGACAGTTGAAAGCTAGCTCAGGCAGGAAAGTCCATGAGACTCTTACCTCCAGTTAACCAGCAAAAGGCCAAAAGTAGAGCTGTGGCTCAAGTGGCAGAGTGCTAGCCTTGAACAAAAAACTCAGGGACAGTACCTGAGTTCAAGCCCCAGGACTGGCACATAAAAAAAGAAAATGAATGAATACTTATGAACTAATGTTCAAGTCATGTGAACAATGGACACAGGAGCCTAGAAAGTTAGTGTTCTCTTAGGCCAAATTCTTGTCTCAAATGGACTTTTGCCATATTTATTGTTTTTCTCTTTTTGCTCCAGTTCCCTATTTTTTCAAGTCCCTTAAAGAAGAAAAAATAGTTTTTCTGGTTACCCCTGGTATGAGTTTTAACTAGAAACAAACACACTTATGATAATTAAAGACAAAAATACAGATTTGGTGATATGGGAATTTATATATAGCTCCCATGTATGAAGATTTAATTAACAAATACATCGCTGGGGAAAATATGATTTATCTATAATTACCTCTATGTTCCTGGGTCTCTTTATGAGTTTGTACTTTTGTATTATTGCTTAAGAATTAACATGCAAAATATGTGTGTTGATACATATTTATGCAAATGTGGTTTTCAACACTTAAAATATTTCCTTCTGTTTACATAATGCATACGTCTCCAGTAACACTGGAGGAAACATAGCTGTGTGATTTTAAGGACATCATGTGATTACAAACAAAAAAAGCTAATAAATCAACTTTTGAAATGACTGCATACATTTCTCCCAAGTGTTCTCCGTGTTTTAGAGGCCCTGAGATATACCAAGCCAATTTTGGTTAATTAAAATGCTATGTAAAATATTCTTTCACCTTCCTACATGGTTTTTAATAGATCCTTTTTTTTTCTGGGGGAATTTAATATATGCTTTTCAACAATCACAAAGAGCTCAATTGTTAGATGACAGATTGCTGACACCCAGCTTGACTCAACCAACCGCTACTTGAGTGTTTTCAGTTCATGTGAGCACCAAAATTATATTGATGCAAGCTAGGTATAAATTTATTTTCTCTTATTTTAGTAAAGCCAAATTTCTACAAGAAAAAAAAAACACAACTTCCAGATTACTGTATATTAGAGCTAAAACTGAAAACTTGGCTTGCTGTTAGGGCTTCAGATGCTAGCAATCACATATAGACTCTTAAGCATCCCAGCTTAATATCTGCAAACACAGATATTTCACACAAGCTTTAGTTCAATAAATACTTTTTAGACACGTACTATCCCATGGAACTTCAGCAAGCAAAGATGTTTCTGAGAAGCTTAAGAACCACCAGAAGAGAGTCTGCACAACAGACTATAATGTGAGTGACAGATGTGTAGACAAAGTCCCAGGAGAGTCATGATGCAGAAGCATTCTATCCAGATGGCTCCTGGGTGCTTCCTCAAGGTAACTACTAGCCAGGCACTGGTGGCTCACGCCTGTAATCCTAGCTACTCAGAAGGCTGAGATCTGTGGATCATGGTTCAAAGCCAATCCAGGCAAGAAAGCCTGTGAGACACCTATCTCAAATTAATTACCAAAAAAAAAGAAACAGAAATGGAAGTGTGGCTCAAGCGGTAGAGGGCCAGACTTGAGCAAAAAAGACAAGGGACAGTGTCCTGCCCCAGGATTGGCACAAAAAAGCATGGTTTCAGGTTCAAGTGATAGAGCATCAGCTGAGCTAGCAAGCCTAGTAAGCACAAGACCCTGCATTCCAACCCTGGTACTACCAAAAAATAAACAGTAACTACCAAGTCAGGCCAGGGAATAGAAAATCAAGCAAAGGAGGAAAGGCAGAGTGAATTACACAAGCTCAGGTTCAACTCAAGCTGAGTGTGACACTGGTACCATGCCAGCCAGGATGCCAGAGTCCATTGCTAGAAAGGAGCTAGGTAGCCAGGCTCCAGTGGCTCACGCCTGTAATCCTAGCTACTAAGAAGGTTGAGCTCTAAGCATCGCAGTTCAAAGCCAGCCCAGGTAGGAAAGTCCGTGAGACTCTTATCTCAAATAAACCACTAGAAAACCGGAGGTGGCACTGTGGCTCAAATGGTAGAATGCTAACCTTGAGTTGAAGAGCTGAGGGACAGCGCCCAGGCCCAGAGTTCAAGCCCCATGACCGACAAAAAAAAAAAGGTGCTAGGCAGGGTGACACAGAGTAATGTTAAAGAACCTTGGGTGGCAAGCCAAAAGCTCCAGACTAAACACTTTAGGCAGAGTGGATCCACTAACAATGGCAAAGATGAGAAGGATTTGATCACCTCTCACTGAGGAATTTAAACCTGACATAGGAGAGATTAATGGCAAGCAGTTCAGAGTGGGAAGAACACAAAAGTTTGATTTAATCCAAGTTCCAGTGGCTTCTCAAGAGGCTGAGATATAAGGATAGAGGTCCAAAGCCAGCTGAAGCAGAAAAGTCCATGAAACTATCTTCAGCTAACCAGTAAAATACTGGACTGGAGGGGCATCTCAAGTTGTTGAGTTCCAGTGATGAGAAAGAATGCCAAGCAAGAGCTCAGGGTCCCGAGTTCAATCCCCAGCACCAGCATGCATGCACACACATACACGTATACACACATGCATACATACGCTAAAGCATATATATATATATATACATATATACACATATATATATATATGCTGTTTAATGGTTCATAGAGACCTCAATTAACATAGCAGAGGTAAGAATGAGGGGACTGTAGTGATAAGGGTTATGGCAGAGGGAAAGGGAGTATATCAAAGATAATTTTAAATTTCTATCTTGGATAACTGAGTGAATAAAAAA
The DNA here is from genome assembly GCF_024711535.1 of Dipodomys merriami. Lineage (NCBI taxonomy): Eukaryota > Metazoa > Chordata > Mammalia > Rodentia > Heteromyidae > Dipodomys > Dipodomys merriami. Next base: position 359,625 of record NW_027205215.1, read on the forward strand.
TAGGTTTGTTGAGAAGGTAGACTGAGGGAAGAGAGATCAAGGAAGAGCGAGAAGAGGAAAAGGAAAAAGGAAGAAGTAGAGAAGGAGGCAGCATTGGACAAGGTCAGTGTCTTGGAGAAAGTCACTAAGGGTCAGACAGAAGACAAACAGGTAATGATTTAGGAGAAGGAGAAATAACATTCCAAATATCAAAAAGAGAAGAAAATTTTTAGGAAAAATGGCTGGTCGACATTTTTGTCAAATATCCCAGGTGTGGTAATACACACCCATAATTTCAGCACTAGGGAGACTGAGGCAGAAGGATCATCAGTTTGAGGCCAATCTGGGATACATAGTAAGACTGTGATTCCAAACAATACAAAACATCGTTAAATGCTGCAGAAAGACTAAGAAGAATTAGAATACATAGGCGACTATTAGACCTGGCCCTAAAGAAGGCAGTGATAACCTGTGGGGCAGCCAGGGCTAAGCACCAGCCACGGGAAACATAGGAAGACAGTAAAGCAGGCTGCTCTTTGTCCCAAGTTTATCCATAAAGGAGAAACTGTGGGAAGAAATCAGGACTTAGGAAGAACTCCTCTCTGTTCCCCAACAGCCCCTACATGCAGAAATTCATGATTGTAGGTAAGAAGACAAAGAGTCAGGCAGACAGGAAGCTGAAGAAGAGATGAGTGGAAGGAAGTAGATGGGCAACTTCCTGGAGTGTTTGAAAAGAATAGTATAGACAGATATTGGGAAAGAGTAAGGTTTCTTTAAGAAAAAAGAAAGAGGGGGAGAAAGGATGAGTCAGATTCAGATAAACCTTGAGGCAAGTTAAAGGAAATTACTTCTCAGCAGATTTCAACACAAGGTGAAGAAAGGTTTGGAAGAGTTACACTGAGGACATTTTTTTTTTCAGTTTTGGAGCAGCCAGTATAGGGACTGGAAAGGGAGACAAAGAGAAATAAGTAAACTAATAATAAGCACCAAATGGCTAAGTAAATCAAGAACATGTTTAAAATGGAGCCAATTGGCCAAGTTACATGATTCCTCCCCCCCACGCCCCCCCACGCCCCCCCCCCCCGGTCAGTCAACACAAGAAATGGTGGAACTGATCTAACTTTGGAGGCTGATCATCCAACGACTACAGAACATCCATGAGGTACTGGAAATGTTGGACAAGGAAAGCAAAAATAACTAAGGAACTACAGAAGAAACAGTAAAGTCAGGAGCAGAGGGGACTGTCTGAGAAGAGTCAGAGTCTGAGAAGTTGCAGAAGCAACTTCTTCCACCATCAGCTCTAGTTGATAGATACACTTCCAAGTGAACGGAAAAATGATACGCATGAAGTACCATCAGGTCCAATGGCTGGCCCACTGGAGGTGCTCAATAAATGCTTGCTGATGATGGTAATGACTTAGAAAATGTCCAGTTGTCCAGTAGATAACAAGTATAAGCAAAAGTCTTCCGGGAATGATGGGATTTGATGATGGTGGTGACAGGAAAAAAAAAAAAAAGAAAGAAAAAAGATCTTTTTATCATTGGACGTATTGAATCAGGGCATCTAGCAAACTCTCAGAACACACTCTGTGCCTCTTACTCTTAGCCTCTTCCTAGATTTAGAAACAAGGTGGGCAGTGATGGCTCATACCTGTAATCCTAGCTACTCAGAAGGCTGAGATATGAGGGTTGTAATTAAAGCCAACCCAGGTAAGAAAACTCTGTGAGATTCTTATCTCCAATTTACTACCAAAAAGCTGGAAGTAGAGCTGTGGCTCAAGTGGTAGAGTTCCCCCTTGAGCAGAAAAAAAACTAAGGAATGGCACCCAGGCCCTGAGTTCAAACCTTAAGACCAGCGCACAAACACACACACACACACACACACACACACACTCACACACACACACACACACACAAATAAAGCAAGGGTGTTAAATCCGGGCATCTAGTAAGCCATCAGAACATACCCTGTATCTCTTAGCCTTAAAAATTTGGGAACCACCAGAAAGGAAGCATTTTGTACTTAAAGAGTAAATTGGGGGTGAGAACCAGGTTAAATGGGTTCAGATTTTGCTTTCTTTCAAGTGGAGATTTGATTTTCTCTTTTGGTTTCCTGCTTTTGCACACAGAAGGCTGATGGGGTTCATCCTTGGTCTCCCCAAGAGTGAGAAACATCTGCTTCTGTGGTTAAAACAAATTCTCACCTCCGTCTCCATTATCAGCCACCGAGAAGTTCATTATCAAAGAAAGCCTGTGCCACAGTCCAAAAGCAGTGTGAGGTGACTGCCGATCTGTACAAGCATGTGCAACACACATCCACATAACTATCTGCTCCTGTCTGACAGAGGGTGGCAATAAATATCTACACACACACACACACACACACACACATACACACACACACACACACACACACACACACACACATAAATTTCAAATTTTTGCAAGAAAAAAATGACCTACTCAATATTAGAAAGACAGGTTGAAATAAGCCACACAAAGGCAAACACACTCACCCTAGATGCTGTGAGATACCACAGCAGTCACATTTTCTAACTGGATGTTTCTTACTTCAAGGTGACCAGTCTATTCAGAAAAGGGCCAAAGGTCTACAACCTTTAAGCAGAGGGTTCACAATAAAATAGTGGTGAGCAAGGTCAGGTGACTGATAGAGGCAGAAAACGTGAGGAGGGATCCAGTCTGATGTAGCTGAGGAGAGCTTCACAGAGAAGGCAGAGCTCCAGCCAGCCCTTGATGGAGAAGAGTCTGAGAAGCAAAGGGAAGGAGTAGGTGGAAGGCTGGAAACCATGGTGGAGGACAGATCACATTCAAGAACACCAAGAGCCTGCCTGGCTAAAGCAAGAGGTGATCAGGTAAAGGGAGAACTGAGCTTACATAGCTGGTGGGAAGATTCAAAAAGGCCTAAAATAGCAAGGTACAGACCTACTTCAGGTGAAGCTAGAGTTGAGAATACATTCCAAACTATCCTTTCTTTGTATAAACATTTTATACAAGATGAAAGAGAACGAGAGGTCACAATAGGTCCCTCAAAGCATCATCTCGGTGACCTAAAAACATACTGAGACCCAGAAACCAGGAAAGGTGACCTGGTGTTCAATGCTGTGGACATATGCCAGAATGTCCAGGCCTGACATCAGAGCCGAGATGAGTTTCTTTCAGCTAAGCAACAAAGCAGACAGAAGCCATGCCACGATCCTCAGGCACAGCTTGGAACTGACATGCCATTGTTGCTTGAGAAGCAAGCGAAGGCCCAGCTCACCAAGAGAGAAAATAGCCTAGGTCATTCAGACTGAGAGAGCTAGAGGATCCAATAGAGCCTATGAGAAATAATAAAGTGTTAAAGTGAAAGATATGGTAGTTGCCAAGGTCTGGTTATTACAGAGCAAAAACCTCACACTGTACTCCACAAATGCGTATAATTTGGGTATGTCAATCAAAAATCAAATCAAACTTTAACAAAAAAAGTCAGTAGATGTGAGGAAAACGTTAGGACGGAAATGAATAAAAACCTCTCATATCAAGTGCCCATCTATGAACTAAAATATCAAAACAATGTATCCCTTGAGATATTTGAGATGCAAAGCCTGGAAAAATAGCACCAGAAGAACACAAAGTCACAAAACAAAACCAAGCTGACCCCAATTAAGACAAATGGCGATCACCAAAAGAATGACTTAGAAATGCTGAAGGATAGGATCACTGAAATTTAAAATGTACAAGATAGTAAACTGGAAAACAAAAGAAGCAGGCCTATCAGAAAACAGGTAGATCTCAGGAATTACAACAATAAATTAAAAGGAAAGAAATACAGAGAACAGAACAAAAGGTTCCAAAGTAAGTTTAGGCAGTATTACAAAAGAAGAAGGTAGGAGAAAGGCAGAGAAGAAATATCCAAAAGAGATATTAGCTGAGAATTTTCTAGCAGCCCTAAAATTGAAAGCACACACTGAGTCCAGCTAGATCAATTATAATGAATCACTGTTTGGACATGCTATGGTGCTATGAGAGAAGCGCAAGGAAAAAGACAAGTCTTATGATAATAATTGGTTTTATTCTACAACCCCACAAGCTTTTCAAACAAAGCCTTACATAAGGAAACTGGTATTTTAAGTGGATTTTGACAGCAGTGCCAAGACAAAGATAGAGGGACCAGAATAATAAAGGCAGAAGGATCCGTTAAACCAGAAGATGCCTTCATGGAACGTGTCATCTGGTGGAAGACACTGGATTGTTAGTCCTTACTGAAATAACACTGAGCTCATGGGAGACATACTATACTGCATATAGTATTTCTAATTGGATAAGCTTTCACATGTATATACAAAGTACTTAGACTGGGTGTTTGTGGCTCATGCCTGTCATTCTAGTTACTCAGAAGGCTGAGATCTGAGGATCAGTGTACAAAGCCAGCCTGGGCAGGAAAGTCCATTAGATTCTTATCTCCAATTATCTCCAATTAACTACCAAGAAAAGAGGAAGGAAGGAAGGAAGGATGGAAGGAAGGAAGGAAGACGTGAGTGTGCACACATACAAGTACTTTTTTTAAATCAACCTACAAAAAACAAAAAGTCTTTTTTTTCTATTCTAGTTGTATTATTGATATAAGAAATTATAAAATTGAGTAGTGAATTTTCATTACATATTTCTGCTCAACCATGTTGTGGAAAGCAAGCTTTGTGCTTGAAAACTGTTTCAAATGGGGAGATAAAAACAGTGGACAGGCTCTTCCCCCCCCCAAAAAAATCAATGTACGCACCCCTTAAAGTGGGAAAGTTAAGTTATGGTTAAGTATATCTGCAAAACTCTCATCTGTGAAATAGCTAATATGCAAGTTAAAGGCATCATTTGAACTCTGTTGCCCTCAAAACAATTTGACGCTTCAGTTGTCACATTAAAAAAAAAAACCCAAATCCCCTTGGGAAGAGAACAAAGGAATCATAGTGTTGAACGATTGCCAAACATGTGGTCAATACTGAGAATGATTATTAATTTCCCTCCACTAAAAACTCATAGCAAATCCAAAGCTAAGGAAGAACAAAGAGGAGAGATTTTAAAAAATCAACATCAAGAGATTAGAAAAGGCAGCAATAATCCTCACTATTAAATATAGTAACCTTCAATTAAACAAATGTTTTGATTCATGAAGATATAAGGAATTTTACATAACATACATTCGTAACATGAGGGTTTCTATGATGATATCTCCATACATACACACAGTGCACTTTGAACAAATTCACCCCTTCTACCACACTCCCATTCTTCTCCCTTTTTCAGACAAAGAATTTGGTGGTTTTCATTCTGCTGTCTTTGTGTGTGTGTGTGTTTCCATCTCCTCATGAACATAAAACTCCTTTAATGCTGTTTGATTCTTCATATCCTTTTCTTTTCTACTAAATTTTACTTTTGAATAAATTATTATTATCTATTACTTTGGTAACCATGTGCTTATACACAAAGGTTTAAGATACAAAATTAAATATATATCATAGTTAAGATGAGATGGTGGCAATTTTTGTTGTTGTTATTTGGGGTTTATTTGGTTTTGGGGGGGGGTGTTGTCAGTCATGGGGCTTGAACTCTAGGCTTGGGTGCTGTCCCTCAGCTCTTCAGCTCAAGGTGAGCACTGTACCACTTGAGCCACAGCGCCACTTCTGGTTTTCTCCATGGTTTTCCCCATGCCCGGGCTGGCTTTGAACTGCGATCCTCAGATCTCAGCCTCCTGAGTAGCTAGGACTACACAGGCATGAGCCACCGGCACCTGGAGTTATTTGTTTTTTGTACTGGTTCAGGGGCTTGAAGCTCAGGGCCTAGGCATTGTCCCTTAACTATTTTTGCTCAAGGCTACTGCTCTACCACTTGAGCCACAGCTCTACTTCTGGCTATTTCGGTGTTTAACTGGAGATGAGTCTCGTGGACTTTCCTGCCCAGGCTGGCTTCAAACCACAATCCTCAGATCTCAGCCTCCTGAATAAGAGCTAGGATTACAGGTGTGAGCCACCAGTGCCTGGAATTAGTGACAGTTTTTAGAATGCACTGGAGATAAGAGGAGGTAAGGCATGAAGCTTAGATCTGGAAAAGCTCTTACAAAACACTGGAAAGTAGTCGTATTTATTAGAAATTGATGTTCAAGCAATCAATGAGCACTGTCATGAGAAACCATGAAGTGTTTTAAGGCATTTGCCAATCGCTCAGTAGATGTTCATAAACCTGGTTATCTTACAAAGCTGGAATCCAATATTTTATCTCATTTCAAATCCTACTTTAAGCATGAAAAATTCTCATATATATTTACATGTGTGTATACATATAAATATACACTCTGCTTGATGTCAGAACCTAGAAGAACTTAAATTATCTTCAGGCTACCAACGTTATTCTTCCACAGAGGAAATTTGGGATGGAGAACTCAACCACCACCCTCACATTGGCGGGCCAGACCTAATGGGCTGAGTTATAACAATGGCCACATTCAGAGATCTGTATTTAAGCCAAACTAACACATGGTTTAGAAATGCTAAGATAAAGTAGGAAGTACATCATCTTTCAATTCAACTATCCTTTCAGCTTTAAAGCAAAGGATGATCTTATTCTTTTTAATACTTTCTGTACCTATTAATACTTTAGAAATCATTAAATCCAAAAGAATTCCATCAGCTCTGTGCCAATCAGTGGCTCATACCTATAATGACAGCTCCTTAGTAGGTGGAATGCGGAAGATCACAGTTCTAGGCCAACCAGAGCAAAACGTTGCTGAAACCCTCATTTCACCGAGAGCTGGGTCCAGTGGTGTGCGCCTGTCATCCTGGCTGTGTGAGAGGCTGAGATGGGGAAGAATGATGCTTGCAACCCAGACTGAGTGAACAAAAGTGTGTAAGAAACTTGTGTGAGAAAAAGCTAGGCATGGTAGTGTGTACCGGTCACCCCAATTATGGCCGGAAGCACAATCAGAGGATCATAATCCAGACTAGGCCAGACAAAAAAGAATTTATCTCCAAAATAACAGGGCAAGAATAAAAAGGAGGGGCAGGTGGTATGACTCAAGTGGTAGAGTGACTGGCTAGCAATTACAAAACCGTGAGTTCAACCTTAAATGCTACCACCACCCCCAAAAGAGTAACTTCATGAAATACTTATACATAGCAAGTTTAAAATTAGAAGACATAGGTGGATATAGATCGACAACACATAAACAAATGTCCACATCTAAAATAGCAATACTCTATGTTGATTAAAAACAAAGTACTAACTAGCCACCATCCATGGGAACTGAAGTCAAAAAATAAAACATTGGGTGAGTCCATTTTGTTTGAGAAGAGCTTCACAGAGGGGAAAGATAATGATTGACGCCTTCAAAGAGAAGTTAGTTAAGTGGCCAGGAGGATTCCCAGAAAGGCCTTTCCCAAGGCCAAGATCAAGAGTAGGCACAAACACAGGGCAGGAAGAGGACAAGGGAACACGGTGTGTAGGTACAACAGGAAACACAGCACAGAAGTCCTGATAGCCTCACCATGGAGTTCAAAAGGATCATTCCAGAATTAGCCTATCACTGATTGTTTTTGAACAGGGGAATATGCCACTGAAATCAGTATTGTCTAGCAGTGCTTTAAAGCAAGGGCCAGCCAAACACAGCCTATGGATCGAATCCAATGCAATGCCTACTTCTGTTCGTACCTTTTGTGCATGTGTGTATGCCAGAGCTGGGGCTTGAACTCAGGACCTAGGCACTATCCCTGAGCTTTTTAACTCAAGGCTAGCACTCTGCCACTTGAGTCACAGTTTCATTTCCCCCATTCTGGGTGGTTAACCGGAGATAAGAGTCTCATAGATTTTCCTGCCCAGATTGGCTTTGTACCATGCTCCTCAGATCTCAGCCCCCTAAGTAGCTAGAATTACAGATATGAGCCATTTTTTTTCTTTGTGGTACTGCAGATTAAACTCAGGTCCTCTGCCAAGGCTAGGCAAGGACTCTATCCCTGAGTTACCTTCCCAGTCTGTTAAGGAAAGTTTATTGGATATAGCCACACTTTCATTTATGTGTTAAATTGAATAGTGAGGACACATAGCCAAAAATATTTGCCATCTGACCCTTTATAGAAAATGTAGGCCAGCTCTAAAGTACAAACATGAGGTGTAAAGAGCCTGAGTTAGGAAGATCATCAAAGTTACAACCCCACAAAGGGATGAGAAAAAGAGAGAACCAAAAAGACTGGGAACACTCCAAGAAATAATAAATGCCATAGACCTCACAACCCACAGCCTTCACGAAAATATTCTTGGAAATATCTGAAAAGGTTAAGAACAAAGCCCAATACAGGATACTATAATTTGTGTAGTCCCCCCAATTTTTTTTTTTAATTTTTGATATGTGCTATCCAAAACCGCTTCCAGGAGCATTGCTTGTTACGAATATTTCTAAACCCTCCAGGCCAAGACAGTAGACACTTGTTCTACATGGCTGTTTCCATAAAGCAAGATTCATATGCATTCCAACACAGATGTAACAAAAAAAAACCTCCTTATAACCTTGTAACTACCTAGCCACATATATATTTTTTTAAATATCAGGATAATATCTTATAAGGCTTCATGTTTGAGTGTTATACAAAGGTGCTTTATAAAAATATGTATTAAAAGATTTCTATTTTAAATATAAAAAATATGTAATTTCACTATTTATAAAAATAAATATTTCATTTAAATAAAATATCGAAAAATTCTTGAAATCCACTTAGCATTAAGTAGTCATAATATGATTATTGAGTCACAGGAATACGAGGAAACCCAGAAAAGCTGCTGAATGCACATAGCATCTACACAAGAACAGCTGCAGGAGGCAAGCACAAGGGGTTCACATCAATCTCCCTGTTCTCAGGCAATCCATGACCACTGGAATCAAACCAGTCAACTCAGACCTGCCCAGACCTGGTACAATGCCTGCCCAGACCTAGTACAGTGCCTGCCCAGACCTGGTACAATGCCTACGCTCAGCTCTCCACCAGGCTTCCCCCATTTGCCTTCATCTTAACTTTCCAGCTTCACCTTCTGGTAAAGCCCCAGCTCAAGTGCCCTGAACACTGAAGCTCTTATGCAACACTAGCTGAGAAACACTGAGTGCTCTCTGTAACTGTTGTGGCAAAATACTTCACAGGATGTATCTCGGTTCTACACTAAACACCATCACGTAGGCATTGCTCTGATGACGTTAGCGTCAACACTCTACAGCTTGCCAACCCTCTTCAAAGCATAGTCATATGTTCATGTAAAACTTATGAAAGTGAAAGCTTTTTGGCTGCCTGCCTTGAAACAGGTCCCACAAAATTGTATAAGCTTCAGGCAGTATGCATGTGAACGCATGCGCGCGTGCTCGCGCGCGCACACACACACACACACACACACACACACACACACACACACATACACACACACACTCAGAGACATTAAATAAACTACCGAACTCTTGCCCAAAAGTAGACCAGAAGCCAGACCCACCTGATTTCTGACCTAAGCATTTCACTGCAATAAGAAGGCTGGGCTTCTGTTCTTTCTTATACTGCTTCTCATCCACTTCTTAACCTTTCTCACTAGATACCCAGCAGGCTCCTATTCATCTTCCAAAGCTCAACAAAAAAATATGACCCTTTCTTCAGAGTTTTCCCTAACCTTCCTTGACAAAAAAAAAAAAGTCCTTTATATTCCCCTTCCATGTGTGAATACCTGTAACCATATATTGCTGACATAATATAACCAAATAAATATACCTTTCCAGGTTAGATTGATCTACGTTCCAATCATGGCTCTGCTACATATTTGCAGTTCATTCTTAGGCAGATTATATAACTTCTCAGACCTCCAATGTTTTTTAACTTCAAACTATATATGAATATTTCCATATTCATTCATTTAAGCACACATCCATCCTTTTATCTAACCATCAACTACTTACTGACTGCCTATTCTGTGCCAGATGTAGCTATAAGTAACTAGAAACCACAGGGCCCATCCTTGCTCCCAGAGCACATAGCCTAGTGGATGATGAAAATCCAAAGAGTGCTGTTATTAAGATCAAGATTGGGTATTAGAAAACTTAGGGGGGTAAAGCATCCAGGACCGAACTCAGACTTGGGGATCAGATGAGGACAACGAAGATGCATAGCAATTCAGTGCAAGACGTCACAAAAATATAACATAGCAAATATTCAAGTCAGATACCACAAGTAATTTTGACTTAATAAAATACTTCCACCCCACCCACACCCAAATCACACGTCCCTAATTTCTTAAGCACTTGACAACTCTTCTGTCAGCGAATCAACTGACTTTTTTTTTTAAACAATAAATGGTCAAAAAATGAAATCTTGTGTGTTGCACTAGGCACTAGAGTCAGAAAGACAAGTGGAAGGGCCAAGGTCACTAAAAGCTGGCTGTTCCTTAGCATTCTGTCACTACTACAAGGATTCCTTAACATGTCTTCCTGTTTTCTCCTGTTAAAGCATTTAATGACAGAACAAGGAAATCATTTTTACATTTTTTCCTGGGGGCTGAACTGCTGCAAGAAATGAGAGAGCAATTGCACCTTTCAAAAGAGATGCTAATTGTAGCTTTTAAAATATTAGACTCCCTCTAAACACCCATCACCCTCACCTCCTAAGAGTTTCTGGGTCTTTCTTAAAGGTACAGAGAAGAGATTACCAGGCAGACTTCATCTTGCTACCAAAGGATTTTTAAATCATCTTTGCTGAAGGAGTCAGTCCTAGCTCTTCAGAGGTCTTTTCAGAGACACAGGAAGGGTCCATCTTACTAAGACAACAATCAGAAAGGCTACACTTGACCACAAAGGAAAGCCAAGCACAAGCTCCTACCTGGGTCCACAGACAGTGGAAATTTCCACATCACTATGAACGTCTAGCAGTTGCTCAGCAGAGGTAGGACGCAAGCCCTCCTTGTAGAGGCTTAAGGCAAAAATAAAGAAAGGAGAGTGCATCACAGAAATATGCTTCTTGTGTCCTGCAGGGTTAAAGAGGGAGATGAAAGCATCTGTGTAGGCAATTCTATCTTTTAAATTCTCATATTTAGTGGGCTGGGAAGGTGGCTCAGTGGTAGAGTACTTGCCTTGCATGCATGAGACCCTGGGTTCGATTCCTCAACACCACATAAGCAGAAAAATCTAGAAGTGGCACTGTAGCTCAAAAGGTAGAGCACTAGCCTTGAGCTGAAGAGCTGAGGGACAGCACCCAGGCCCAGAGTTCAAGCCCTACTACTGAACAACAACAACAAAAATCTCATATTTACTGTAAATGACAAATTTAAGAGAAGTGGGGGTTAGATGAGTAGCAGCAACTGACCATACAGACTCTTATTTTATATTGTCATTGGAAATCACCTTACTCCTAGCCAAAAGAGAAAATGTGGAAGAGGAAAAGAAGAAAGAAGTAACAAACCATGGGGTGAGACCTGAATTAAGTTGCACAGACTTCTTTGGGAGGCCTGATTATTTGTGTAAAGAATGCTGCCCCCTGCTCCCAGCAGCAAAGAGGAAATGTGAGATCCTCAAAGGCAGGACCTTAGCCTCTCAAGCTACCATCAAACTGCAAGGCTTCGGGCTTTGAGCTATAAATGTGGAAGGTGCTCAGTGGTAAGTGCTTGCCTTGCATGCATGAGGCCTTGGGTTTGATTCCTCAGTACCACATAAGCAGAAAAAGCCAGACAAATGGTGCTGTGGCTCAAGTGGTAGAGTGCTAGCCTTGAGCTGAAGAGCTGAGGGACAGCACCCAGGCCCAGAGTCCAGGCCCTACAACTGACAAAAAAGAAAAAAGAAAAAAGCCTTGAGTTGGGAAATCCACGAGACATCTTGGGGGTACATGGTTACTGCAAATGTAAAGGCCTGCATTTTATTCTTTAAAAAGAGGCTGATCTTGCTATCATCTTATATGGTCATATGTACATACTATTGAGCTGTTCTGCTTATCTGCTAGGACAATCCTAAATATATAACAAATGAAGGAAACTATGGGATCTATGTTCCTTTGGGTCTGGTTTACTTCACTTAAAATGATTTTTTTTTTCCCAAGTCTTTCCATTCCTTATGAATGAGGCAATATCATTCTTTCTGATAGAAACATAGAATCCCATTGTGTATATATACATTTTCTTGATCCATTCATCTACTGAGGGGCACCTGGGTTGGTTTCATATCTTCACTATGGTAAATAGTGCTGCAATAAACATGGTTGTGTTGGTAGCTTTAGGATATGCTTGTTTGTGGTAATTAAGGTAAATGCCTAAAAGTGGGATTGCTAGGTCATAAGGGAGCTCAATGTTTAGTTTTTTTGATGAACCTCCACACTGCTTTCCAGAGTGGTTGAGCAAGTTTACACTCCCACCAAGAGAGTAGTAGCATTCCCTTTTGGCCACATCCCCTCCAGCATCTGTTATTACCAGATTTCTTGATAATGGCCATTCTAAGTGGTGGGGTGAGGTGGAATCTCAGTGTTGTTTTGATTTGCATTTCTTTTATGGTCAGAGATGTTGAGCATTTCTTCATGTGTCTGTTGGCTATTCTTATTTCCTCTTCAGAGAAATCTCTCTTTAAGTTTTTAGCCCACTTATTAATGTAGTGGTTCTTTCTTTGAAGATTTGTTGTTGGGTGATTTAATTTTTTGAGTTCTAAGAATAATTAGATATGAGGCCAAGACATGGAAACAAGAAGTTTTTCTTTGTTTTTAATGTACTATGTGATCTCTTTTTTCTTTTATGGTTTTTTTCCCCTATGGTTTATCCCCTGTATTTGATTTTGGAGCCCTTGGTATTATATATACGTTTATCTGAATTAGGGAAGGGAAGGGGAACAACAAAATGGTAAGACAAAGGGCAAAG